>NC_052535.1:6345326-6652717 GCF_016699485.2 Gallus gallus | reverse complement strand
AGATGTTAACACTGTTGCCTGAGCAGTTGAAAACACTGTTGTGAGGGAGTTTATGCTCTCTTGTATGTTTTTGTATCCAATATTACTGCACACACTAGTTTGCTTTTACAGGAAGAACTTCTGGATGGCACTGCAGTCTTTAGAAATAAGGGTTTCTTGATTTCTCTTTTGAGGGCAACTGTGGTATGTGGTAAATATCTCAAAGAAGTTTGCCATATGGCTTAATTCAGCTGTTATCACTGGCTTTTTTGTGACATTGAAAACAGGAAAAATCTAGGTTTGCTCAGATAGTAGTGTTGCTTTCTCTGACTTGACCTAATAGAAACTCTAGTGCACTTCGGGCAACTGCTAATTATCCAGGGGCTCTTTATCTAGATTAAATTGAACTGTGCCGTTGACAAAAAGACACCTGTAAGTATGGAAGCCTCTAAGGTCTTGTTAGAGACCTAATAAGTGATTTGGAAATACATCTGTTCTGGGCAAAACTTGACCCAAAAGGTGTATTACAGCTGCTTTATTATATTTTGAAGGATGAATTAGTAAGTCCAATGCAGTTGAAATAGCTATGTGAAGTATATCTCGGCAGTGGCAAACACAACATCCAGCAGAGAGCATTACCTCTGACTCAGAGCTGCCTCTGACAAAATCATCCTGGCTTTTGGAAATCATGCTGCTGTCCTTGCCACGTGCTACTTGAGACTGGAATCTGAGGGACTTGTCTGTATGAATAAGGTCCTCTCTCTGTTTTACTTCTAGTTCATTAACTATTAATTGGAGATCCTAACATTAAGACTTTTAAAGCTTTGTAAAATTTTATGATTCCTGAAGTAATGCCAGAATATTATTTTTTTTCTGAGTTGAGAGACAGCTGGCAAGAACCAGGAGAAGTTTTGAAGTTTATTTGCTTCTGTTTGTGTTCGCATATTTGAGGTTGTAATATACCTGTAAGAGTGGTCTAGTTAGTCAAGCTGAATTTTTCCACAAAATGAAACTCTAAGGGGCTGCATATATATCCCAGAAGAAAGCAAGTTTCAAGTATGTATTGTTTGCTGTCTTTTCTATGCATACACACGATCTAAACTTCCTTTCCAGCTCCCTCTTCCTTTTATTCTTTGTAACTCTTCTTTATGCTTTTCTTAAGTGAGCAGAACATACATAAAATCAGCATTTGGGTCATCTCATGCAGAGAGTGGGATGCATGGGAATTGTTAGCAAAGGAATGTGGATCCTGTCTGGCTATTTAGAAAGAGGCTTGGGTTTTGGACTTGCCAGTGTGTTGCAATTTCAGGAGAAATAGGGTTCACAACTCTTCTAAATTGTTGGCCTAAAACCAATACATCCGAATCTCATTGACACGTATCACTGTACAGGCACCTGATGTCTCTTCAAGTGTGAAAACTGAAGAAAATTTAATCACCTGTCTAATTATCTGATAGCTTAGTTTCAAACTTGAAATCACAGTTTAATTAGCATTTCTTTTTTGTGAAGATTTTTTGTCTAAGTTGTATCTTATTGTAACAATTTAATTGACACTATATAACATGATGCTTACAGTATGTAAAGTGCAGTTTTCAGTCCTTTTTAGTATTTCTTGTTTGTATTAATGGCAGCAACTAGTGGCAGAAAAACATGGACATATAAATGGATATCTCTTATCTGCTTTCATACACTTAACCAAGAGAGAAAAGGAAGACCTGTGACATATTTATATTCTGTACATTGCTGAAAACTGACATACTTTTACAAGGTAAAAGCAACAAGAATATTTTGTGTACCAGTCTGTCAAAGTGTTCAGACTGAGGTTTGTTTCATTCATCAGTGCATGTGTGGCAAATTTAGTCAGTAGTGGAAGGGATTAAAACAACTCTGACCTAAGGAGGGAACGGTCAAAAGGCAAGCTGATGCACCTTCTCTTGTGGCAGCCAAAGCATGTGTATAACTGTTTGCCAAACTGGATAGAAGAATTAGACTGAGTTCAACTTGATCTTGTGGAGAAAAAACATTATTTTTTAAGCAGATCAATTCTTTAGTCACATTTGCTACATGGGACCTCACATGTGGCTAGCAAATAGGAGTGAATGAAAAGCTGGGACAAAGCGCTTATCCTGGCTTTAAATGATCAACAAAGTTCAAGAGAATTAGTCTCAATTCTTAACGATGGTAATCTATGGTTATTTGGCCGCATGCAAATAAGGCCTGCAGCAAAGATGTATGTTGAATATTAAAGATGGCATAGTTTTTTTCCTCCAAAACATAAGAACCCTTTTACCTTGCTTTAATTTTTGTAAAGGTTGATGATAATGTGAGTGAGCGGCTGAGGAAGAATTATGATAATGGAACTAAAAGTTTAAAGCAGGTTCAGTGCCTTCATGTGGTGGAGAGGAGATAATATTTCTCCCGAGGTATCAAAACTGATAGTGTTGTACTGGTTTTTCTGTAATTCCAAGAGACAATGCTTCAAGAAAAATCTGTGCTCCTGAGCAAGTGGTGGCATTATGATATAGCTTCTCCATTGGAACTTGTTTGCAAGAAAGAAATCAAGATATGCATAAACAGAAGAGAGTAAATGGTATCATAAATCTCCCAAGTGTGGTACTATATTAGCTCTATTATCTCATTTCACTTACATTTTCTATATTGGGGAACTAATGTAGATTTAATCTATATAGATTTAAGACCTAATAACTATTATTATGACATTAAGGTGGAGGATTAGTAATTAAGGAAAAGACATATTAATGCAAGATTTGAAAAATCTTCATTATCTTTGTTAATGAAATTGTCATTAAAAGGTACATGTCAATGAAATATTCTACTATTTCAAAGCCAAGCATCACTAAAAATTTGGAGAAGGAGGTGTATATGACATAAGAACTGGATTTTGCTAAGGATTTTGAGTAATAGCAGTGGGATGAAATCTAATAGTTGAAAGTCTTTCTCATAGGAACTGGTGTATGTAACTAGTATATAAATCTCCAGCAGAAAATGACATAAAGACAAAACCAACAGAGTATTACAAAGATAAACTATAAATCACCAGCACCAAATGCAATGTGAAAAAAAAAAATCCCAGTTTATTCCTAATACAAGAAAAAGAAAGCAAAAGTGAAAAACAAAAATAAAACCAACCAAGGCAATGATGATACCACAACTGGAATATAATGAACAGAATGACTTTCCAAGTTGAACAAAGGAGAACTCACTTGAGAAACAGGTGTAAAGAATGATTTACTAATAACAAGGGAATGGAACATCTAGACACAGAAAAAGGAAGTAATATTAGTTTGTTTAAACTGCAAAGTAAAATCTGGCTGGGAACCAGGACTGTTCTTAAGTAATAGAGAGTGAGAGAAGAGAGATTGTGGTGGCAGAATAAAGTGCCAGTTTGCTCTATGGACAAATTAATTGGTACTGTCAGTAAGCCAGGATAGGCCAGACATTTTGAGATTTTGTACTTGAGAACAGCAAGTAGAGAAACAGAGAATGAGAACACTAACTGGATTTAAACAGAATCTTGATAAATTTATGAGAGGAGCAAACAGAATGCCCTGTGTAACAGCAGCAAATGTACCCTGCTATCCAGGAGGTCCTCTTTTCCTTGTTTACAGTACAAAAGTTGTCAGCAAATGTTGGCCATCTCAGTTCAGCTCTACCCTCTGCTTTCAGCGCCAGCTCCTGGCTGCAGACCACACTGTGCTGCTGGTGACCACACAGGCTGTTTGAGCCAAGCTGGTGGCCCTGTGGGAAGTTTGCTTTCATAATGATGTGCATGTTCCAGTAAATCTCCCTGATGTTGTTATGAAGATGGGGCCAGTACTGCAGACTGCTGGCTGACAGCTGGTGATAGGAAGCTTTCTCTCCCTGGTGAAAATGGCAGCATTTTTGGCCATACTGACTTGTCTGATAATCAGAAACACTGAAGTAGCTGAAATATACTCTTAAAACTTCATCAGTAACTTTGATCTGGCAGCTGGACGTGGGACCTCGTACTGAGGCACAAGAAAAAATAAAATTTCAGCATGTTAAGCATTTTGTTCCCTGTTCAAAAACTGATGTAATTCCTATTTCATTGTTTTGATTTTTTTTTTAATTGCTTTCAGGTGCTTTTCATTTCACAGTAAGGATGAAATCTAAGAGTAATGTTTTAATTCCATCATTGCTAAATTGTAAACTCACTATAGCACTTAGTTGTAATTTGAGAAAAATAGCAAGACACTGTCATTAGTTAAGGATAATAAATTCTGGGCTAAAATAGATCCCAGTGTAGTAAATCTGCCCGCTGGGTTCCTCTACTTCTGCTATATTGGGTTTTCCTATCCCCATGGCTGTGTACTAATAATTAATTCTGAAAGTGCTGAGGTAATTAATCATTCTGAGGCAATAGAGTTTGATTGATCTTCTACCTTTAATCAAATTAGCTTGTATGTAGATGGGAGTATGTAATGGCTGACTACTGCTCTGCATCACTCTTGTGAAATGCCTACCTTTCTGATGACCTCCTGAGAGCACCACCATGAATCACGTGCACGTCAGCCAACATGTTAATCATCAGGTGGGCATTTGATTTAAAAGATAGGGAATGAATCAGGGTATGCTCAGCATTTACATTTTAAAGTAAAGTGTGAAGTGCACCTTCATATAATTTTGGCATATGTTTGAAGGTACTGAATGTCAATTGAGGATGACAACTGTAGATTTTCCAGACATTTTAGCTTTTTGTTCATAAAATAAAATTAATATCTAATCATAATCACATGTAATGAAGTAAGCCAACAGCTGATCACTAGTGATGTTCCCCAGGAGTCAGTATTAGGACCTATCTTGTTCGATATAGTTACTGATAACCTAGGCAAGGATATTGAGTGCATCCACAGTAAGTTTGCAGATGACACCAAGCTGGGAGGAAGTATCAATCTGCCTGGGGGTAGGAAGGCCCTACAGAGGGATCTGGACAGGCTGGATCACTGCTCTGAGGCCAATGGGATGAAGTTCAACAAGACCAAGTGCCCAGTCCTGCACTTTGGCTGCAACAACCCCAGGCAAGGATACAGACTTGGGGCAGAGTGGCTGGAAGACTGTGTGGAGGAAATGGATTTGGGGTTTTTGGTCAGTGCTCTGTTGAATGTGAGACAGCAGCGTGCCCAGGTGGCCAAGAAAGCCAATGGCATCCTGATGTGTATCAGAAATAGTATTGCCAGCAAGAGCAAGTAAGTGATCATCCACCTTATTTGGCACTGGTGAGGCTGCACCTTGAGTACTGCATACAGTTTTGGGCTCCTCACTACAAGAAAGTCATTGAGGCCCTAGAACACGTGCAGTAAAAGACAGTGAAGCTGGTGAGAGGTCTGGAACACAAGTCTCCAGGACTTCTGGAGGAGAAGCTAAGGGAACTGGGATTATTTAGCCTGGAGAAGTGGAGAACTTATCACTCTCTACAGCTACCTGAAAGGAAGTGTGACAAGGTGGGGGTCAGATTCTTCTGTGTAACTAGTGATAGGATTAGAGGGAATAGCCTCAAGTTGCTCCAGAGGAGATTGAGTTTGAGCATTAGGAAAAGTTTCTTCTCCAAAAGAGCAGTCAGGCACTAGAATGAGCTGCCTGGGGAGATGGTTGCCCAGGGAGGTAGTTGAATCACTGACCCTGGAGTTGTTCAAGAAATGTTTCAATGTTGTATTAAGGGACATGGTTTAGTGGGGAAATATTGGTGACAGGTGGATGTTTGGACTGAGTGATCTTAGAGGTTTTACAATCAACAGATATACAGAGTGATGTGGTTAGACTGGTATCTACAGATTGTATAGCTAGAAAGATTATCACAGTAGAATCAAAAATAAATGAAAATGCTCACCCATGTCTTAGACTTGCAGAAAAACTCCAAAGGGAGCAAACTCCAGAAAGAGATCCTTCCCTAGTGGCAGTCAGCCCTTAAATGGGGGTCTAGGAGAGGTGGAGCCAGGCTCCACCCCTTCTGGTCACACAGGTGCATTGCCTTCACCTGTGCTCCTGTGGCTGACTGAATGCCTGTCTCAGGTGATCAATCAGAGGTTCAGGCTGTGATTCAGCAATTCCCATACAGAGGTCTTTTCCAACCTTAGTGATTCTGTGATTCTAAAAACTTCTGTAGAGCAAACCATTATGAGATTCTTGATTTGTTGATGACTGGAGATTGGAGAGGGGGGAAAAGGTCACATTGTAGAAGTGAACTTACAGAAATGGAGGTGAGTGGCTTTTGCAATTGGATTTTTACTTGTACCAAGAAATTGCATATTCAAAAATAATTCTGTAATTTGGTAATTTGATCCCTGAGTGCCTAACTAAAGTATCATTAAAGCAGCTAACACAAAGGGGAGAAAATGGACAAAATGAATGAAATGAAATATACAAAAACAAAACATTCTGCAGCTCTAACTAACACAGAGAGGACAAGAGTGCTATAAATAAATATACTAATTTTTTTAACAAATCTTTTCGTTCCTATGAATAAGGAGCACTCTATATAAATTTTCTTAAAAATTAGCTATGGATGTTTTACTGATGTCTGACTATTAATAAAACCTTAACATACATTTTCTACTTTGGGAAGACAAGGAAGATAAAAAGCACGTTTTCCTGGATGCGTTGTTTTCTTTCATGAAAAATCAATGGGGAAAATTTCTGTTTTGCAGCTGTTCTCTTTACCGCCTCACCAGCACTCTGTTTGTCTTTTAGACTACACACTGGGAAGAAGTAATTCAGGCAATAATGTTGTGTTTGTGAATACCATCTAATAGCATTTATGATAGAAGTCTGCATAAAAGGATTAGAAAAAATAGCTCCACCTTACAGTTTAGAAATCAGTCATTTCTTGTGAAATAATAAAGAAGACTTTAAAACATTTGGTTTTGTGGGGTTTTTTTGTTTGCTTTTTTATGTTAATAATAAATGAAATCTGAAATCTCTAAATAGTGATGTAGTGGCAGACATTCTATGATATATGTTTATATTATCACTCAAGCTGCCTATTTTATTTTTTTTTCTGTTTGAGGTTTATATAGGTTTTAAAATACATTGCTGTGCCAAGCAGCCTGGCAGGACAGAGGTGGGTAGGGAAATTTCTTCCCTGTACTTTTTCAGACTCCTCTTATATCTGATTAGCTGTTGCATTTGCAGTAAATAGAGGCCTGCAGCTTGACTGGGTAACTGGAATCTAATTTGGAGCACCCAGTATCTGGGAGTATATTAGGTGTTTAATGGTTATGATAGCTTGAAAAGTCACAAAGGGCACTGATTAAAATGGAAAGTTTATCTGTAATGTATGAAAGCTGAAGCCATTGATAGAGTTCCCTTCTGGTGACAGCTTTGAAGATGAGTGTATCCTACCTATCTTAAATCTAGTTATAGATGAGATAGAAGTTTATCACACAGAAGCAGACCTCTGTGAGCAAAGCAATCCCTTATCTTGTCCACTGTGTTTGAAAATGACAAGTGTGAAGACCTGGCACAAGTGCCAAGTGAAAGCAACAGTCACAGGGACTGCCATGTCACCCTGCTTGAGTGCTCCATCAGAGAGAAGAGGTGGTCTTGATAAGCTTGTCTTTACTTCCAATTTTTCCTGGACCACCCATATGGTAAAATAAGCTTAATATGACATCTGTGTTTCTCACTTACATGAGGCAATTCATTTCTTGTCTTTCTGCCAGTCTTATTTTGTCTGATACTTTCCCTGTTGTTTTGTTTTGTTTTGTTTTGGAGACTGCAGTGATGCAATCTGATTTCCTTTCTCTTTTCAGTTTAACGTAATCAGTAGCACCAAGAGGAGCTTTTGGCTATATGAAATGTTAAGACATTTGTTAGTGTTTATTTCTTGTTTTAAAAGTAGAAAAATAAAAAAATCCTTTTTCTTTTTTTTTCCACATTTTAAATTACTTAAACCATATGGAAAAAAAAGCATATTTAAAATTGCATTTGAAGTACATTATTTTATTACTTGATTTCAACTACCAATGTGCCTTAGAAATTAAGAGCAAGAAAGAAGATTTGCAATTGACTGTACTCTTGAAGTTGCAGTACTTGCTGACACAAATCTTATCAACTCAGCGAATCTAGTGATTGTTGTCATTGTTTGTGTAGAGGTGTAGTCCCGGATGAACATCCATTAATATGGTATTTTCTTTAAGTGGAATTTTGGTTGCAAACTAAGAACAATTAGAATTTTTGATCCAAGAAGCTCAGGTATACTCTCATATTACTGAATGAGTGAGATATTTTGCTTTTACTCTTCAAAGATCTTTTTGCCTACAGGAAAAGCAGCATATTTTTAACAAACTGCTGTTTCTGTATTTTTTGAGGTTATCTAATCTGCATTGTGATCCTTTTATTTTCTGGTTATTTTCTAAACCTCAACCTTTCTATATTAAGGTCAAGAGAAGTACTTGCGCAAGCTCTGCATCAAGGGAACGCAGGTCTGTTGGCAGTCAATATGCTGTTGATCCTGGCACGATAATGCCAATTTTTTCTTGAAGCCTACTGGCCACTGTTATTATATACACTTTCTGAAAGATAAAATAAATGTGTCTGAGTTAAGCTGGAGAGACACAAAACAAATATTTATGATGACAATTGTGAAGCGATATTGCAAGATCTTTTTATGGGTTCTTTTATTCAGAATAAAACGTTATTCTATACTTTAATTATGAAACCAATTGACATTCTACTTGTTCATAGTTGTTTTTGGAGTTAACTCTGTGTATATTCTTGATTTCAAAATAATTTCAGCCAGAAGCTGATCTCTCATGTGTTCCTTTCATAATTTTCATCCTGCTTGCATGCTGTCTTGGTTATTTGTACGTATCCATGTAAACTCCCTGCATTACAGGCAGCACTTTTGCTATGTATTTGTGTGCCTCCAAGCACAATGCAGCTGTTACGCTGATTTTATGCTCCTGGTACAATTGCAGTAAAAATTATCTCTAATACTTTCATAATATAAGTGGTGTTGATCTATACAAATAACATAGGCTGTACTAGCAATGCTTCTAAGTGCATATCAGATCTTTTTTCTCATCGTTTCATCCTGTGAAATTAGGTAGCTAGCTTGTCTGTATTAGATCCCCTGAACCTAACCATACTGTTAATAATGATGTGGATTGGGTAACTCGTCATGTTGTGGACAGGCAGGAGCGTTCTCTGAACGTGGAGATGTCAGCATGCACTAACAGTGCTGTGCACTGCCATGGTGGGCCAGCATCGTGCTGGTTTGATATGCAGTCACCTGTCACCTGTCTGCCAGATCAGCTGTTTCTCTCAGGTTCTTGCAGTAGGAAGTTAGTTTAACCTTACCACGTAAAGTGGCTGGCAAATGTTCACTTGAATCTGGACATTATTAACACTAATTTGCTGATTTTATTTAAAAATTGTGTTATTTGTGTTACTTGTGTCTGTGATCATTACTGTTGCAGCCTAAATCAAGTGATTTAGATGGGATAGTTAGGTAGAACAGGAGCTCACAGCATCTTCCCTCTTTTTCTGCTTTGTGATTTTAATCATTATATATATATATATTTTTTTTTTTGACATGTCCTGTTCTCAAGCAGCAGTGCTGCAATGTTTCTCCAGAAGCATTTTAGAGCTCTGCTTAAAGCCTTAGGTCTTCAAATTGAAATCCCCTCTGCATAGTCGTTGGGAGCAACAAGTGATCCAGTCAAAATACCCCTTCACATTTAAGGATTTGGATCTAATTCTGCATGGTCTACTGTACTTGAATTCCTCTCATCCAGAAAAACTCTGCTTCCTTGACATATGAGGAAGAACAATGGCACTGTTTCAATAGCTTTTCTTTTGTCTGGTTATCTTGATTGATGGTCCAAAAATGTCCCAGAAGATATGTCCTCTTTGGGATGAAATGTTATAAAGTCCATCCCTCACTCACCTAATACTTTAACAGAAAGCAAACATTTCTCTTATGAAGAAAAAGACTGGATTGTCTCATACCAATCACACACCGAAGAACAGCTTAGAAAATGAAAGACAACCTCTGCCACTCCTCAGTAGTGTTACACATGAAGAAAAACAGTGGCAATAAAGGGAGATTGGAATGGTGAGAGAAAGCACTTTGAAAACTATAAAAGCAAAAACTGTTTTTATCATAATACAATTGATATCAAAGCTTCTCTTTATTCACATGCTAATTTTTTTCACTGGGAATCAAATATCACTGATTACATATTCTGTTGGGGGTGGAGCTCCTATACATCTGTCTTTAAAATTAGCTTGTTAATTCTTTTTTGGGAAGATCGCAAGCAGCTCTTTCCACAGGCCCCACTGGCTGTCAGCATGTCATCACTCTGACCTACCCCCTTACTGAAATGTATTCACATCATGGTGAAAAAGATCCTTGCCAGAGATCTGCAAATAAAGCTCATCCTTTACAATTCTTTGCTCTGTCCTGTGAATAGAAAGGCATTTGGATGTGTCTCTATGTGGAGTCTGAGTTGTATGACAATTAGTTTATTTGATTAAATTGTGATTTGTATGTTCTAAAGGAGAGGAACAGTTGGATATCAGCTTGCGTATCAAAATATCCAGTTTTCCATTTGAGGATTCATAATTGCAGGTTATTTAGATTTTGAGAAAATGCTAAGGTACTTTTCAATTCAATGTTATGCTTTTATACGCCTCTGCTAATCTACAGACTGGTTTCAGAAGTGCAATGCTGTGAAGTGTTCTGGAGCTGGAAAGGGACAATTCTTTACACTTTTTTTTATTTTCCTATATTCTTCTGATTGTTTGATAGAGTGAGGGTATTTCTGTGGAGGGAATTTGTGTCTGGATCATTGTGTGACTTCTGGCCCTTAATTTGTGTCAGAATAGAGTGGGTTGCCAGATTTGTGTCACAGCTTCAGAAATGATATTCTGTCATCCTGTAACTGGCACAATAAAAGAAAGGACTAAGGAAAGAGCACTGACATTACTATGACTTACTTTTCTACTGGTATCAGCTATTATAATAGTTAGGAGGGCTCTAACATTAACACTTAACTGCCCAATAAACTTAATGAGTGCAGTTGGTTTATGTGAAAGTGTCTGCCTTTGTAACAAGAAAGCCGACTCACTAAATCTCACTGCAAGCAGCAGGAGATTTTCTATCTTTGAGCTAAGATGAAGCAAATACAGCGAGGCCTTTAAGGAGCATTTCAGAGTAGTGTTTGTTTCTCATAGAGAGCATGCTGTGACAGGCATCTTGCAATCAGAGCTCTTCTCACAGAGCCAAAGCAGTTGAAAGCAAAGAGAGGAAAAGAGAGATTCACGTTACATAAAATTGCCACGGAGACAGCTGTCCACATCATGATAATTCAGTGCACCAATATAAAAAATCAACTACTCTGGTTGACAATACTGGCAGAAATCCCAGGAAAGGCAAGATGTCTGGGAGCAGGGAAAACAAGAAAATGCCCTGACCTGATTCTAGCCTCCTGAGTTAGGAGTGAATCATTATACTCGTAGGAATTACAAAGCCTAAGATATCAGTGTAGTCAGTAGAGATTTCTTAATAGAAACTCTTTTAACTAATTTTCTATGTCTTCATAAATGCTGAATTTTAGGGTTTGTTTTGCCTCTGAAACATACTTGCAGAAACTGAGTCCTCCTTGGTACAATCTTCATTAACCTCTGCCATTAACTTTCTATTTCTAATCTGGTGGGTTGGGGAAAAATTATCTCACTGGTAAGCAGATGTTTTCTGTTCTTTATAACAGCTATCCTCACTGAATAAGGAGTGAGGATGCTATATATAACGGTGCATTAATATTTCTTGTTAAAAAGTGCTCTACAGGCTGAAGAAAGTCCTATACATAGTCACAGTCAAAAGTCAAGAAGTAAAAATAGGAATCTGATAAACAGCTGTGCTGCACAGCTATTTGATGGAATGCTTTATTCAGTAACAATTTCAGAGTGAATTTAAAAGAAATGGTAGCTGCTCATTCTCTTTAAGACTTAACAAGTCTGTGAAATGTGGTTTGGTTCAGTCTTTATTCATGACCGTGATAAAAAGAAGTGTTTAACTCTCTGTCAGAGCTGCCATTTCTCCCATAATCCTTCTCTGTAGCATCATGCTGTGGTTGTGGTGTATTTTAATGCTACTGACTGCACCCCCACCACCTTAATGTCTGAGAATTGTTAAAGAAATGCTGACCCCAAATAACAATGTTGTTGTGATGCTCTTGCTGCTGGTTATTTTTGAATTTTTTTCCCAAGGTGGTCTTGCAGTCATTGCCTATTTCAGAAGGGAGGCACCAGGCGTGCAGCCAGAGGGGTTTGCCTGCCCTAGCCTGGCGCTTTGTACACGGGCAGTGTTGCAGACAGAGCATGTGATTGCCACTGACATGTAGACACAGATTATCCACTGTATTATTCAACTGGAACTGGCATTACCTAAGTAGTTTTCTAGGTTATTTGGTTAGAATAGACTGTATGTCAGAAAAGATCTTGGCTTTTTAGTCAAATGATTGGCAAGCTGAATTACAGGTGGTCCAATCCATGAATTTAGAAACCAGAAGCAGACAGCTTCCTGCACTGGTCGACAAAAAGATTGTTTCTTACTTGCAACATGGAGGAAGTTCCAGAATATATAGTACAGTATTATGTTTCATTTATGCTTTAAAAATTGATTGCAGTCTAAGCATATACCACTGTAACTGTATCTTAGTATTTACAATGAACGAGAGAAAGTGGATCTAACATCCTCTACTAACCCTTCTTCAGCTATTACAGCATAATTTTAAAATAAGCAAATGAATGTTTATCCTTTGAAATAAGTAAAGGGGGGTTCACAGAGACTTTCTGGCCCAGAAGCCAGAAGGGAAATGGTGACCCAATCAGCCAGCATTTCTAATTCACAGCCTCTCTCCTTTTCCTCCTAGCAAATGCACTCTACTCCATAGCCATGTAGACGGTGAGATAGGATGTTAAATACAAAGAACTGCTTTTAAATAATAAGGTTATAACACAATCCAAAAGGAACAGGTATCTCAAGGTTAAAGATGGCATTTCTCCTTCAACATAGGCTACTGCAAAGGAAGAAAAATATGTTTAAAAAAATACAAAGTTGTTAATACAGCATTAAAAAAAAAACAACTGATGTCGGTGTGTACATTTCTAAATAAGACTTCCAAATAAGAATTCTGTGGGTGACTTAATTTCATTTTATTGAGAAAATTTGGAAGATCTCTGATACAATTGGAAAAATCTGGCAAAATTTTTTGCTTCTCAAATGCACCTACGCTGGTATGAATAATACTGTAGAAAAGGACTAGCAAATTAAAAAGTATTCTTCTATATATGTATTTGTGATGTAGTTTTTTACCAAATGATTTTCTCAAATGCAGTGCAATTAACATGCAGTGACAATGTCCAGCTTCTTCAGTGACCTTCATATCTGTTAGACTGGGCATATTTTCAACCTTCAGTTTTGTTCATGACTACCTTCATAAACTAAGTATGAGTTCAGATTCTGATCTTGACCTTGAAAATACTATGAAACTCCTGACTAATCTTACTCTCTTATTTCCTTTCTTGCTTCAGAGTCCAGATAGTTTCCTTTTCAGCTCCCCTTGAGAGAGGCAGTATTTATGGCTATGTTCTATTTTCTGTCCTTGATTTCCTAGGGGCTGCTCCTTGTGCTTGGGACAGGCTCACAAGTTATTTTTTAAAACATCCCACACCTACAAATGTTTCCATAACTCTTTTTTTGGTAAATATATAAATAATGACTTCTTACCGCTCTCTGTACCACCAGTTAATTTCATAGCATTTGTGTGCTGTGTATGCTATGTAAAGCCACCTATTTAAGAGTATGTGTATAAACACAGCTCTTGCTGTAAGGACTGTTTATGCTACATCACTGTACAGTTGCACAGTGAGTCATCTCTGATCAGAGCTTACCTTTGGGCTGCTCAGTCTGTCTGACTCTTGATATTGTACAAGAAATAATTTCAAATTCTGAAGAGAGAAATGAAAAATAAAAAGTCTGAGAGTATAATTATGTGAAGCTATCAGTAAGAAAACACAGCATTGTGTTCAGCAGACTTCGTTCTAAAATCAGTAGGATAAAGACCAAACTTTGTAGCTATGTTTCCACAAGTTCTTTTTTCCAGAAGAGAACTTCAGTTAACAAGTGGGATGCCGCTTTTCATTTATAGTTTGTAAGAATATGAGAACTTGTTTGTGAGTCCTTGATGGAACTTGTATTTTCATTCCCATTGTGTCAGGAATTTATCTACCTTCTGCTCATGTCAGAAAATGTATCAGTTGTAAAATGTATTTGTACATTACTATTTGAGAATCTTGAACTCAAAGACCTTCTGGTTTATTTGGTATGAAAATAATTCTAGTTTGATGTGCAGGATATATAGCACATAATAGTAATGTTGCATTGATTGTACTAGATTTGTTTGGAAAAATGTTGAGCAACCCTGACTGAACAGGACAATTTGCAGCCTTGATTAAATAGAGCAGACAGATGAATGGCTGAGAAGAAAAAAGAAAAGCTCTGAAAATTTCAACAGAGCTAGTGCAACTTTTCTCTATTTTTTTCTTTTTGTCTGCTTCAGCTTGCTCATGTGTTCAACATCAAGTGATGGGGTTGTAATATAGGTTTTCCCAGTCATATCTAACAGAATTACCTTTCAGCAAAGCCCTGGATTACCAGCCTGGATCTTTTGGGCCCATCTCATCTAAATAATCATCTATCACCAAGTGGGTCTCAGGTACTGGTGTGATTCTAGTTATTGTTGCTCTGCCTGCTGCATTCTGTTTGGGCTTTTGAAGGATATATTTTTCTAGTCTAATTTTGGAGTTAATATAGTTGTGTCAGGATAGAAGATATATATATGACAAAGACATGGCTCTAAATGCAATGAAACTGTGAATAGTAGCATGAACTATCAGTCCATAAATCATTACAATTAGTATGCAATTTCAAATGTTAAGATGTAAGTTCAGAAACTCAAGGCACCAATATAAGAGGCACAACCAAGGCCAGACTTCATTATGAAGTGGAATGAACAAATAAAGTGATAGATCTGCATAAATCACAGGTTCTATGAATAAAATGCAAACAAGTTAGGCTATTTGGACTTTTGGAGAAGATTACTTTTTTTTTTTTTTTTTAGTAGCTAAAGCAATAGGCAAAAGACCATTGCTAACATACAACCCCATCTAAAAATTTGCTATATTTGCAGGAGGAGATACAAAAGAAGAAAGAATTTGATAGTACACAAAAGAGGTTTCATGTATTTGTAAGGTGGACACTTTTAGATGATTATTTATTATTAGTCTAAATGATCATAATGTCTTTGTGGCTTTTCCTGTGGCAACCATGGCACATTATGAATTTGAAGTGCATGTATACTTGTATATAACTAAACCTTTAGCAGTGACTCATTCTGGAGATTGCCTGTATTAAATTCACCGGTATTTTGAGAGTTTGTACCTCTTAAATGCGAGAGGTTGGGGTTGTGACTAATTGACAAACTTGAGGGTTGAGCTTCTCATCCACAGCATGCTAAATTACAGCAGCTCAACACCCGTCCTAGGCTGTATTTCCAAGGGATATTAGTATGCTTTACTTCAGGCCTTTGAATATGTTACAAACTACCTGTCATGGGCTTCTGAAAGATGAGCATAACTCCGGTTTCCCTCTGGAAAATGAAGTAAAACTATCAAGGTAGTTTTCAAAGCGTTCTGCAGATATTGCTTGCTGGTAATGCAGCACACATTACTTACAGGCATGATATCAAATCAAAGAAAGATCTAGTTAACATGCAGTCTCATATGGACCAGTTTCTCCAAGGGTCTGTATTCTTTAACTCAGAAGAGGTGTATTAATGTAAATTTCAAATAACCTTTTACACTGAGATTCTGCAAGTCACTATGAGCTACAAAGATAGGTTTTTCTAGTCATCAGAAAAACAAACTATTCCTAGATTTAAATCCAGCTCATTTGATCATTAAAATTGTTTTGAAGTATATTATATTTCCATTTTAACATTGAAACTTATATGTGCTCAGAAAACTGAACAGTATGTCAGGCTTTCGCCTGTGCTCATTTATAATGAGTAATTATCTAACAATGGCAGTGTTAAGTATGCATGAGAGCTCCTGTAGCAGGATTTGGAATTTTAAGGAAATGCTGTAGATCAAATGATAGTGTCTCATTTGTATTCTCTCAGTTCCCTAGCCACTATTACACTCAGTAAAGCAACTACAGAAATGGATTGCAAACATGCATCATTTTTGTGTGAGATAAGACTTGATGGTCCTTACATAGTAGCAATAATGCTTTTCATATGCCTTATCAGAAAGTACTATATCAAGCAAGTCACACCTTGTATGAAATGTGTTTTCAATACATAGTAACAATGCACTGTTACTTAGAATTTTGAGGACAAACATGTTTAACCAAAAGCAACATTAACTCTGCATGACTATATGGACATGTAGGGAAATTTTTGTGGTTCAATTTTTATTGTCCGTTTCTTTACTGAAGGATCTGATGATGCATTTTTAGTACCTGTGTTGTGCTGGAAAACTCACTTTAGAGTTTTCTGTTTCTTGTCTGAGTGTTAGTACTCTGGGATGTATATACGAAGCCAGATTGCAGTTTGAACAGAAATATCTACTTGCACTCTAGTTACTGAAGGATGGTCTTACCATCTTCAGCATCAGGTGTCATAAAGCTGATTCATAATGACACAGTATTTGTCTGATACATCTTTGTATTAATCTGGATTCAGGTCAGATGTTGTAGGTTGATAAGCAGCAGAGAAAGTGCCTGTTTTTCTCTTGTTGATGTTCTTTGGCCCTCCACAGGGCCTCTCCAGTAGAATGTGTAGGTGGAGAAAGTCTTATTTGTTGCTAATGTCACATGCTTCTGCCCTACCCCACTGAGGGTAGGATGTCACTAGGAACAATTCTGCTTATACAGTAGAGCATTAACTTTTTAGGAAAATCTTGGAGTATTCTTACTTACTATACACTGAGAAACTTACTATACTTAAGACATGACTGCAAGTCAAAACTGTAAAAAAAAAAAAAACAAAAAAAAACCACCTGTCTTTTTCTTGGAGATTCAAATTCTGGTCCCAAGGATCATGTGGATAAGGAAGTATATGGCAGTAGGATGAATTTCTTTCATAATTTTATACTCCATTCCAAACGTTGCACATTCAATTGGGTGTTGAATTTCAAAGTTACTTCTTTCATCTTGCTACAACTTCTTTCTTCTTAATGTCTCCCCACTGAAAGCAAAGATAATTCATCTGCATCTGTGGGTATATATCATGCACTGATCACTGTGATACCCAACACCTGCTGTTGACAGAGTAGCTTTATCCCCTAGCCTTTCCCCAAAACTGTATGGAACAAACCTGATGATCTAGAAATTCTATGGCATATGTAGTAAAGTGTATATCATTCTGCTACTTCCTGGGAGTTTTTATTGCTGTTACACAGAGTATATGGTATCCTCTCAGTGAAAACCCTCCATCATTAAAGCCAAAGTTGAGGCCAAGTGTTCTTTATCATGGGAACAGTTCAAATCCACATATAACTTGCTGCAACTATCATATGCTAATTTAAACCTATGAGTTTATTACTAGCTATAAAAGATTTCCATTGAAGAACTTGAAGTCACAAGAGTTAAGGCAGTTGGCATAAATAATATAAGGCAGGGAAAGGAATGTACCAGTCTGAACCAGTGACTCCTTTACACAGTATGCTGTTATTTTGCTAATGGCATAGTTCCATAAACAACACAGTGAATCGTAGACAAATACTCTGCTGAGCCAGATGCCCCTCCTTTAGTGTGCTTTTATATATCTAAATGAAAAATGTTACTTTTTGACTTATTGTAAATGTTTTGTTTAGCCTTTCATTATGTAGTTGTTCATTTAACAAAAACAGAAGGATTTACAGGTATTGCATATGAAGCCTGAATTACACCATTGTTGTCACTATAACCATAATTTACATGTAGAGCCTGTTAAGATTTCAAAACCAAGCATATACAAAAGAGTAAAATGAGTATTAACACTTGCATGATCTTAGTTTGGTATTCTTTGCATATACTATATGATACTTGATCTTTGAGTCCAGTCTTATTTTTCTACAACAAATCTTGCTTACTTAGTCATAGAATAGGCAGTGCGGTTTGAGTGGCCTCTTTATTTTATCTTTAATGAATACTCTCTACCATGCAATTATTGTACCATATTTAAAAATTGGTCTGAATAAGGACTAGTGTTCCTCTTGCTCCTCGGCAGTTTTTTGATCCTAACAAAAGAACTGGGGACCACAACAGAGAAAGCTATAAATGTTCCAGTTGACACACTAGCATAATTGGCAGTCTTGATCTTTGGGATCACACTCTGGTTTTGCTGGGCAGAGGAATGGTTCTGGGACATAGTGATGGAATTTAGCTGCATATTTCTAACAAGCTTACAAAAGGGACCTGTATGCTCTCTTGGCCAACCACTGCCTCCAGAGCCACTGTTTGACCTGCCAATAGCTGGGACAAGAAAATATGTTTAATTTTTGCCAACTGTCTGGCCAACCAGCACATATACAACCAGGCCAAAAATTAGAAAGAAATGATAAAAGTATGAGGAAGCTGGAATATATCACTGAAATATAATTGAGGCATCTAGTGCCCTATATATCTCTTGAGTTAGTATAAATTCAAGAAAGAGTGCTTATAAAAAGGAGCCCTGGTAATCTGTGCTCTTAAAAATTCTCTCCGTTTACATTTCTTATTTACAAAAAATGGATACTTGTTTAGCAAAATAAATGTGGTTTCTGCAGTTAAAATAAATGAACTAAAATGTTAGTTTTCTATTTTTTAAAAGTTAGCAGTTTTCCATTGACAGAAGATGATAATTCAGCTTCTATTCTAAGTTCTCCATTTTTTTTTCTATAGGAGATATGCTTGTCTATGTGCACATTTGTGCAGATCTATCTGCCTTCATGAAATGAACAAATTATATATGCATTTGAACATGTGCGTATATACATACTTACATCTCATATTACATGTACTCATGGCTTAGTTTTGCTTAATTCAACATTTTATTTTTGCTTAATTTAACATTTTATCAAAGAGACTACCAGGGAGCAATTCCACAGATTTTTGGAGAAAGGCAAATATTCTAATGGAAGAGCGTTTATGCTTTAAAGTCCTCCACTGACATAAGTGTGCAAAATGGTGTTCACTGTTTGGCTTTTAATCTGCAACAGTCTATGTGCATTCTGTAGTTAAGTTACATGCTCTGAACTGTTCCAAGAATTCAGTGAGTCTACTCTGAGTGAGCAAAGTTAAGTAGGTGCATAAGTGTTTTCAGGCTTTAGGCTTTATGAGCTTTCATAATTAGTACTCCACAACATTAATTAAAGAGTACTTTAGAAAGAATATAGCTGTTTAAACCTCTTCAGTGGTTTGCATCTTATTCAAGGATCCCAATCAATGCAACACATGGATAATCCATTCAGAAAATGATGCTGTGTTAGTATGATTATAGTTAGATAGAAACTGCATTCATCTTTGCAATTGTATATAACAAAAATAACTTTATAAAGTCACTTCAATTCAAGGATAATTTAATATAAGATGGCAATAATGAAAAACAACATATATGCTCTATTTTATTATAGTTTCTTGCAAGTATTACTATCTGTGGTAATTAGGTATGGTGAAGAGGCAGGATTTCCTAAGGCAAGTAATAAATATCTCTCTTATTTCCACTTTAGCCTTTGGACAGAGTTGGAATTTGTATCTATCTCACTCATTCTCCTGTTATTATATAATTGAGGGAGAATTAAATATAAAGCAATGATTAATAGCAGTGAAATGCTTTTATGAGTAAAAAGACTGAATGACATGTTAATCGTTATGCTTTATCTAATTTGTTTTGAAAATGCTGTCTTAATTTTTGTTGTTCTGTATGCTTTATACGTCTTCCTACTTCATGAAACCATTTCCTACCATGTGACAAATCTGTGTATGATTGAGAATTGTGTTGGACAGTGTGCCATGCCCTGCAGTAGGTCTGCTTAACGCTTAAATACATTTTTAAGTTTTGGACATCACTTGCCTTTTATGCTATCTCTTCTTCATGTATTGAGATAATTTCCAAAAGTGCTGATGAAGAAAATTACCGATATAACAGAAAAGACCCAATAAAAGTTGACATATCTTTCAGTAAGTGAGTGTGCCTTGATCAAAAATAGAATCACTCAGAACAAATTATTTTGAAGCCTAAAGTAGAAAGGATATAATAGTTAAGCACAAAATTACCTCATGGGTCTTCAATCACATGACAATTATAGAAGGAAGAATCTCTGTCCTTTACTGAAAGAGAAAAAAAAAGACCAGGAATAGAAATAGATAGTGACAAACTAAAAGTGAGGAGGGGCTTATCTGTCTCCTGTACTGCTTAAATATTCAGTGCCCAACAGTGCTCTACAGCGATGGGTAAAATACTAAAAAGACCCTGCAAAATAGGGACATCTGTTTGTTTTGTTGTAGTACTTTTCTCAAAGTAACGATGGGTGAACTCAGAGTCATTGCAGACTTGAGCTGTGGAAAGAGATGTAAGGCAAGGCAACAGACAGACCTGGACTGCCAGAGGGAGCAGTACTGCAAAACATTTTTGTGTTAGGAGACAGAGTTCCCAAGACCACAGAAATTCACATCTTAAAAATACTGATGCTGTTACTCCTGTAAGATGGACAGGGACATAAAATTTTGTAGTTCTGCAAATATTTTTTCTCTGTGTATCTCTCTCTGAATTTTCCACTCCATCTCTACTTTGCTTCACATATTTGGCTTAGTTAAATGAACCTCCATTTTATCAGCATGATAATACAGTAATTATTAAACAGGTAAGATTGAATCATCATTTTTTCCTTTGGCTTCGATTCTTTGCCAATGACTGCTGATTATAAATACTATTAGTGAAACAGAAATCAGCACAGTGTACTCGAGTTACTTTTCAAATAAAGGGTTTTTTCAGCATTCAGCTTCCCCATAGGCTTTTAATCAAGGTTATAGGAAAGTCCATAAACTTTCTGCTGAATATTTAACAATCTGGAGGTCATAGCAGACATGAGATCCCAAGGACAAGTGAAATGAGATTGCAATCAGAGGAACAGAGGAGACCTGGAGATAAGTAAAGCTTTGTCCACAGATAATATCTTACAGAACAAACATCAGAGTCACGTTTTCAAGCTTCTTTTGTGAGACTTAATTTTCCCAGTATAAACAGCCATAAAAAAGGGTAAATACAAATGGATGATTGCACTGGATTTTGTCACTGAATTTAATTGAAGTGATGATTGAAATCCAGTCTGAAAAAAATCTAACACACTGAAGACATTTAATTATAATTACGCACATTGTTTTTTAACAGACCTGGTATCCTACTTCTGTAATCCCTTTTTAAAACAAATTCTTATATTATACTGAATTGTAATAACTGTATGTATTTAGTAAAGAACTTTGCTAAATCTTTGTAAGTGCACTATTTTTAACAGTATAGTTGCTACAATGCTTTTATACATAAAAAATGATAAAGTAATCTTGTAAAAACTCTTATCCTGGACTATATAGGAGCTATACAAATACAATTATAATACTCTGCATAATGTAGAGATAGGATATTCAGAAAAATTATCAGTAATGCCAGTCTGACACAGGCATGCATACTTCTGCAGACTCATTGTAGGACCCTATAATTATCTTGCCCTTCCTCATCAAGAACCCTGCTAAAATTAATAAACAGTGTCTCAAGCATGCGTGCTTCCCTCCACAAAAGCATGAAGAAGGCACTGGTAAAAGTATGTAGAGGTTATGAAGAGTTTGTACCGCGGTTTGGCTTTGCAGGAGCAGAGCACAGGCAGTGATGAGAGCTCTCTGTGGGGGCTGCAGGGGCTTAGCGAGCATCTGAGATGATATCAGCTTGCAGTGTCTGCTTTTTTTGGTGATCTTTGGAATTAACAACATTCTCTCCCCATTAATTAGTAGAATTTTAACTGTGCATTTCCTGAAACAGATACATTATGTATTCTTCCTTTGTAACAAAAAATGACTGAAATTTTTAATGCTTGGCAGTGTAGTTTCACAGCTTTCTCTGATCACAAAAGCATTCAGTCTTTGAAAGAAGAGTATGGATATAAATTCCTTTCATAAATCTAAGTTGTCCTATGGCTCTTTATTTGATTTTTTTCCCCTTGTGTGAAAATTATTAAAATATGCTCCCTCAAAAAAATCTCCTGAACTTCAAACTGGGATTTCTATTAATAGAGTAACAAGCTGTATAGCAGTAAATCTGCCTATATGAGGTAGAACGTACTGATAGTATTGATTTTACCTTCATTATTAACATAAAAGAAAACTTGGTGCTAGTTATTCTGTGCTGTTGTTTTTCTTATACCAGATACTGTTAAAGAATCCAGATGTTAGGGACTCTGTAACAATAATTCTGAGCACACTCTGATTTCTAAAATCCCTCTAATGAATAATGGCCGTAATGGCTGGGCTCTTTCTCAGGCACGGTATTGATACTGACATTCATGGCGTCACGCTGGAATGATGAAAAATTAATGTACTTCATGAGTAGATATTTTATGACAAGTTCTTTAAAAGCACCTGAGAAAACACCTGTTTGTGTATTCTCCTTTGCTAGGCTGACCTGATTTAATGAGATAAGACTTCTGCATGGAGTCATGGGGGATGAAGATTACCTTTCCTGTGTGGAACTGAGAGAATATTATCCATAGCCCCCTGGGTTTTGATCATGCTGTCATAACAGGTCTTTGCCACTATGTGTTTTTCATATTGAAAAAAAAAAAAAAAACATTATTTCAGATGTGTTATATTCTTTAAAAATAAGAAAATTTGAATTGTGCAATTTTTAAGACTACTCATAAGATAATAATCAAGCATTTCAACAATGAAACATCTGTGACAATACTGAAAAGTTAATAGAGAGATTGGTTAATAATGAAATAAGCTCAATGCTTTACTTGTAAGAAATTCATGTTTCACTTGAGATTGTACTTTTCAAGATAGAAGTGCTGAAAGTACATGTATTGCAAACATCCATTATATACACTTCGTGCACATACTTTTTTTTCCTTTGCCAATCTAGTAACATGGTGTTATACTTTCAGCACAAGAAAAGATGTTCAGTTATTGATGAAAAAAATTAGAAAATTTGTGTCTTGGATGACTCTTACCCCCACCACATTCAATCTGTCTAGTGAACTTCTCGCAGAAAATGGCTATGTTTTAATTACAGTACTCAATGGAAATATCACAAAGCAAAATCCAGGAAAGGAAATGTTGCTTGTTTGACTGTTAGTTTGCTTTAAATAAAGTTTGTTAAAAATGTATCAACTCTCTAATAGTAAATACCAGGAAAAAAATAAAAGAGGAAAAATAAAGATTTTCTTTTCCTGATGCTAGTAATAAACTCAGTAGCTATCTTACCAGTCTGCTGTAGGATATTTCGAAGTGTAGCTACTGAACTAGTGTCTCCATTTAACAAACCATAATAGTCTTGTTATCTTTGATTAAATATGCTTTTCTGGCAGAGAACAGCAGGTGAATTAAAGATAAGAAAATACAGAAACTTCTCATCTCTTCTAACCGATTTTTATTCAGCTTTATTTGGGGGCGACAGGGTGTTAGTAAATATACTGGTTTCTCAGTCTCTGTAGAACATTAGTTCTATCAATTTAAATATAAGTTTAATGAATGAAATGCATGTACTTAATTTTACGTTCACAAATTTTGTTTACTTATCTATGTATATAAATTCAGAACATATAGAACTTGAATGGTCTTAAAAATGAAGTATTTTGCAAAATTATATTATAAATCAAGATTTTCAACGTGTTTCACAGTACATATGTGCTATCAGTAGTTAATAGCAGTCCTACTTGCTGTTGATGATGCCAACTCAGTCTGGCTTTCTCCAATAGCAACACAGTCACAAACTCAGGTCTTGCCTACTTTTGGAAAATACAGGCTTGGGGTTGCCTATCTGGAAAAAAACCTCAAAGATTCGTGGAGAAAAACATGATTCTGTAAGATCCAAGAAAATAGAAGAAAAGGAAAGAGAAACTGAGATTAGAAAACCCTCAATTTGAAAACTTTATCAGTATCTTTGCAGAATGTTATAAGTGATGTGCTTATGAATAACACATACTCCTTGCAGAGATTTCATATATTCATATGGAAATATTGTTATGCAGTAAGTGCAAGAGATGTCATATGTATGTCTCATATGTGAAGAGTGAAAGTGATCCCTTCAAATGCTGTGTGCTTTTTTGGATTTTCATTTTCCTTTCTCTGAAAATACAGAATAATTTTAAGAAATGTTTATGATTGGAGGATTTCGGGGACAAGATGATTTTGTTGTTGCTTTTTTTTTTTTTTTAAAGATTAGGAAACAATAAATGAAATAATGGAAGATAGAAAAAAATATATAGATAAAACTATTACAGTATGAATCTGAATAACTTGTTCATCTTGGGAGAAATGGTAACTTAAAACTTGCCTCTACAGATACTGTAAGGTAAGTATTAGATATGGATAATAATCAATACCAAAGAAAATATTACTATGTTGATGGAAATGATAGAGTGAGACACTTCCATTCTATTTTCAAAACACTAAAAATATGTATTTATTATCTAGTAATTGTTTAATCTAATAGAGAAGTAAATATTGTGGCTAACAAATTGGTAAAACAGACTATACATCTCAAATGAATAACAGTATCTGAAAACCTGGCAAGGCTGTGACAGGCCTTCCCGATAGCTAAAAAGCAGTAATGAGGGAATGTGTAGCCTTGTCATATTATAAATGTTCATAAATCCTGCATAATGTGACACTGAAAGGGTTTTCAGCAGGATTAAGCAAGGAAGTGCAAAATCATTTATTTCTGAAAAGATAAACTAGACTATAAAAATATGCAGGACGACATCCTATCAGCATCTTTAAGAACTTTATTTAGACCACGATCTTCATATCTGATCAATGTTCGTAAATAAGGATGTGTTTGAATTACAGGGTGTATGAAAACTTCCCCAGTGCATAAAGTTTGACACTGTGTAAATGCCCATTTAGCCATTTATCTTGACATAATACAGCGAATACGTGGCACAGAAGTTGGATTTTGTACTGGAAAATAGAGTGGACACCTTCCTGTATTCTCAGTCTGTACTCAAGGTGTGTAGTCTCCCATAAGGTTTTCATCAATATGAATGATAACTTGAAATAATGCCTCTTTTTCAAGATAGGACAGGGAAGAGAAAATCGTGATTTCTCTTTGCCCTTAGTTGTATTCCATACTCAAATGTCTCATTTTCCATGTCTCAAATGAGAAATAACAAACAAACAAGCAACCAAAACCTGTTTTTGCATAGGTAGCTAGAAAGACAGGAAAAAATATGTATCCAAATTGTAATGTGAAGTGGTTGTCTGATAAATGAGTCATGAAAGTATGAAAATGTGTGATACATAGTGAGAAAACTGGCTGGTACTTACTTGTAGAAGGGCAGCCAAGCAATGGAAATAACAAGAATTTTCAGAAATGAATTTGAGAGTTCAGTAAACACATTTCTCAAATATCTTCTTCATGATAATATTTTTAAACATTCATCATAGCTGTTAATTATAATTAAATAATTTTCTAGATAGCCAAACGCAAATAATGTTTACATCAAAGTAACATAAGAAAAGGTTTATAAGGAGTTTTACATGATTTCTCTTGCCCTGTGTAGTAGTTGGATTTTTCTAGCAGTTATGAGAAAAATGAATCTGTTTTGTTTTATAAAGAAAAAATTTGTTTATTTGTTTTAGAGGCAAATATTAAACAATTTATTAAAAAAACACGCCTCTCCAAATCTACTCTCAATAGTAGAATTTTTTAAAGATACTATAGAAGATATGGAGACTTGAAGATCAAACCCCCAATTCCCACAAGTACGTAAGATGAAACTAGGAATAGTCCACACACACACACACACACACACACACAAAAGAAAGAAATCCTCAAATGTATTTTTCAAAGCTTTGCTGACATTTTTCATTTTCCCAGTCTTTCGTTTGATATCATTCATTCTCATTATTCTGAAACAGAAATCCAGCAGTAGCATCTCTTCCTAGACTTCCTAGAGAGAGTGCTATGTGCTGTCACCTATGTCTGAGAGCAAAATAATAATTAAAAAAATAAAGTGATATATGTAAAATTTATAGGAGGAAAAGATGCCTTTCATAAAAATTTAGTCAAAAGATCGGCAAACCCACTCATCTGAAATGGTTAGAAAAGCTTTTGGAATAACAGCCATAGAGAATATTTTCCTGAATTTTGGCAAGAGAGAATTGTGACTGACTGAACTTACTGTCCAACTGCAAATGTTCACTCGACACAATATTACTGCCAGCATTAGAAAATCATTTACTGTGCTATCCGAGTAGTAAATGTGACAGTGAAAATTGGAGTTGAGAGCTATAAGGCTTGCCAGGGACACATAGTATTATCCTATGGATCTTAATTTTCTCAGTTTCTTTTGGGCTTAGGATTTTTTTGGTGTGCTTTTGGTAGCTGCCTGTTCATTTTGGTAACTTTGTTCTCCTAGTTGCTGTCTTTTTCCCCTTCAAAAAATCTCCCACAAAATCCATGTTCTTTATGACTTTAAAATATCAATGTTAATGACTTTTAAGCAGTTATGGGAGTTATTAATTTGACTAAACATAGAAACGTTTATTAGAGCATACAAACTCTATTTCAAATGACAAAGCAATCTTATTTTTGAATGGAGTATTTATCATTGTCTTTATAAACAGAAAGGTCAATTACATTAACTTTTAAAAAAGAAAATTAACAACTTTTGGTATTAGCCAGAAGTAATCAGATTAGATATGTTTAATCGTACATACAAATAGAAAATAATACAAGCCATTTATATGGCTGTGAATTTAAATTTCATGTTGTGCAACTTTGAACAGATTTTTGAATTATTAATTTAAGAAGTCCTGGTACCATAGGCTAATCATACTAATTAATTTAAACTGAAAATGGAAAGATTTTTCACCATCATATAAAACTTCAGTTGAAGAGAAGATAGTCTGTTAGACCAACTTTTGCAGGAAAATAAATTAAACCCCGTCAGAGAAACATGAAGCTCTTGGGTGATGTTGGGTCGAGAAAGAAAATATTCTTGAAGGAGTGAGCTAAAAATTGATCCATGTATACTATGCTTAAGGAAAAAAAGGAAACCTTTAAATAATTAAAACTTGCCATTTTCTATCCTTGATTTTTACTTTCTTCCTATATATTGTATTTCCTCTTAAATCACTGTGAATTTTTCTCCAACGTGTTCACAGACACAAGAACATAAAGCTGCACTCTACCTCCTAATGCTTAAATTAAAATTAATATGGTCTTGAAATGTGGAAAGCATGGATATACATTCCTGCCTTTTCAGAATGAGAAAATGCTCTTATTCATTCAGCACTGGCAATTAGCTGTATTGTAATTCTAGGTAAGTTCTCTGAATGCCAGCCTAGAGATGCGTACCTACTGTCTATTTTAATGGGTTTTGTGCCCATGAAATTGTTGACGTGTTAGACATATACTTAAGGATTTAAATTAATCTTTTGTCATTACTTTATTTGAGTTTCAAGATGGGGGAAAAAATAATTTTAAAAAAGCTGTTACTTTTATGTCTTCCTGCTGGAATTCTGGAACTCGTGATTGTAATTTCAAGTTAGATTTTTCAAAACTTTCTACAGTATTCATACCATAATGCATGCTTTGTGGGAAAAGAAAGAATGTGTTCATACCTGTGTTAGAAGGGAAGAGTTCCTGATTTTATTTCTTAGCAAAATTTAGAGAAGTCATTAATTATCTCACATAATAACCAATTTTTACATAGCTTTTCATTTTTACATGAACTGTGTGAAAATCCCATGTGTTCTGTACCTTTGCTAACATTTGGAAATCATATGGCCTTGTTACAATTCCCCTCAGGGAATTCACTTTTTGTTAAATGTGAGTAAAGAGTAGTATCTGATTGGCTGTGTTTTCAGTTTTCCAGGCTTGTTAAGTGACACTTCCTTTGGAGTGCAGTTTTGCTTTGTGATTACAGCTTTCATAGCATGGACTATTATTTCATCAGCAGAAGAGAAATATAGTTAATTTATTTCAATGATGGCAGTACCTGGTAGCTGACAATTAGGCCTTTTTAAGCTATTGTATCACTGTTTTCTTTGGTGTAGCTTTCTTCTTTATGCTGTGAGTAGATGTCATCTGAAGACAAATTAATAATTTGTTATCATTTGCTGAAGGAAGAAAGAAGAGATCTGGCAACTAGCTAAATGAACAGGACCACTGCAATGGTAGAAAACAAGTAAATATCACTAACAGTCAACCCTTGAAATATACTGGTAGAATGCAAGCAAACTGAAATAGTTTTCCATAATTGTTTATCACCTGCAGTACATTAATAATAGATAAACATTCAGTGATGCTTTCAAGTTATTTTTGTTCTTTCAGTGTGATTAGGGAGAGTATCCATATTCTGAAGTGGAGCATAATTCCAAAGCCTTATCTTGCAGCAGGACAAACAAGAGTCATCATTCATGTTACTGTGTATGTGAGAAGGCCTGTATGTAAGCCCCAATTACTTACATACATAAGAGATTATTTAATACGTGCTCCAGTTTCTAAAGAATAGGAGAATCTAAGGTAGCTGGTGTCCAGTGTCCCTTGAACTTTTAAGTGAGTTTCTTTTTGTTTCTGTGCAAATACTCCCTTCCAAATGATGTGCATTATAATATCACTTGCAGAGGCCAAGATATCCCTATTTAAGATGCTGAATCTTTTCAGAATGATCAACAAAGTTCTTGTTTCGTTCTGAGTTCAACAGGATTTTGATCAGGAAGTTATTAGCTTGAGGTAAAAGTGGCTCTTGTTAGAAAGGACTTTGTATTCTGTGGGATTTGGTTTTGTCATGCAGAAGGACTTGCTCGTAGAGGACACAGTAAAGCTATTTAGTTAGGTGTAGTTAGCTGTCTGACTGCTGCTTTTAATTAAATCAACCACAAGCCAAACAACTTGGCTCATTTCCATAGTCTTGTTTCTCAGAGGTTTTTGTGTGTGTATGTTTTTTTCCCCCCAGTTTGCCAGAGGATAATCTGAATGCTACACTTTGTGTTTTTGACTAAATAGCACACAGCTTTACTCTTGTTAGTTTTGTTAATCATACATAATCTGATAACCAATTTAGATATTCTCCCTCAATTTTGCTTTTTTTACAGTCCTTAATAAATGTAATCACTTGTATTATTAGTATAGGGGAAAAAAAAAAAAGGAAGAGTGGAAACGGGAATGGGTGGCCTGGGAATAATATAGGGATGCTGTCCAGATGTACAGGGATGGTGTCAGGAAAACCAAGGTGCAGATGGAATTAAATTTAGTGAGGGATGTAAAAAACAAGAGATTCTTTAGATACACTGGCAAAAGAGACAAACAAAGGAGAGTGTCCACCTTCTGATGAATGAAAAGAGAAAGCTGGCTTTCTCAGACATGGAGAGGTCTGGGGTACTTAATGAGTTCTTCGCTTCAGTCTTCACAGCCAGTCAGGCTTCTCATGCCTCTAGTGTCCCTGAACTTCTAAGCAGGGACCAGGGGAGCAAAATACCTCTCAGTGTAAGAGCTGAGCAAGTCTGAGACCACCTCATGAGGCTAAATATATACGATCTATGGGGCCAGATTACATATATCCCAGGATTCTGAAAGAGCTGCCTGATGTGGTTGTCAAGCTGTCCTCCATCATATTTGAAAAATCATGGTTGTCAGGCAAAGTCCCAGTTGACTAGAAAAACATCATTCCCATATTCGAGAAAGGGAGAAAGGATGATCTAGGGAACTGCAGGCTGGTGAGCTTCACATCTGTGCCCAGAAAGAACATGGAGTGGGTCCTCCTGGAGGTGATGCTAAGAAACATGTGAGATGTGGAGGTGATCTGAAACAGCCAGCATGGCTTTGCCAAGGGCAGATCATGCCTGACCAGTCTGGTGGCCTTCTATGATGGAGTGGCAGCATCAGTGGGCAAAGGAAGGACAACTGATGTTGTCTACCTAGACTTGTACAAGGCCTTTGATATGGTTCCACGCCTTATTCATACTTATAAATTGAAGGCTGGACTATAAGGTGCATAAAGAGTTGTTTGGATATCATAGCCAGAGGGTTGTTGTCATTGGCTCTGTGCCCAAGTGGAGGCTGGTCACGAGTGGTGTACCCCAGGGGTCTGTCTTCGGACTGGTGCTCTTCAACATCTTTATCAATGACATAGACAGCGGGACTAAGTGTGCCCTTGGGATATTTGCTGTTGACACCAAGCTGAGTGGTGCAGGTGACACAACAGAAGGGAGGTACACCATCCAGAAGGATCTGTGCATGCTTGGAAAGCGGGCACATGAGAATCTGAGAACCAAATTAAGTTTAACAATCACAGAATCACAGAATTGTAAGAGCTAAAAGGGACTTCTAGAGATCATCTAGTCCAATCCCCCTGCCAAAGCAGGCTCCCTAGACCAGTTTGCACAGGTAGGCATCCAGGTGAGTCTTGAATATCTCCAGAGAAGGAGACTCCGCAACCCCCCTGGGCAGCCCATTCAAAAGCTCCATCACCCTTACTGTGAAAAAGTTTTTATGCACATTTGTGAGGAACTTCCTGTGCTCCAGTTTGTGGCCATTTCCCCTTGTCATATCAACACACACCACTAAAGAGAGTCTGGCCTCATCCCATTGTCTCCTGCACCTTAGATATTTATCAACATTGATCAGAACCCCTCTCAGTCTTCTTTTCTCAAGGCTGAACAGACCCAGGCCACTCAGCCTTTCCTCATAAGAGAGGTGCTCCAGGCTCTTTATCATCTTCATGGGCCACTGCTGGACTCTTTCCAGGAAATCCCTGTCTTTTTTGTACTGGGGAGCCCAAAACTGGGCACAGTACTCCAGGTGAGGCCTCACCAGGGCAGAGTAGAGGGAAAGGATCACCTCCCTTGGCCTGCTGGCCACACTCTGTTTAATGCACCCTAGAATGTCACTGGTCTTAGCCACCAGGGTGCACTGCTGGCTCATGGCCAAACTGTTGTCCACCAGAACACCCAGGTCCCTCTCTGCAGAGCTGCTCTCCAGCAGATCATGTGTTGCAATTGGCTCAAAGCAATCCTGGATACAAGTATGGACTTGGAAAAAGAACTCATTGAGAGCAGATCTGCTGAGAAGGATATGGGGGTCCAGATGAACAAAAAGCTGGACATGAGCCAGAGGTTTGCCATTGCAGTGCAGAAAGCCAACATTCTGATGCAGCCATATTCTAGGCTGCATCAGAAGAGGAATGGCCAGCAGGGGCAGGGAGGTGATTGTTCCCCTCTACTCTGCTCTTGTGAGAACCCATCTGTAGTATTGTGCCAAATCTGGGGTCCCCAGTAGAGGAGGAATGTGGAGCTGTTGCGGCAGTTCCAGGAGATGATCAGAAGGCCATGAAGATGGTCAAAGGGATGGAGCACCTCTCCTATGAAGGAAGGTTAAGGGAGCTGGACTTTTTTAGCTTGGAAAAGTGAAGGTGCTGGGGAAACATCATTTGCAGCCTTCCAGTGCTTGAAAGGAACGTACAAACAAGAGGGAGACCAACTTTTTACATGGTCTGATAGCAGTAGGACAGGGGAGAAAGGCTTTAAAAGAGGGGAGATTTAGGTTAGATGTGAGGAAGAAATTTTTTACTCAGAGGGTGGTGGGTCAATAGAACAGGTTGCCCAGAGTGGTTGTGGATGCCCCAGATCTGGAAGCATTCAAGGCCAGGTTGGATGGGATCCTGGGCAGCCTGATCTAGTGGTTGGCAACCCTGCCCATAGCAGGGGATTGGAACTAAATGATCTTTAAGGTCACCTCCACCATAAGTCATTCTATGATTCTATGATTAACCTTGAATACAACAACTTCAGTGAGTCTAATGAATTATTCATGCTATTATCCACCCTGAGAGTCATCAAATCGCTCTGTGCTGTCTGCAAAGTGCAGTTTACCAAAAAATGATAGCTCAGTAAATTATATTTGTATATTTGAACATTAAACTGAAGACAGTACTGTGAAAAGCCATTGGTGAAAATACCTGTATAATCCATGTAGAAACAAGGTCCTGCATGTCATTTCCTAATTCACTTGCAGCCATAATTCATTTAATAATTTGTTGGCAACGAATAGATTGATAGACAAAAATCATTTAATATTCAAAATTTGTGTAGCAGCAATAGAAGATATAATCACTACAAGTGCTAGTTTTATTCTTTTTTTTTTTTTACAAAGAAGCTATCTTTTTGATTTCTTGAGTTCAGTACAATATCCTGAAGTATGAAGTGGCCTTTTTCTCTACTATATGCATTTGCTTTTTTTTTTTTTTTTTTTAAGATAGAATCCAAAATGTTACTTGCTCTTCACTGTGCAAACTGTCTAATTCTGGAAGGAAAGTGACTATTTGAAAATCTTGGTTGAGACTAGTACTGACATTTTCATTGACAATAACATTTTCTCTCTTCAAATTGTTTTTCTCAGCATTAGATTTTCAGATAAACCCCCTTCACAAAGATTTCCTTCTTTTTTTGAGTAGACTGCTTTTTACCAGGATAGGCCTAACGTGATAAGTCAAGGTCTGAATACAGAATTGCATTCTTCATTCCAGAACTCTTCTTTGGTAGCTGAAAGATATGTACATCTTTGTACATAGACAGTCTTTGCTTTCTCTGTGATCTGTTCATTGCCTAGACCTTAGCACAGAGTTAGTTCACCATGACTGTCTGGTATGTGTTTGCCTTTTTGCCTTATGCTTCATCTTAGAGATCCTCTTTCATACAGTTTGCACTAAGAAATTAAGATGACTTATTCCATTTCTTTGTTACAGAGGAAGATGTTTCATCATGCAGAGGGAACTTTATGTCTGTGAAATTCCTTAGCAAAGGAAACAAAAATTTTAGGGGAACTAGCAAAATTGTTCTAGTGGAAATTGGATTTTTTTTTTTTTTTTTTTGGTAATATAAGTATTGTAGCAGTAGTTTTTTAGTAACATATCTATTATATAGATTGCATATGTTATAGATTAGCTCATTCCAAAGTAATGGGATAAGCGCAGGAATTGTCCATTTCTCAATATGATGAGTTATCTGTGTATCTGCAAGAAATTGTTATCTCAAGACCACTTGCAAAGCAAAATTGAATAGAATTGGAAGGCGAATTGGAAAAGGACAAAGCCAAAAAAGGCATCGTTAATAAAAGAAACTGAGATGTCAACTGTTGAATGTACATATATATACAGATCGAGATACAGCACTATGTAGTCCACATGTGCATATAAGCTTTTCTACTACACTCTATATGAAAGAATTCCCTATCCAGGCTAGAAATAAGACAAAAGCATTAAGATAATATAATACTTTTAAAAAGTGTGTTTGGTGGGTGGAAGTATAATCATTTATTCTAATTCATGTGGTCAGCAGTATCATATTCTTGTATTAAATGGATTCATCCAAATTTATGAATATAATCAAAACTGTAAAATGTAAAGGCTATTATCTTATATAGTCTTGTTCTTTTCTACCTGTGATCACCTTGTTATTCCTAATATACTAATTCTCCATCTGCAATTCTTTTGCACTGCTAATTTTCAGAATATGACCATATCACCTTTGGAGCTCAACAAAAGTTTACCTGGGTTACCTCATTTAAGTGAGATAAAATAACAAACATACAAACAGAAAAAAACAACTAAACCAAAGAATTAAATGAATCATTTCTGTAGATTATTTCTTTTACTATTAAGATATTTCCTCCCATTCTATAACATTTTTATGATGAGCAAAATTTCTATTGGCAAAAAGGTTAAGTCAATACTTTGGAGATAAATAGTATTATTTAAAGCATTTGGAAAAAAAAATACTTTTCTTTGTAGAGATACACAACTGTCAGATATCATACGGAGCCTTCTGTATTCCAGACAATATCATTTTAAAATTATAAGCTCTGAAATCAGTCAGAAGATGTTCTAAAAGCACCAAGTAGTCAAAACACAGTACTGAAATTAGCTCTACTAAGAAAAGGCAAATAAAAACTGTTCCATAATGGCAGACTTCAAAAACGCCTGATGGAACACACTTTCTTAAGTAACACACAGAACACTCCAGTTGTCTGCAAAATAGAAAATGCTGCATTTGCCCTTTGAGTACATACAGTGATATTAATTCAAGTTGAAAATATACTATTTATTTCTGTAGTCCTACCTTCCTTCTAGTCCAGATGGTGGCTAGAGAATTCAGAAGTGTTGTGACTAAAAGTCTCTTGGCAAAAGTACAAACTCATGCAAAAATAAATAAATAAATAAAATTGTTCATTATATACAAAATTCTATCTATTCTATTTAATTTTGGCACCTCTAGAACTAGAAAGCTGCACCTGTACTTGGATGTTCAAGTGGTCAAAGTGATCAATCAGCTGTTCGTGAGCATTTGGCTTTAAATTATGTGGCTATTTCAAAATTAGTGCATTGTTGTATTAGATCTATAAAAATCATAATTAATGCTGCAAGTGTAGTACACAAGGAAAAGATGTGACTCAGATCATGGAAGTCTTTAGAGATTTATCATAATTATGAGATACTGTGAGTTATGAAGTATTAGGAACTAAATCCATAAAATACATGGGTTTTGCCCTGAGCATTTTTAGTGGGTTAAAAGACATTTCACAGACAAAAGCAATTAGAGAGTATGTTTGGAAATGGGTAATACCATCTTGATGTGGCTCTGAAGATGCCAGAGGGTTCAATTTGAATCTTTTTGATGTTTCAAATTTTAGTTAATGATAAATCTTTTTCTGCAGGAGTTCTTCATCTATGTATGTCAGGCAGCAAAATTATGTCTGTGTCCTTCTCCAACACCTCCCTTCCCCCTTCCCCTTCTTCTTTCTAAGCATTATGAATAGTTACTACAATTAAGAAATATCATTTTAAAATATTAGTAATAAATATGACAAAGAAGTTATATCAATGACTGCAAATAAGTCAACAGCTTAAAGTAGAATTAGCATATTCAACCTTACTGAGATGCCCTTCAAGATGTGAGGTCTTGGATAGCACACAGATAATGTCATTAGAGTCCTTAAAAATCATGGAAACTTCAGGCTATATGGAACAGTAATATCTCACTACTGCTCATAGAATAGCATCCATAGCTTCTCTGGGCAGCTGTTCCAGTGCCTCACTACCCTCACAATACAGAATATTTTCCTAATATCTTATAAAAATCTACCATCTTTTAGTTTAAAACTACTTCCCCTTGTAATGAATGGCTTCACCCCCAGCTTTTCTGCAGGCTCCCTTTAGGTATAGGAATGCTGCTACAAGGCCTCCCTGCAGCCTTCTGTTCTCCAGGCTGAAAAACTCCAACTCTCTCAGACTATCTTAATAGCAGAGGTTTTCCGCAGCCCTCTGAGCATCCTCATGGCCTCCTCTGGACTTGCTCTAATAGATCCATGTCCTCCTGGGGGCTCCAGACCTGAAAATGGTACTTCAGGTGAGGTCTCACAAGAGCAGAGTAGAGAGAGGGAATCACCTCACTTAACCTGCTTGTCATGCTGCCTTTGATATAGCCCAGCACGTAGCTGGCAATAACTCATCATTTCTGCAATAACTTTTGTAACTGCATTATTATTGCAATAACTCATTAGTTTTCCATATGCAAATAGAGTTGAAGATTTGAACCTTTTACTGTAAAAGGAGATTAAAAACTCCTCTCTAATACAATAAAATCATTATTTCTTAATTCTTTTTCCAGACATCATCCCTTTATTTGGATGACAATTTTCAGAAGCCTAGATGCTCTTTCAAAAAAATCCAGCTGAACATGTTACTGAATCTCTCTTACATCAAATTATAGGAGAGCAAAAATATAAAGCTGGAATACGCAATGAAGAGTAAATTCCCAACTCCAGTTGCCCTTGTTTAAGACCTATTTTGACTTGCATTTTAACTCTCTTTTTTCAGAATCCCCAAACAACTGATTACTGTTTAATGAAAACAGAAACATGAAAGCAATTGTGCTAATGCAAGCCAAAGTTTCACAAAGTCCAATAGTCTGCTACTAGTTTTCTTGATAGGTGTGTGTTCAAGGAAGATTATGAAGGATATGAAGGATATATCTACTTATATTCTCAAGGTCATCAACTGTATTCAGGCAAGTTTCTGAACCTGATATGGTTTGTTTAGCAATCCCCTACAGACCTCTCTTCCAAGTACTGCTAAAAGTGCTCAGAATTTATGTTGCATGTTTTAAGCAATTTTGAAATATCATTGATAATTATTTGGTAAGTGACATCACTCACAGAAAGTAAAAAAGATAAAATTCCATTAGTTTTTGAGGTGAGGTAGGAAAAATATATTGTTAGAAGATGTCTGTAGACATGTTCATGGGCTGCAGTACAAACCATACTCAACAAGCTGATGGACACACTCAGTCACGTACAACTGCCTGGTATATGGTTGTCAAAGGCCTTGGTCTGTGCTGGAAGCGGACATATTTACCTCTCACATTTACAGATGGGTCAGGACTGAGGTCACTAACAACAGAGTGAAAGAAATCTAGGCTTTGCCTGCTAGCACTGTACCTTGGGAGGCAGCTCTGTTCTGCCTGCATTCAGTTTCTAATGCTCCTTGATCCTGACTCTGTTATAAATAATCAGAAATATTCATTAGAGAATGGCAGTGGCTTTGGAGAAGTGATGTAGTGTATATTATATAAGGAAAAATACATCCAATTTTCATAACTCCTTGCAAATTGTATTGGAAAGCCTTCAGCTGAATATATTCACATCCTGCTTTAAGAAATGCCACAAATAATGTGATGAGCTGAACTACCCTCAAATAATTCAGCTCATGTAGATACTTCACAGTGCAGAAGGTTATCAGTTCTATTTTCAAATGGATAGAGCATATTGAAATGTTTGAAAAAAAAAAAAAACACTTTAAGGTCAGATATCACTATTAAAGTCGTAAAGTCATATAGATTGAAGAGTGCTTACATGGTATTACTTTGTTTTTTCTTTTTCTGTGCCTTTCTGCTTTTCTATGTAAGTTTGAATCTTTATTAACAGCATGGAAAATGTTACTTTTCCAGATACTTGATGAAAAAAATGTGACTTCCAGCTCTGATATCACAGCATGGTCAGTTGCTACAGATTCTAAAGAACAATGCATTCTTCATTTTTCATATGTATTCACATTTAATAAAGGGTGTTTAAGGAAGGATTCCAAGTATTAATGTTGAATTTTGAATTTTTGAGGTGACTGTTTCAGTTATTTTCCATTTATTCTTGTAAAACCTGTTAAATTTCCTCTTCTTTTATTTAGTTAGTTAGTTAGTTTTCTTGGCAGCCATAAATGAAAGAAACACTTGGTTTTGGAACTCCTACTGCTGCTTTTTTTTCACATTCCCATAACACATTTGCAAGCTAATAGTTTAATAAAACAAATAAATTGAGGCATAGCAAGGAATACAAGATTCAAAGGCTTATTCAGGCTATGTTATGGTCTATAAAACAGCATACAAGCTCTCAAGTTCTCATAGGAACTCTATGTAAAATTCTCTTTTCTGTCCAGGGCAAAGTAGCTATTAATTTTTATCTAACAAATCTCTTCCTTCAATTTCAGCCTTTGCTTTTGTATAAGACCATGAAAGGCTGCTAAGTTGTAGCATTTGCAAGTGTTCAACTTTCTACTGAAAAGAATAAAAACCAAATGTTGTAGCTTCCAGCAGCAGTATAATGCAAAACTTCAGAACACACAGTAATTGCAATGAAGATCACATTTCATGCTTGAGCTCTTAAAACTTCTGTGTTGTAGCACTGTTACTGTTAATTGTAGGAACAAGTCAGATGCAAGGTTAATGGGGATGGCACTGTAGTGGGCATGCAGTGTTTTCTAAGACGCTGAAGCACAACTTAATGTAGCTCAAAAGGCAATATTTTCATATTTTGCAATTGTTCTTATTGTTTATGCTTATGTTTACTTTTGTAATGAACTATATTTCCTTTAGTTCTTTACACTAAAGAGCAACAATTCTGACATCTACAGTACAGTGAAATCTAATCCTATTATTTGTGGTTAATCATATTACAGTGGAGGCTCCCAGGGTAAGGAAATTTGAGCAAGGGATATCTATGGAAAGCACTCTCACACATATAGATTGAAATTTACTGTGCTTTCTGCATAAAAAACTTTGTATCTGAAAGGGGTACATATAATTGGGAAGCTACATCACATTTAGTGATCCATACTACTTCCCCACACAGATTCTCTATGTTTACTGTTACTTGGTTTGGAAAAGGAAGAGCAAACTCTGACAGAGGATTCTTATGGCGTGGTAGTGGAGTCTACAAGTGTAGTAAGTGCATAGTGTCCTATAAATTAATAGCCTTATTTCCTACATAATAAGTTCCCAAGGGAGATAATCTCTCAGGTGCAATGACCGCAGTGGCTAAGAAGACACTGGAGGCAAAAGAACTCATTAACATTCCTCAACTGGTAACTCAAGAACCTTGCAAAAATACCATTTAAAACTCCAAGACAGCCTAATTTTAGCCAAACAATGCACTGTTCTGACTTCACTTCTTATCCTACAAATCTTCATGTACTTCACTGACCATTTAAAATAAACAAAAATCTGTTTTACACTTAACCCTTGATTACAATTTTTTTTCCCATCTCTTTAATAATAATGTTGAGCCTTTTCCATTTCCTGGCTGGTATGTCCAAGCCACGTTCTTTATTGCAATCTTTACTACATTGTTAGGGGATTGGCCTTTTTATGCTATCAATATGATTCATCTTGCTCTTGATACGTATCTCTAAGAACAGTGGTATTAGAGTCATGTAATCAGAAACATAATTTCTCAGAATTTATCTGTTTTCTTCTTTCTGAAAATCTCCACAGTATTTACAGAACTTTCCTTTTTGCAACAAAGAAATAATCTTCACCTCATAAATAATTCCAAAATATTGTTGCTCTAGCTTAGTTTATTTAACAGAGGGTAAGCCACTTCATGCCCTAAGTAATGCATTTTGCATTTGTGTACCTTTATTGAGCATTTCTTAAAGGAGGTGCCTTTTGACCCAGTTTTTAAGACAAATGTATATAAGTTCTGCCTGACATATCTTATGTGTTGTAAAAGCCTTCAGCAAACCAAGAGAGAATCCTTCCAAAACAAAATAATACAGCAACAAAGTAGCTGGCCACAAACTGGACTTTTCTTAAGACTTTAGCAAAAGTGGTGCATCAGCTTATGATCCACTGCAGATTTACTGTCAATTCTTAATCTGCAATGTTGGTTTGCCTCTTACACAATGAAATAAGCTACTCTCTTACAGTGGAAACAGAGCTCTAAACATGCATTTAATGAATAAGGTGTGTACATGGAAGACATAGGTGCACACGGTTGACCTGAAAGATGAACTTGGCCTCTGTAATTACAACTTCCAGTCACTAGTACGGTGATTCTTTACCACTTGATGGTTTTCATGTTTAAGGAGGGCTAATTTTTATTTAGCTTTTATTCTGAAGTGTCTTAACTCTTAACTGGTGACAGTTGAGTACTTTTATGTTTTTATATGTTTAAAATATTTCATACCTTTTAACATATTAAATGTACAATTTTAACAATCCTGACAACACCCCATCTCCAATACTCCTAGAAGTTCTAGTTTTCCATTGACATTTCAGACTGAAACATGCATCAGCCCTTATACGTGTGCTGTCAAGTATTCTGAGGAGTTGTTCATTTGTCACAGTAGCTCATATTTATGAAGACCAGTTAAGACCTGCCAGAAAAGGGTTTGAGGTATTCAAATAGCTTATATGTTGCTAAATAAAAATTCTGAAATTTTTTAGAAGAAAAAGCTAGAGATTACACCCAGTAAGGTCAAATTAAAAATGATACCTGTGGGTGAAATTGCATAATTTGTTGTTGAGTTTTCAAGATTTTTCTTTTTTAATCTGACAAAACAAATATGCAGTTTGAAATTATGTTAAGGAAAGGTTTTGTTTCTTAAATGTCAAAATCTTCAGTCTTCTGGAGATGTTTTGGTTTTGACAAGTGAATACAATCAGTGAAATGGCTGCTAGTACTTATATTTTGAGTAAAGAATAATAAAAAAAAGAAGTGTTTAAAGCCAGTGGAAAATTATAGGGATGGCTTTTCTTTAGATCAAATAGTCTGTTCTCAGACAGGACACATGGCATGGATCAGAACCAAATGCACAGTAGTATAGATATTATTCAATGTGACTACATGAGAAATCATAAATCAAACCATGCTTCCAGTTGCTTTAATGTGTTGTGCCCGCTCATGAGGAAAGTGTCTGGTTAATTAGTAACAGAGTGGAGTATCCATAAATGAGGATTAAAGTTACTCTTATTTATCTTAAAGTAGAAAACTGAATTAAAAAAAACTTGACATTTCATTGTCCTTTATATGCAAATCTCTCTTACAGATACTTTTTTATTGTTATGCTAGGGAAATCAATGCTTTTGTTTTGTGTACTTTAAAGTTTATTTCTGCAGCAGAATATAAGCCATAGAATACATCACACAATATACCTTATAAAACTTTCTGATCTGTAGGGATGTGACTGAGTAGAATTAACAGTGTGATATTAGCTAATGAGATTTGGGTATCTGACTTGAAGTAGTTATGGTTCAGCAGCTATTGTTTGCTGTAGAATACATGGGGAGAAATACAAAATTTCTGTCCTTTTTGCATTTACTGTTGTAGAGCAAGTAACATCAAATAGTAAAAACAAAATTACCATTTTCTGAATTTGCTCCGTGCCCACTGCTCCTTTCCAGTGACAGGGAAATTTTCTCTCTGATCTTTTCTTTTCAGTCTCAATTTTAAATATGTTTTACTGCAGTTTCTCAACTGCTACGTTTAATTTCCATCTCTTAGGAAGACAAATGTGCAGATTTCAGAGCCACCAATATAGCATAAAATGAAGAAATGCTTTGTAACATTATATCAGTGTTTTTTCTTGTTGTATTCATATTGCAGTGAATTAGCTTGTTCAAAGAAACACTTACTCAAAGAAAAGCTTGATAAATTTTCTTCTTGACCTTTTCCTTACATTATCTAAGTACTTCATCAATACTGTTCAGTTCATCTCTGTAAAGCTGCTTCTGTAGGCCGTCACTGAATTCTGTTTTAAATGTGGAAACTCAGGAAGAAAAAGACTTAATAAAATATTTTTATCCTCTAGAATATCTGTGATGGACAGGAAATGGCAATAAATTGTTCTTACCATAGTCTGGTCCCTTATTCACAAGACTTTTCATATCATTTTGATAGATTTTAACCAAAGTAACATGTAATGACTATAGTAAATCTATAATTAAAGAGTCAATTTAAATAACCTGTTAGTAGGCTCTTTACTTCATTTAAAATTCCTTCTTCATGGATCTGTATTTTTTTCTTTAAACAAAAGCTCTATTCATTAATATGTCTACATATTTTTATTTATTTCTTTTAACAACTCATCTTTGTGGTGTTCTCACCATAAACTTGAGTATTAACCAGAAAATGCTCTAAATGCTCCTGGAAACTGATGATTTTCCATAGCATGGTTGGTTTCAAATACAAATATTATTGTCTAGTTTCAAGGCCTGATCAACATGATTTTTTTTTTTTCATATGGGTAACATGTATGAGTAAATGAGTACATTTTTTTTGTTCATTTGAAGAGCCGGTAGACAATATAGCATGCCAAGAATTTGATTTAGATGGTACTTTCAACAAAAGAAGTCAACGTCAGAGTTATTGTGTTTTAGTAGCACTTTGCAATAAACAGAATAAATTCTAAAACAGTCTGTGTGAACAAACACTGCAAAACCATTCTCAATACCCTTATCTGTTTGTACATTTTGTTTTGTGACCCATCATTGAATAATTCAGTTTATATAAACTATGTACATTTCAGTATTCTGTTGAAACTTAATGAAAATCCTAATGGGACCTAAGCTATCATTTTCTTATTTTTTTATTTGTTCGTTTGTTAAATGTAGGTGAAAATGAACTTGTAAAATAATATATTTTTTTAAGATAGCAAATTATAAAACTGTGATAAACTACTGAAAATTAAAAATGCTTGTAATTGAGTTTTGTAATCAGCATTGCAGGTTTCTGGGGAAAACCCACCCAGAGAGTAAGATCTTATACTTCAGCAATTCCTATAACAAGTTCCAATTTCATTTCAAATCATTGCAGTGGTAAACTAAAGAGAACTTTGATGTGGCTGCTTACTCAGTCAGAGAACAAGAAAACAATTTATAGAGGCTCTTGCTCAAACAGCTATCTGCTATCTGCGTTAATTTTTCTGGGCTATAAATTGTCATACAGTTTATAAACAATTTCTAACTCCTCCTCTCTAACTGTGTGGAGACTGATTCAATCATTTGCATGTAGTGAAATCTTTAGAAGTGCAAGTATTGCATCACTGCTTGTGGTGAGTCAGTCTACTACATTTAGTCAGCACTTCTAAACATCCCTCAGATTTCAAGCGTAGTTCTAATGAAAACCTACAGTTTGGACAGTCAGGTGCCAGTTGGTTCATAATTCCCTCAGAGCACAACACCAAGTGCAAAGGACACCTCCATATGGGAAAGCATTGAGCATGTTACCTTGGGTGTTGGGAGCACTGTTTCCCCTCATATAGGTAGCCTGATCTGTTAACCAAACTTGCTCAGTTATCTTTTTGCTGAGGTCAGATGTTTTTAAACTGCCCAAGTTGTATATAAATTACCCTTAAGTCATTTTTTAAATGAACTTTCTTTCCACAGAAATACAAAGAGATTATTCCACCTTTAATTGTGTGATAGTATAGGCAGCAACAGAATTTTGTATATTGGAAATCAGCTGCAAATGTTATCTTAATAGCAATTCTCTTTCTGGATCTACCAAGGCAAAAGTTGTTGATCATTATAATGAGCCTATTAGGCCTAGTCATAAGTTCAGCTCTATCAGGAAAAGTTTTAGATCATTTTCTCATCTCTTATATTCTGCTGAGAATAATTAGTAGAATGATAATCTCTTTACCGAAAAGAAGAAAAGTTATTTCCTAATCCCAGTACAGTGTGTGATTTAAAATAAGGCCATTGCAGTTCTGAGTGGTTTTTGTTGTTATTTGTTTGCTGTTGTTTGTTCCTGTATACTTAGGTGATATAGTCAGTTAAACTTTTTTGGGTTGCTTTTCATTAGTACAATGCCATGGAGCTTGCTTGACTCTGGTGTCTAAAAAGGCTACAAAAAGTTCCACAGGCTCCCAGGTAGGACGAATTTTCTACTGCGACTACAAAGTTGCCAGCAAGATGGCTATTCAGGTATTTGCTTAAAATGGCAATACTCTGTGAAAGGTAGCAGTAGCCTTACCCTTCTTATTGTCATTGCAACTGAACTATGTAGAAGCAGACACCAAGGACATTTCCAGGACTCTGATTCCAAAGTGAATAATCCGCTGCATTAACAAAAGCATTATGTATTTGCTGAAGATACAGCGATACCTTGTAATGTTTATGACTAGCAATGTCTCCTGTCTAATGCTTGAGCTGCTTTATACATGTTAAAATCAATAATGGTCTTGGACAGTTTTATAGTTCTGTGTATTTCAGATACCCGTGCTGGTGCAGAAGCTTGTTGTTACTGAGGAAAGATGTGCTTGGTGTCTTAAGTATTATATACACTATAAGCTAATCTTTCTCTTAAAAGCAGAAGAAGATATACGTGCAGAAAAAAAATCTGAGTTCTTGCGACTTAGAAAGACTAAAACAAAAGGGCCAATTCTTAAATTTGTTCTCACAGATTTATTAGATGACTTCAGGGCAGCTCTTGGTGATCAGTGGAGCAATGTGTGGTTCCAAAGGTGTTTGGAGTTTATTTGAATAACTCTTACAAGTCAAATTTTCTGGTGCTTTCTCAAAAACTCTGCTAATCTAAATCACTTAAGGCAATAATTACTTAAAAATATGAAAGGTTTTAGGGTAATTTCTCCTATTGCCCAACAAAGATATTGGGGCAGTATTCACTACAGTGCTGATGTGCATGTTGAAGGTATCTAAAACATGACATCTCCATCCTCGAGTTGTACTGAAGGTTCTCAAGTCATTTAAATCCTATATAAATTTTGTTAGAATAATGAGCAATGACTCTTTCTACTCCAGAGCTCTAAGCAGGATCGTTGCTTAATTTCTTGTATTCTCTGGCAATGATCAGCCATTTAGTCTGGCACAGGAAAAAATAAAAATAAAAGGACTTGTACCGCCCTGCTGCCATTTAAGAAAAAATGACAATTTCTTGCTCTAAGTACCCCAAAGATAAAAGATAACTTGGGATTAAAAACTAAAGGCTATGAGTGGGAAACAAAGATTGTAACAACAAAACAGACATTTTGACTGGTTCATATGTGTGTAAATCAGCATTAATTGTGAGAAAAGATACTGACAAAACTCCATGTAGTGCTTAACACTTTATGTTTCAAAAAAAAACTAAACATCAGTACTGATTCTCCTCCTGTGAATAGTAAATATAATATTTTTTGTGATGATATTAGAATAACATTTCTAGTCACAGTTTAATGCCTCCTTTCTGCTTCACTAGGGAAGCTGCTTAATATATGAAGAACAGCAGCAAAATTGTTAATAAAGGAGAAACAGTTTGCAGTGTAATGCTTAAGCAAGTACTATTGATAGAACAAATAGTGATCTAGCCCTGTAAAGCACTGCCTTCTAACTAAAGAAGCTTGCTGGTTTTATGTAAATTTTCACAGGGAAGCAGACCATAAAATATGTTCTCTACTGAATACTTTTGCTGAGGCTGGACTATGTGCTTGCTGAGAAATGGATGGTTGAGACTGCCATGGAGATACCTGCTTTATTTCTTAGTAGGCTGTTCGTGAGAACTCTTCAAAAAGAAAAAAAAAAAAACCAACACAAAGGCACTTCATGTTACCCAGTGAATAGCTATATTACCTTTGTCTGCTTCACCTAACTGCTTTTTAAGAGCTGTGTGTTTATAGGTATACAGTAGTTTTAAGTTTTAATGTGTTGACAAGTCAGACAATAGAGCCATTTCTCTAAAGTATTATAGATACAGTCTTGTTTTGTCTTCACTCACTTGTGTATCATATTTATGTTCTTGTTATTTCAACATCTGTACAAGCCAGGGATCTGAGGTTATATTAAGGCAGTTTGTCTCCAGCAAAAGTTACAAAGCAAAAACGATTACATACTGAAAAACTAGTTGTATCTAATTGCAAGAATACTGTACTCTCAAAATCAATATCCTTGCAAAAAAAAAAAAAAAGAATTAAAAGCAATAATAAAATCTATTAGGAGTTAAAATGCTATGATATATTAGGATATGTTACTAAAAGGCTTCCTATCTTTTCTGTGGGACACTGAAAAGGTAGGTTGGATGGATGAGTCATAATGTCCATTATTAAAAAATAGTTAGGACTCACCAATATCCTAGGGTCATTAGGTAGCTTAATGGGAAATAGTTCTAGATACAGAAAAGGACTATCTCGATCCATATAATCTCATAATTAGGTGGAGTATCAACAGCAATGCCTGTTTGTACTCCAATGTGAACACAGAATAGTTTATGTATCATTCTGCTTTACAGATAATGTAAAATGCTTTCCTGAAGGAAATAAAATAAAAACAAGGCTTTCAAGAAATGAGTAGAATGGCTGTAATGCATGCAGAAATGCAAAAATGGAGTACTGAGGAATCAGAAACTGTTAGAATGGCAAGCAACTATTCTGGCAAACTTCTTACGGCCTGCGTAAGTTTAAACTTGTTCTAACATAGCTTTTCTTTTAAGAGCTTAAATGGAAAGTATGTTGTGCATTAGTGCTATAAGTACTCTGAACTAACAGGTCCTAACTGCCTCAGACTGATAATCAGAATTTTGAGAGTACCTTTAATCTTTTTTCTCTCCAACTTAATTTCCATAGTTCTAGCCTGTCACATATTTCATCTCACAAAAACTCTGTCAAAGAAGATACATTAATATTAGTGAAGTCAGTTACCTCAGTGATGAATGTTGTAGAAGAGGTAGTAGAGAGATGAATGTTTCTCCTGAAAAGAGGTGAACAGGTCCATCCTGAGAGCTGAGCCTGACGTGTGCAATAAAAAGAAAGACTTTTTCAATCTTAATAGTCCAATGTCTGAAATTTGTGACATTGTGAGTGCACATGTGATTCCTACTCACTGATCAAAGGTTGCACATTTCTACAGCTTATGGGAGACAGTGAATACCGTAATTCATATTATCTTCAAGTACTTTTTAAAGCTTGTAAGAAACAGAAAGGGCAAAAAAGAGCCAATGATAACAATTAAAATCCATTGTGCCAATATCTGTGTTTCTATGATTTGATTCTATCACACACTGCTATAGTGTGCTTATGACTCTTCATTTCCTATATTTCTTTGGACTATTGGCTTCTCAGTAATTAAATAGTGGTTGAGAACTGCCTTAGAAATAAAGATCTGGAAAAAAATGAACCACTTCCAACTCTCCCAATGGTAAGCACAAGCATGTTGATAATGATGTCATGTGAGCAGTAATGGCAAGAGCTACTTAGCACTTGCTTTGTCTTAGCAATCACCTTGGATTGAGGCTGTTTTCTTTTTACATCACAATAAATAATACTGCATTTAAATAAGAAAGCAAAAATGAGACGAGAATGCATAAAAGAGTAAATTGCGTATGACCCAGCCAATGAACAGTGCAGACAGTACATGTTTGGAATAAAAGTTGAGGTAGTTAGCTCCTTCTGAAAACTAATGCAGGGCTTATGAATAACTCCCAGGAATGAACAATGGCAGATAAATGGTTGTTTCTGCCACTGCAGTTTAGATTCTTAACTCTCTGAAAAGAAAGACAAATTGCATACAGGATTTTTAAAAGCCTTGATGGAATTATCCTCATGTTTCTCTTAATATTCTTTGAGGTAATCATCACATAACTCATTTTTAAAAGAGCAAAAATCTCTGCTCTTTCTAGAAATACTTTCAGTGTGAGATGCAGAAAAGACAGTCTTACAAAAAACATTTCTTCCTTTACTGTCTTTACTGAATTAGAAATGGGTATATTTAAAGTGCTTCTCTGGTTCTGCATATTATGCTATCAAAAAGTGTGAGTCTGCTGAGGCGTGAGGTGCATTAGAGTGATATAATTTACAGGATCACCGTGGATGTGTAATTTGTATTCCTGGCTGCGTAGTTCTGAACCAGGAAGTTCAGATAAGAATAAGTTCAACACTTGTCTGTCTGTTCTCCACCTGAATGGGCAGCAATGATGGAAATAAAGAATCGAGATTCAGTTATTCTATAAAGTGGAAACATGAGCAATAGGAAATGAAAATGAAAGAAAACAGAAACAGACTTATAAAGAATCTGGAGCACTTAGAGGCAATCGGGATGTGCCCAAACACTCTGCTTTAAAATGGCAATTTAACCTTGCATCTTTCTGACATATGAGGTCCTTCAGATATTGCACAAATTCCTTATAAACATCCTTGTGTGCAGCAAGTATCGCACAATTGTACCTTAGATGGGATTGTAAAGGAAAGACTTTTTCACTTACTGTAGTGCTTCTAACTCAACTTCTTGGTGCTGCACACCTGACCTGCAGTTTAATGATTATTTTTTTATGCTTACATAGTGTAATCTCTGTCTTGCATTGCTCTGCATTTATGCAGACTAGAATAAGCAACATGTACTTACTGCTGAGTAATGTGACTGTTGGTTAATGTTGAATAGATCTTACTGTGAACGATGTTCCAGAAAAATCAAAGGTATGTTCCACTCAGCATTATTACCTGAACTGGAATTTACTTAGATGTCTGCTACTCGCCTCACATAAGCTAATAGAGATGTCCATTAACTGCATCTCATGAGCATGCAGTTTACATGCTATCTTTACTGGAGATCCTGCTTGTTCACAGTTAGCTTACAGTTCTTCCAGAAGCAAACTCAACTTTTGCTGTCACAAATAAAGGAAATGATAGGAAAGTGACAGGACTTTCAAAAAATGTTTTTTACATTTCTAATGTATCTCAGGACATAAAATGTTATAACTTACATTAAATAGAATTTAGAATGCTTTCCTCTTTTTGGCAGTGTTTCCTTGAATTGAGTACATCTAGAAAAGAACTTTTTGAGAAAGTCATCATCAGTCACTTTAGAAAGTGCCAGACTCAGAGAGGTTTTTTATTGTCTGGAGAAGATTTTCAGAGAGGTTTTAGTTATTGCCTTCAGTTATAGAAGTTTTTACTATAAATGTATTACTTAATGAGTTGACTTTTCCAATTTTTAAATAAGTTTCCTTTAAAATATTTTAAGAAGTCTCAAAAAAAAAAAAAAAACAGATATTAAGAAGGAGGAAGCATGTACTGCCATACTGCCAATTCTTTTTTTTTTTTTTTTTTTTGAAAGTTTAGTTAAAAGCCACCTTCTGAGGGTAAGAACATGAAAGAGAATATGTTTGCACACAAAGAATGAGTGTCAGTTCAAAGATACCTGTGACCTTCCTATTTAATGAACACAAACTAGTCATAGTTCTGTCTCATAATTGCAGTCAGACCAGCAGCAATATGAACTAATGTTATTCTTTCTTCTCTCAGTGCTCTGATTATGGTGAAAAGGCAGCAAATGCTTTGCCAAAGCTGTGAGCCTGAGATGAGGAGGAATAACAGTAGTTCAAATCTACAGTATAAATTGTGTGTGGTTATAAGATGCAAAACATAACTGAAAGAACTTCAAGTCTGACAGAGATCTAAAAGAAAACTTTGCATTCTGATTCTTTTCAAAACTGTCTTTTAACTCCTGACTGATCTTCCTCCGCTATTTTTAACAAGTTCATTTGTCAGGTAAGGACTATGGGGTTTTTCAGGCATTCTCCCATTCTTTGACAGAGCAACTGAGCGCTGTACTGAGTATAACATCTTTGAAAAGTTGTTTTGTTTTTTTCTTTTTCCTTCTTTTTTTAAAGTCTTATGGTCTAACAATAATAAAAATCTTATTCAACAGCATGAAATTTTATCACATCTCTTTTTAGTTTTATGTATCACAAAGACAACCAAATACAGTTGAAAAATTGAGGAAAGGAGATAGATACCTACAAAATTGTGAGTTTAGATACACACAGAATACTGGAAATAGTCATGGTTTGTCCTGATTCTTGTTTCTTACAACACATGATCCTTATTGTTTACAGTGTTGCCACATAATATACTGCTTAATATACTGCTTCATAATAGAAGTATTCAGGAATCTGTATCTTTGCGCAGGACATAAGACAACCAGAAAACCATTAGAAAAGAACATTTTGAATGTGGAGTGTTTAAAACTGTACTCTAAGATATATCTAATATGGTGAAACTTTTAGAAATATTGTTTCTTTTAAGAAAAATTGTTTTTATCTACTAACATGAAATACATCTCCTCTGATGCTTTTTATATCCATAATTAATAAAATACAGTCATTAGAGAGGTACAGTGCAATTTACATTTTATTGATGAAAATCCCTCTAATTACTGTGCTGTGATTCTGGGAATGCAATGTGCTGCTCCTTTAATAGTGTTATTCACTAAGAGTTAATTTGCTAATTGTATTAAAATCTCTTGTTTTCTCTGGACCATTTTCTCACACAAGAAACATTTCAGCAGTTCTCATGAATATATTTTTGCCAGTTTACGTATTACTCTACTTTGATAAAGGAAAAAAAAAAGGAATTTCTACTAGAAGCAACATTCTCGTTAGTTTTCTTAAGTATTTTTGTTATAGTTGTTAGACTATTGTTTCTTTTGCCAATAATATGAGTTAAACTGCCTAATGACAGAATTCAGACTTCTTTTTTTACCACATATCTAGTGGTGATCAGAATTCCTTAGTTATGTACATAGGTTTCATTAAAATTTCTTCTTCATCACCTATTTTCTGAATAATCTCAATGAATAGTCTGCCATCATTTATCAGGGCCACTCAAAAATTATTTTATCTTAATTGAGAGGTGCAGAATTCCATATTTTCCCACGTGTTTTAGGCTCATCAATTTTAAAGAAGTATGGTAATCAGAGGATATGTTTTTTTTGTGTGTGAAATACTTCTGCAAACTCCTGTCTTCAGACTGCTATTATTTCAAAGATGAAATACATATAAATCAGAATGTTTACAATTTGCCATTTGCTCTCCCCCACTTATGAGTGCCATGGTTTTAAAAAGTAATTTCTCTTAAAGGATTTTCTCCTTCTACAGAAAGATTTTTAAAAATTTACAAAGCTTATTGATTGTGATCATCCTAAATGATGTCAATGTGAAGAACTTGTGTTTGAAAACCAGTCTTCTGATACAAAACCAGTTCTGATACATTACTGATATGCTTAATGAAACTAAATGAGGTTTTAGGATCTTGGTGCTTGTTTACACATGTGTACACAGGAAAATTAATGCAAATGAGTTTTGAAATTATCTTAATTCATTTTATCTGTAGTTTAGGAGCAAAATAAGCTAAACTAAATTAAGATCATTGTAATTTTAAATAGGAATATCTGCACCAGGACTTAGGATAATGCAATTAATTCACTTCAAAGTTCATCCATTTTAGTTAATTCCAATTAACCTTCTTGAGGATGGCAATGTTGGTAAATTCCTACAAAAAGGCTATCTCTAAGGTAGTAATGTAGATGAACATGAGTAGTTCTGGCAAGTCTGTCCGAAGTGAGAGCAAAAAATGACTTTCTTGTAGATTGGTTCTTTCTTCTGAGAAATGCTTCTCAACTTTTTCTAATTATGCTCACCTTCTGAGTAATATTACAGAATTTTATCAGATTTACTTTTCTAAAGAAAAAGATGAGTACCCCAAATGCTGCTTTATTTACATAACTGAAAGTGTATTGCAAAACACTGTAATTTTAAGAACATCTTCAAGACTTGTATCTGCATTCAGAAAACTGTGCACTTTGCTCACCAATTCATTGAAATCACATTCCTTTATCATCTGATCGAATATATCCAATTTTGTTAACTTTATAATTTTTTAATTAAATATTGAGAGCTAGTTATGTAAATTGAGTGAGACCATCAACTTTTAAAGACTGTTAGCCCTCATGATTTATTCTGAATCCTCATTGCAGAAAGTGGGTTCTGATGTAAATGAAAGCATTGCCTACATTATAACTTGTAAATCTTCCTCTGCTTAAGTTTGGTGGATTTAAATCACTTCCACTGTATGTAAGATGTTTTGAGACAGGTAAGTTCTGATATAAAACTCAGGCAAATCTGCAGTGTTGACATAATCTAAGTGATTAAATGTTCTGAGAAACACTTAAGGAGGCCCTTTGAAATTTCTGGCTTTCCGCTCAGATATTGGATCAGCAGTGCTTGAAGTTGTACCTCAAGTGTACTTACTAGTCATGTTATCTGATCTTATCAGATTGAGAAATTTAGCCTTTATCCTATCTATTACCTTCATGCCATATACAGACCACAAGTCATGTATTCATGATCATTTGCAGTATGCAAACTTGTTTGCACAGAAAATAGATCACGGTTATCACTAAAAAGAAAGCACATTTAAAAGAAAAATAAAGTCATTTTGTCCTATAATCCTTTCAAACTGAATTAACATTTAATTGCACAGTGTTTTCATAACATTGCACTTAATATGTAATTGATTAGTTCTGTATCAAGTGTAGGTAGGAAAGTTATGCAAAAAGTGGGATTAATCCCTAGGTCTATTTCCCTAAAAGCTTTTAAAGACCACTTTGTCAAAAAGCAGTAAAATTTAAATTTATGAGAAAATTCCATCACGACCTGTAACTTTCAACCTCCAGAATCTTTTTTTTTACTATGGTCTGCCCAAACATATTTCCAAATAGTGTCTAAAATAAAATAACCAGTGATCTGTTTGTAAGTTTAAATGGAAAACCAGGCTGAACCAGGCCGAACCATGACAACTTGATATTGGATAGGTTCTATTTACACACTCCATTTGAAATACTTTACTTTCATGGTTTCTCTTTCCCAGAGTGATACTGCAGACAGCTTCTATCTTTCTTGCTCTAACTTACTGACATTTGCTCTTCAATCAGCTCTTCCCATTAGCAGCAGCAGATTTCCACCTGGTTCTCTGTTTTTCTCCCTGTGATATCCTGCCTTCATTCTGGATGTTTCAACTTACAGGCTTATGACCAATTTCTTTTGAGCTGTATATTTCCTTGTTCACATTTTCATTTAATCTGTGGCCCTACTGCATGAGTTCTCTGCACCAAAATAGCTTTTCTTTCCTACTTTATTGAGCGCTTCTTTCTTTGAGGCATGTTGTTTCTCCTTTTCAGTGGGTGCATTCAATACTGCCATCAGCCTCTTCATGCATATTGCATCCGACATTTTTTGGACTTGTTTTAAACTTCTTTCAAATCTGTGCTCCCTTCCTTTTCTACTTGCTTCCATCAAATTTTTTACATCTCTGCATAATATCTTGTCACTTTCTTCTGAAAATAAAACTGAAAAAACGAGGTGTTTATATATGCCTTCATGTTGTTTTGACATTCTTTTCTCCATCACAAACATCCTTCATTACAAAGAAGCACAAATTTCTCATGTACTTCCTATCCTACTAGTCCTATCACATTCCCTTTTCCTTTTTGCTCTGTTTTTATCTTTCATTTTCTTTATTTCTCTTGAAAATAAAAGCATGATTAGGTGTTAAACATCTCAGCCTTTAAAAAAAAAAAAAAAGAAAGAAAGAAAGAAAGAAAAAAGCGAAGACCTAAAACACTGCTTCCATTCTCTCTATTCTCTTTGTTATATTTAGTATTCTCATTAAGGTTGTCTGGAACTCTTTTCCTCTGTCTCACTCCAGCTTCTGCACTCAATTGGAACTACTGTTACTAAACTTTTTAATCACACATTTTTAGTCATTCCCATCTTATATGAGTGATCAGATGCTTTTAACAGTCAGCCATGCACTTTTTTGATATCTTATCACTCCTCATGTTTTCTTATTCCATTCTGTTAAGTAATCTGTCTGCATCTGTCTTCCATCTGTCTTATTGTGTTTTGTTCTTTAAGAGCACACCATTTTTTGTTGTTGTTGTTGCTTAGCTTCAATATATAGGGATTCTATTTTTGTAATAATAATACAAATGATAACATTATAAAGGAATTTACTTTTTTTTTTTTTTTTTCTGAAATCATATTTTTTCATCTTCTTCTCCAAAAGAATGATCAGGATTGGAATGGGCTGCCCCAGGAGGTGCTTGTGTCACCATCCCTGGAGGTGTTCAAGAAATGTTTAGAAGTCGTATTAAGGAACATGGTTTAATGGGCAACATTGGTAGTATGTGAATGGTTGGACTAAATGATCTCAGAAGTCTTTTTTAACCTTAATGATTCAAATAAACTTGTAATGTTTAAGTAATGATTAAAAAAAAAAAAACTTTGAAAACTTGTAGAAAAGGCTTATCTACCTAAAATGATTAAAATTTAACATGATGTCAACCATTAACAATTGCAGCCACTTAAAAATCCCCAAGAAAATACTTAAAATTCTTCTAAGCCACAAAATATTGAAGACAATATCTAAAAGTATAAGCTCAGTAACAATATACTAGTATATATGAGTATATATACTCCTACCGAGTGATTCTCTTAAATTTCTGTATAACCAATCAAGTGTGCAGGGACTACAATAGCTGTAAATCTGTAAGTTAATTTGCTTTTATGTACATTTATACTGACATCAACTGAAAAAAATAAGAAAAAAAAGGAAAAAAATGAATGGCTCAATGTGTTTACCTTATTTTTGAATACTAAATTATTAAGCATTGTTTACTTTTTTCTCCTCAGTTTGATGACTTGAAAGGACAAGGTTGTCTCTTCAGAAAATGACATTTTGCACCACGTTGTGGTATTGTAATAATATAGTCATAGTAGAGCCACATATGTACTGTCTCGGTACTAGAAAGGAAGAATGTTCAAAGCAAAATTGTTTCCTTTTCTTTTTTAGGTTTGGCAGCAGCTTTGTTTTAAATTTATTATCTACAGCAATGAAACAGGATTACAGACAATAAAATTACTTTATCCTGAGCTGTGGACAAGCTAAACTTGACTTCTCATGTAAATTAAGCCTAACTATAGGCCTAGTACCTCCACAACTATCTGGAGTTATCCAGTAATTGCAGCTCTACAGTATATATATGAATATATTTATTTATTTTTATAGTAGGGATGTTCCATCACATAAGCAAAAAAAGGAGAACAAAAAAAGAACAAAAACATTATTCTACACTATTTATAGTCTAGTTAACTGTTTTGCATTTTGCAGTGACTGTTAAGAAGGAGCAACAACAACAAATACTTTCACTTACTCCATGACTAAAAACCTAAAATCTTTAAAGTTGCTTGAAACTGCTAGAGTGTGGACCTTTTTCAGCAATACCTTTGAGAATTGTTCAGCAAAATCCAGCAGATGTCCTTGAAAAGCTACTACAGAATATCATGCAATATCATACATCAAAACCACACTGTATAAACAAAATGTTTCCAAAACTCTTAATGGTGGGGAGGAACTAAATGTCTTGTAAAACATGAACTTCTGTTGTTGAATGGATTAAGCTGTTTTAGTGAGAACAACATACTGCAGTCCTCTGGTTTTCAGTAACATTAGAGCAGTGGTGTTTTGTGGGTAATCTGAGGGATTTGACACTACTTAGAAGTATCTTAAATTCTGTTCATGTTGTGGTCAAAGCAGGTCATTTTTACATAGGCTCATACAACTTTTAGGTGACACCAGTCTTCTAAACATCTTTTGTTTGCAATAATATTTTTTAACTAGTTTTCCTTTTTTTTTTTTTTTTTTTCCCCATGAGTTTTGCAAGCCAAATGACCTAAAATTGACATCAGGAAAAACTATTTCTTAATGCTAGAAATTTATTAAAATTAATACTGTTTGAGTGAAAGACAGATACAATACTGAATCACTATGGCATTGCATGTTCCAAGCATGCTGTTTTTCATTTGGACTTTTCCACATGATTTGACCTTCAGAACAGTATATTTTGTTCTTGAACACTGAGAAAAAAATGTTCTAAGGTTAGTCCATAATAAAAGAGGCTATAATTTAGAAGTATACTCAGGGCTCATTAGAGATTCTCTGCAGTGGGAATTTGCATATGAGACTTTTTATATAAAGTTAGAAAAGAAAAACAGCTATGCAATACATATTCATAAAGCTATCTCCATAAAGCTAACTCTGAAGTGTAGGATCATTGCATTAAAGTAATTCAACTTTTCAGCGAGAATGCCCTTAAACATCAAATAATCGTTTCTGCAATCTTTATTGTTATTGTCCATACATGATTTAATAATATTTTTCTCAGAGTCTGTGATAGAACTCATGAATCAATAATCTCAAATATTCTATTTTTCATGCAACCTCAAGTAGAAAAAATCCAATAATTTACTTTTCATTGAATTTTAGATAAAAAACTAACCAATTATCTTCACTCACAACTAATACTGATTTAGAAATGAAAACAGCAAGAAAAGCCCATCCTCTAATGCTAAAGAGTCACTGTGATCTAGAGGAGTAAAAAGAACAATGAAGAAAATACTTTGATTATAAGTGCAATCAGACAAAACAGATACTTCGAACATTGTGCTTCTTCCAAATTCTCTTTCTCTTCAAAATTCTCTTCCAAGAAGATCTTTGCTGTGGCAGGAACATGGAGTAGGAAGTCAGATACAGGGTGTTGTGGGCTAGGAGGGAGCTCAGGGAAGAGAGCCTTGAGCTAGGGTAGGTGAAGTGACTCTCCATGACACGGCACTTTCTGATCTGACCTGTTCACCAGCCTTGTGTTTGTGTCAGTTAGTTATAGGACTAAAGTTGGCTATGAGAGATTTCTGGGGGGCGATTCAGATCATGAATGGCCAGTTACTGTTCAGTGATCAAATGTATGTCTTTTAACTATTTCATAGCAAAAAGAAAATGAAAAGGGAAAATTAAAAAGAATAAAAGATGCTCAGTCCTTAACAAAGGACACAAACAGAAAAACGGAAAGAAATGATGGGCTCCAACTTTGTCTCTGCTCCAAGAGAAGCCACATCTGCTTATCTGCAGTGATGATATTTGTTTTGCCATTCAGCACAGATTGTTACTGCAGAATCAGTAATTGTTTGAAAAGTACTAACTTTTATTTTATGATTGGGTTAGGTAAATCAGGACATTTAATAGCTGTGTGTGTCTGTATATATGCGTGTTTTCTGTTCCAGACTTTCCACATGATGAAATGATTGATGGCTCAGCACCAATCAGAATAAACTTGGAAGTAGAAACCATTATCCCATGTGTGAATTTAGTTAATATTTTCTAATTTAAGAATATGTACCAGTGTTGCAAAAGGGCACTTCTCATTAAATTTGCAGAATCAAGAGAGTACTGTAGGAATATAAACAGGTGTCCCTTCAGAGTGGCACCAAGTAGCACATTTATTTCTTGGATTTCCCATTTGATTTATTCTGACAATTTTCTAAAGGCAAAGTTTCATTAGGGGAAAATTAAGCTGCTGTAAAATGGAAATAAGAAAAGGCTTTTATGCTGAAAATCTGAATTTTTACACCAGTAGAACAAGAAAATATGATTTTCATATCAGTGATGCAATTTAATTTGAACTTGAAATGCTTTTTAATCAGTTCTCAAGAGTGCAGAGCTGCTGGTCTACTAGCCTGCTTCTCTCAGCAGCTGTGAGAAGCTGCACTTCAGGTCATGCTTTCTGCGAGCTGGCAACAGGACGACTACAGTTTCCCTCAAAACAAAACGACCTCTTAAAGGCAAACTGCAGAGCATGTTTGAAAGTCTATAATGAAACTGTGGAAAAATATTTCTGCTCCTTAGGTGAGAGAATGCCACAATGGGAGATGAAGTTTGCAAAAGGGATACTGAGTTTCTGTAGCTCTTTGGAAACAGTGTACCTGTCAGAAATGCTCTTTAATATCAAACAATCTCAAAACAGTGAGCTGAATTCAAATGAAACAACACATGCTGGCATCAAAACTGCCAAAATATTTGTGGAAAATATTTTGACATTTATTAAAAAAATAATCCTGAAATGTGCGTACTGAAAACGTTAAGAAATTTCTTACAAGGCAGAACTTCTGGATTCTCTCCTGATCTTGTTTTGAATAAGCATTTTAGTATACCAGAGTAAGTGAATGTTATCTTGCACCATAACTCAGGTCAGAATGATAAATGGATTGTTATGAGGTTGTCACTGGGGAAATTGTTATATTACTATCATGCTTAGTAAAGAGAACATGTCTTATTTATGTTTTGTGTTCTTGTTGGTAGGTTGTTGGTTTTAGTTTGTTTGTTTGTTTGTTTCTGATTTTGCATCTGCAATGATTTACATTTTACAGAGGAAAATGAGTTCTTCTTACTCCCTTAGGTCAAAACTAATCGCTATTTGTACTTGTGAAAACTTGCAGCATGGGCTAAAATGTGATCATGCAGTGATCTTCCTCTGGTCTGTGAGCCATGTGGGAAATCATTTTCATAAGCCAGTCAATTTGAAATGTGGTTCCAGATCTTTCTATCTCACAGCAACATTAAAAAAACAACAACAACAACAGCAAAAACCCACAAACAAATCTAGATCATCTGCAGATGTATATTACTGTGTCTGAAGTCTGTGTCAGCTCAGGATCCGCTACCAGAATTTTGTGCAGAAATTTACACATAGCCAGAAGGCTTGCTTTGCAGAAGCAGTTCAGGCTTTATTTTATATCACTGCTTGGGAGAATATGTAAATTGTAGAGACACCAGACACTTTTCTTCTTCCCTCCAGATGTACCATTTCAATTCTCATATTGCTAGTTTTTCTAAACAAGGTTGCACTAGGTCAATACTTCATACCATTCCTGAAACATCTTCCTTTTCCTTAGAGTCTTTTCATTGAATAAATTGTACTTTAAGTCAATACTGATCAAATCACTGTGTTTGGAAGGCACTGTTACAAACTATGCCATTCAAGTACCTCTTTAATTTAAAACTTCTTGTGGGTAAGATTCAACCAAGAAATAAGCAGTGGAAAAATCTGTCCAAAAGACCTTTCTTTTCTTAAACTATGTAAATATGCAAAAACTTCCTGTATTGTAAATTATTATTATTATTATTAATTATTTAATGAATATGTGAAGTATCTTAAAACATACTGTGGTGAGATTGTTCTGCAGCCCCTACAGGAAGTTGTGGATATTCTCCTACTCAGCATGATGTCTCAAAAAGTGAGTGAACAGAAGGGTTAGACAATTATAGTGGACGCTTTTTTCTGAAACGCTGCTGTAGAATGACATCTATTGTTAGTTTGGACCTTACATATGGTCAAAGGATGCTATGAATCTCCTCCTGCACACAACATAGAGTACCATTATGAAGTCACTGTTTAGCAAGTAGGCCTACAACAGATTGAGACTGGCTTAAACACTGTTGCTAAGAGCACTGTTGATTAAAAAAAAAAAAAAGAGTAAGCCTACATTTTGGTGCATGTCAGAGAGAGATCAGCTCTCACTAGTGCAGAAGTGTGAAATGACTGGTTTCTTTGTGCATTTGTCATGGTCTGTGCCACCAGGCTAAAACATCACACAGTAAAAGTCAGTACATACCATATGAAGGAGCAATAGCATCAGTAATTCAAACCAAGGGATGAAAGGAGACCAACTCTTAGAAGAAAATCTAAACCAATTTCCAAACTGTCATCTTTCACGATTGTTAAGATTAGGAGGAGTCTCAACTTGAAAACAAAGTATATGTTTGTCTCAATTTGTCTCAAATCTTCAATAAGTGAGAGGTCACTAGAGATTTAAAGATCAGATGCTTTTCCCTTGGAAGGCCTCAAGGTTGAGAAAGCTCAAGAATGACCTTGTTGCAGAAATATGAGGCTGACAGCTGCAGCAGTGTTAAAGCTTTCTGACTTTAAGTCAGTGCTGGAGGTGGCTAAGAAATGGCAGAAAGATTCTTTGGCAGTGCTAGAAGACACATATCAGGACACACTTCTGGAATTACTAAGCAGCTATTTTAACATACTTTAGTTGGTTCCACTACTGATATTGTCGCCCATGTCATATTTTAGTACATCAAACACTATGTTACATAAAATACATTTCTAATTCAGTAATAGGCCTTGAAGGATTTGCATTTATAACAAATCTGTCCTGTCATGACAAATATAATCGTTCTGTCCATCTGTGATACTCAGAATACACTGAAAAGTTCTCTCTCACCTTAGGTACCACAGCAAAGGAGGTGTACAGTAAAAAGAATGATGTGATTTACATTGTGTATTGTGGCAGTATTGTGAAGTTATGAAGTAAATAGTTTTAAGCAATTATTTGTCTCTGAGAAGACAGGAGAGCCAAGGGGTAAGACTTTAAAAAAGCTCAGTTTATATTAAATATTTCCTCAGGTCTCAAAGACTTGGTCAGAACTGGTTTCTTAAGAATTTCATAAAAGTTGTCTCAAGAAAACTCGTCTGTTAGAAGCTTACTTACATTACACAGCTGAACACTGAACATTTGCCAAACCATATCAATTCTACCAAACAGTTACACAAGGCTGCTTTATCAACAACTCCTTCAGTATGCAAGAGGTTCTGTGCAGTGATCAAAGCATAGTGACAGTGCTTTTACTACCTAATTATTTTTGCTTCTATTTTTAGCAAATCTTTTTGTACCCTCTTCCTAAAATGCCAATAGTATTATAAATGCAGTATTAAATCTCAATAATGGTATAAGTACTTTTTTCTTACTGTACTCTGTTTCCTGTTGTTATGCAAAAAAGACTCAATAGTAAACAAAAAGACACCCTGTAAGATAATACCACTTCTTCCCTGGGGAGAGAGAAGAACGTTCAAATAATATACAGCACAGGTGAAGAGATCTCATTAAAAGCCTTTACCCTCTAATGCTCTGTCAGGTAAAACTGTGGAAGCGTCAAGGAGAAATGACTAGACTGCAGAAAATTTGGGAAGCAAAACCAAGAGACAAACAGTGAAAGAGGATGAAAATTTGAGCTTATAGAAAATGTCTGCATTTTTAAGTGTCTTTTTTTAGTCTTTACTAATTTCCTATAATGTTCTATACAACTTTTTTGCTATGAGGTCTTATGATTTAACAAGGAGAAATGGGGAAAACTCTGCAGTAGGACTGTGAGACAGAGCCTTGAGGTACATGGTTGAAATGCAAACTCTGGGTTTCAACGTTCAGTAGGGTCACAGAAACTTTCAGTTGTTTTGGCACATTCAAAAAAAAAAAAAAAAAGAAAAAAAAAAAAAACACCTGGAAACCTAATCAGGAAACAATCTATGTAACAGTTTTCATTTGTGCCCCAATCATAAGGGACAGGCTCTCCATTAGATTGTAAATTTTCTGGCATTGATTTGATTCAAATCTATGAACAGACCAATAAATGAGGTATTTTTCATCATTTTTTGCTTTTTTAAAACAGGTCAGCAGTATGTTCAGTGAATAGTACATTGTGTGCTTCTTGACATCTATATCAAACAATCTCAATGACTGTGTATAATTATATTTTTATGAAAGAACAATGAATCAGGTAACAGATCACGACAATGCTATGAAAAAAAAAAAAGAGGAGAGGACTCACAGCTTGGGAAGACACACATGCAAAAACAACTACACCCACACAAAAACCTCATGCACACAGAGAAACCACAAACAACAAAATAAGTCCTATTCCAAATAATAAATGTATTGGAATTTTTATAGGGAACATCTTTAAATGTGGTCAGAGGGAAAGTACTGTGATTTCTGTATGCAGTGAGAATCTACACACGCACAACTGGTTCTTCACAGTTCAAATAAACAAAACTCTTCTAATACTATTCAAAAAGCAGAAGAGACCAGGAAGCAAACTGAAAAAACAACAGCTAGGCTTGACACTGAATATCAAATTTGAACCGTACCAGATGATACCCTTTTAATAGCAAGTATTTGCATTTCAACAAATAAGTGCATTTAAGTGATAAAAATGTATGGAATTTGTTTTGCCACCATTTTGATTTTTATAAGATAAAGGCAGTCAGTGATAATATGAATAGTTAAAATGCTAGAGGCTTGAGAAATTGAACTATCAACAATACCTTGAAAAATTCCTTGTTTCCTGCTGTATGTGCTATCCAAATCCTTTTTTAACGCAGGCTGTATACAAGTAGCATTTCTTTGCACTTTTTTAGTTGCTAGAATACAGTGGATACCAGATCACCTGCTAAGCTATGTATGAAAGGAAAACATCTATAGGTGCATTCCACAGGAGCTTTAGCTATAAATTGGTAAAAATGAGTTCTTAATGGTAGGTTATTTTGTGGGATGCAAACTTGCTGTATCATGACCTTGCTGCCACTGGATACACTGTTCATGCCTGGATGGAGCTTCTGACAAAATCAGCATGTAATCATGAGCATTTTATCAAAAGTTCAGAGAGAAGATACAGTCACTATAAGTCTGACAGGGTCACTTTGAAAATGCATTCAGCGTGCACTCTTGCATACCTGCTGTAGGAATGCAGTTCAATCAAAGGCATTTCAAAAAATGACTCCGTCGCTAGATGCTTCAGCTGTGGTAATATATTTGGATCCTATTTCCTTGGAAAGTTAACAAAGCATACTCTAAGGATAGATGCCTTTGGCTAAGGGATAGCCAGTATTATATATGTAATGAATAAGTCAATTCATAATTAACATGTAAGTATGCATTTTTATGCTATTGAGGGCCACTATTAAATAAGTTTCTTAACATAGGATATACTGAAAAGCAATGTCAGAGAAAAAGAACCTAAGGCTGGACTTACTAAAACCGTTACATGTAGTTCAGTCACTTTTGGTAAGTTGTGTTTTTCAGCTTGTCAGATATAAGCCAAGTGGATACTAACGAATGAATAGATAACTAAAGGCTGAGATGAAAGTAGGTTCTAATCTTATCCAATGCTCAGTCTGTCTCCTCATGAATTAAGTGCAGAAAGAAACAGTACCTTGCCACCTTGCCAAAAAAGGCATCCACCTGGATGCCTAAAATCCTCATTTCTGGTGTCCCCATAAGACACATGGCAATGAGGGTATATTGTAGCTTCATTGCTAGTATATTCTGGGTTCATATGATCTCTGCTTAGGGCCTGAAGCCTTTGGAGTGAAGGAATCTCCAAAACACCTCTGCTTAGCATCAGATTTGCAGAGGAAGTACATATTTTCCATGCAGACAAGTTGTGCATGCAAAGTAGACCTGGTGTTGAACATGTCAAATTGACAGTGTTTGCACAGAATGTTTGCATGTCACATGCATCACAAATCTGACTGGGACATAAAGATACCTAAATACTGCTATGCCAAAGCTGTGATGACAGATACAAATTTGTATGCAGAAAATGTTTTATAGTTGTGCCATGCTGACAGAACTAGAGACCAATACATATTTTAAGAGTTTTTCTCACAGAGGCAGAGAAATCAATATTAAGAAGTTCTCACTCAGCAAGCAAGGTCTCAACCATGAGGCAAGAAGAAGGAATGAGGTGTGGGCCCGAAGTGTATTTTCACTTTGAAGTGGCTCACTGATGTGTTTTATCACATTAGTACTCTTTGATCCTAACAGACATGGGTATTTCAGAGTAAGAAAATCTTACATTTATATAGTTTGATTTGGCCTAATAATAACTGCCTTGACAGTAAGGTGTTCCTATTCAATTATTTCAGTTGTATTGTAACATAAATAATCCCTGAAAAATGAGTCATCCTTCAATTTTAGGATGCTCCCATAGAAGAAAGCAGTGTGCACTAAGAGCTTACTTGCACACCAGTCACACTGTATATGAAAAGTAATCTCCATATCTGTCATTGGATATGTGGTAATAGTTACAAATCTAACTTTAAAATTTCATTCTCCTTGTTCTCCAAGATGACATGGCTCTATTGCTCACAGTTGTAGAAAATTCTTTTCATGCTTTCATTTATGCTTACTCACTAACAAGCTAGTACCACTGCCAGTAGGTTTACTCTCACAACACTGTATTCTAGTTTTTGACCACCTTGTTAAACTTCTCTAATACTGGAGGAAATATTCCAAATATAATACTAGAAGCACAGAAACATGTGCTTCTAGAAGTTCAAAGAACCTCTGGAGGGCATCTAGAGCTTAAATTGAAAGGGCATTGGGAATGCAGTACAACACTGTTTTTAAGTAAATATATTATTCTTGATCTTTACATAGTGAATCCAAAAAAAAAAGTCTTGTTCTTCTCAGTAAGTACTAAGTATTTCTGTCTGCCTTGGGAAGGACTGTCTTCACCACAACCTGGAAAGGGTAAGCTATGTGAAATGGTCTGGTAAAGAAGATAAAGTAATAGGTATCCCATAATATTGCTACTGAAGCCAATATTTCAAGGAGTGATATAGGTCACTCCTTGCATTAGCTGCTCGATTGTATTCCTAAAAATCTTAGAAAGTAGTTCTTACATCAGAAAATTTATTTTCCTAGAAATAGACTTTGAGAATAGTGAAACTTTAATAAAATTAAAACGTTATACCCAGTGATGTTATTTATGACAGGGCACTCTTTGTGAACCTAGACCATCATAAGGATGCTGATGAATGTTGGAATTTAGTGTTAGCATGATAAATATGTTTATTTTAAAGTTCTTCTCTGCTGGGCAGCATTGTGTGTTCGTAAATCATATCATTTAGTTCAATTAGTTAAGGTTAAAGGTCATAAACTGCCAAATTTAAAGTAAATATAGCATTAAATTTAACAGAGAGTGGATTTTTCATATGAATTTTATATTGCTGTTTCTACCCACAGTTTTATTTACAAATAATTCAATACTAGCCTAGCAGAATAAACCATTCTCATTGCTTAAACTTAATTAAGAATGCATCCCTGATAATTGATTATGTTAATGCTTTCATAGAGATTACTCCCTAATGGCTATCTCAGGATATTTTCTGCTAATTAATTAGCAAATTCCTTTTCTGTCTTACCTTGTCACTAACACTAATAACAATCTGAACCTTACCTTTGTACTGCAACACAAATAATCATTTTCCTAGAAGTTCTAGAGAAACTGAATACCCTCATTGTTTTTACTATTTCTTTTTTTCAGAGTTGTTAGCCATATGTTCTTCAAGTTTTTTTTTGTTGTTGTTTTTTCTTTTAAATTAACTGATTTACCAACATCCAATTTGCAAAGTACAGCGTATTTCCTGCTGCATGGAAAAAGGGGCCAGACTAGATCAAGGCTAACTAAGCTAGCTTATATTTGATTCATAGCTGCCATGGGGCATTCAATATTGCAGAAACTTTCTCTCAAGAGAAAAAATCTTGGGACAAAAAAGAAGTGGCTTAGTGCTGTACAGAGGGGCAAATCAATAGGATACAAAATGATTGAATGCATGTGAAATAGTGAAACTTGCTGCAGATACTTGATTAAATGATTATTTCCCAGAAGTCCAAATCTGATGTATGTCTGAATCACTCATTAATAAGCACCTAGTCTCAATGAAGAAGTGTTCAAGTTTGTCATTGTGTTATATCCTCTGATGTTCATGTGTGGTAATATTCAATGATGCATTCACCTTGCTCATGCTTGCAGGTTTAGGAAAGTATCATGAAACCTATTCCAGTGCTTTTAGCAGCACCATTCATCCCGTCAAGACCAAGTGTATAACAAAAACAGAACAACAGTAATAAATACATTTCTAGGGCATATTTGTGGTTTTCATAACTATATATTTCTCATTGGTCCCTAATTCTGATGTAAAAACTGACAGAAGTGGGCTCTACATCCAGCAACACTTATAAGTAAGATGCTGAATGTGAATGTGAATTGAATTTTTGAGTATGTGATAAATTCACATTTGAGACAAATGAAAAGTGGCCCTAACAATGGGTAAATTCCATCAAAATAAAGACCTGTGCCTATGCACTCTGAGCAGCAAAACGTGCCTGAGAGTAAGTTCTGATGAATTTTGCTGCTAGATTGATTGAAGTTCAGTTTTTAGACTTCACACTGCAGTACTGAAGATGCACGCAGATATTCTCTTTTGTCGACTACTGTGGGTGTGAGAATCTATGGAGCCACCAGCTGTTCTCACCATTCTTTCCCCAGCTCCTTTGTGTGTGTTAACATACAGGGGAAGCATTGCAGGAGCAGCTGCTAACTCCTTAGTTATCACAGGCGACCTGCCAGAACTTCTCCTTCAGCAGCCTCCTTAATGCTTAGGTTTGGAGCAGCCGCTCATGTGTTGACTCTGGCGATTTCTTCCAACAGAAGCTTGAATGTCTCCACATACATAATTATGAGAATTTTCGATAGCTGCAACACTAACTGAAATAGTCTATTCAAAGGAACCCATTACAATAAGCCACAGAGTAAAGAACCCATACTTTTACTTGAAGTTTAAAGGAAATTGAGTATAGTTCTTCCTATTACTTCAGAACTATCTCAGGGCTTGCAAGTATTTACCACATATATCTGGTGATTTGCTGCATGTCATTCAGATGTAAGAAGTTCTGCGTTTCACAGAGTCGTCCTTTCTATCAGCAGCTAATGATAGCTGCACAAGATGAATTCCTCTGAGAAGTATCAGAGAAATAGCTGTTTGTGAGTTTACAAAAAATATTATATTTTTAAAACATACTAAGGTGGGCATACTCTGAAAGAAAATACCAAAACAAGTGTTTGACATTCAGCAAATATTTCTTCAGTAATTTTGTTCAGAACAGCCGGTGTCTTCCTGTAAGCGCACTGCCTTTCTGATTTGATTTTTTCCCCTCTCTTGCATTTATCTTTGACATTTAATTTCCAGATGGGTGCTTAGTATGACTGATGCTTTTTTGTTTTTTTTTTTTTTGGTAATCCAATCATGATTTCATTTTCAACATTGCAAAAAAGCTGATGGCTGTCAGTTAGGTACCAGTATTTTTGAACATCTATACACAAAACTGTAATTGGATTAATTGATAAATACAAATTAACATGTGAAGGACTATATAGGTTTTGTGGTCTCATCATTTCTATCTCACCTGCTCTGTTCTTCATTGACATTACTGTCACCATAGTTACCACCAAGACAAGTTAAAAAAATGCCTCAGTAAAAACAAAGGAGAAAATATCATCAGCGTAGGGTCTAAGACCGCAAAAGATTGATAGCTAGAAACAGTAGGCAGATTTTTTTGCATTCTGAGGTTGTAACAGACATGTCTTGTTTAAAGTTGATGGACAGGAATTTTACATAAGTGTTTGCAATTTCAGCATGAGAGTAGCCATCACCATGGCTAAAATGTGAACGTTTGAGATGAACAAAACCAGAAGAAAATCTTTCGGAAGATTTTGAATGAGTGAGGAGAGATTTTATTTGCTTTTTAAAGAACAGCCACTTGAACAATTGAATCAGAGTAAAAGAATTTGGCGATTGATTAGGCAGAATAAAGTGTAGAGGAAGTTCATTTTCAAAAGTTGATTAATATGAATATTGAATAAAACAATATTGCTATTTAATTTGCTAAAGTTTGTAACTTGCTTGTGGGAGACCGTAGTTATCTATATCAGTGAATGCAACTTTTTTCTATTTCCTCCTCTGACTTTTTATTAAATAAGGACTTCACTGTTTATGGGAGCATTACACACAGCATGCCAGAGACAGACAGCGCATAAGCACATACATCCTTTATCTCAATGGTTTACATTTTCTTAATATTGCAAAATGAAATCCTTAGAGATATTTAGATCCTAACAGGACTCAACTCCAAGCAGCCTGCTCTAGTTGGCCCTCTTCTGAGCAGAGGGTAACAGATGATGGTCTCCAGAGGAGGTCCTGTCAGCCTTATCCATGCTATGGAAGTGCTCTCATTGATACCTCGTTTGCAGGGTAAAGTCATTTAAAGTTGAATCACAACTGATCTAAATATTTGGGGGAAAAAAAATCTAATAGTTAAAGTAAAAAGATAGAGTAAAGTGACTTTTTTGTTGTTGGCAACTATATGAACATTTCATTTTCTAGTGATTAAGAATTAAGAATATTGTAATTTGGAAAGTTCACTGCTTATTTGTATTTAATAGTAGATATTGCATGTAAGATAGTAAATGATGGAGTGGCTCTGCTCTTTTGGATAACGTTGAGCAGCATTGCTGTCAAATTATCAAAAGTTATTTCACTTTCATGGATAATTCAGCAGTCCCTCTCCAGTCTAGATGGATGAAAAATTAAATATGACATTTTATATCTCTTAAAGTATCTGACTTGAAATTCTTTTTTGCTTTTTAATTTTATTTTTATTTTTACTCTTGTGTTATATATTTTATACTGACTGGTTCCATTTAATCCTTTATTTTGATTAAGTATTCCTTTGAAATTGCTATGAATGTGAAATTAGCATTGCATTCAAAATGCAAAAATGGATGGGATTGTTTTAAATAATAAGGTTTATATTTTAGAAATAGATGATTGTATTAAGATTCTGCACTCTTGGTATCAGATGAAAACTATGCATACTATAAGTGATTGTGCATATAGAATGGATAAATATGTACATTCATATTCAGAATGAAAATAAGAATGAAAGTGAAAATAGGCATGAAAGCAATTAATACTGTAGATTCTATAAATCTGGCATTTAGCCATGTAAAGAAAAACCTCTAGTTGGTTTTGTTGTCCCTCTAACCTTCCTCTTCTAATCTGTGGAGTAACAATGCTTAGGCACATGCTTAGTGAAATCTAGATATTTTCATCCATAGATGTCAGTGATAGATATTATCAAGTTTCCCCAGGTATCTATCAACCAGTTAATTGATTAAGCTTGTTTTGTTGCTAATGTTCACTTTAAATGGCAAGAAACCAGAGGTCACACAATTGTTTATTGTGAGTAGTTTATTTTCGTCTTGAAATTTGGCAACAGAACTTCAGAACACAATTTCTTGGCAGCTGCAGAAGAGAATGTAAACTACAATTAAAAACTTGAAGTTTAGTATTTCTAATGTGTAACTGTGTAGCTAGCCACCCTTCAAGACTTCCAGATATAACAAGAGCTTTGTCTTAGTGAATTACAGCATAGATGTACACAGAATTACGCATGGATGTCAGTTATGTTAGATTTTCCTGCTATATATAATAGGTCTAATACTCTTTGGCTAAAACAATTGGTGATAAGGAGAAAACAGATCTCAAAGTCGAAGCTTTCCAGAACATGAACAATGAGTCTTTGGTGGTCATGTGCACTCCTGAGGAGTCTCTGTGATTATGTTAAAATTGTTAAAAAATCAGATTAACTTTTAAATTTTAAACAGACTTTTAATGTAGAGTCTGTGATAAATATATTGATAACTCTGTTTTGGATCTAATTACATTACCTTGTTATCAAGGACAATGCTGTAATGGTTTCTGCTTACTGATATTACAAAAACTTGTACTCTTTGTTAGCACTAATTTATTCAGTTATAATGAGATATTGTTTGTTATTACAGTACAAAAAGTCATAAATGGTTTTATTATCTATGTAATCATCAACTCTTATATCATCTTTCATGTTTATAAAGCTACTAGTTAGGCTGATATTATGCCTTTTTTTCAATCAGCTTATTTGGGATATCTAATGATTAAGAAATCAAGTTCAAAGTATAGGGTTTGTTTTTAAGTTGTCTGTTTGGTGTCTTTTTTTTTCCCTTTAACAAATATATGTAATGCGAGGAGAATCAAAGCTTCATTGTGCTTGTAGACATATATACATAACAAACCAACAACACCGTGATAAAATAACTAGCTATCTTCCATATTGCTTCATCTTGTCAAACACCTTCTTTGGAAACAGATCTGATAATGAATGAGTATAATAATAATAGCTTCCACAGTGATTTGTTCTTTGGCATACAGTTAGGATGAAAAAAAAATGTTTTGTTGACTTCCTTTTAAAATGCATAACCCAATATTAATAGCAGTACAAGTTAGAGCTCATGTGTCATGTTTTAGCACTGCATGATTATTTTTATGGCTGAGTCACAAACCCCATAGTGACTGGAGTTAAAAATGCTGATAATTGTCTAAATCTACTGTCATTACAGGGCTTGTGAGATCAGCAAGGTCTTTCAAGACTACAAAACTGTCACCATCTCTGACCTGCAGTGGTGGTGAGAGTGCAGGACTGAGTAACTCACTGAATTATGAGGCTTAAAAATGGCAATGACAACAGTACTGCCAGAGCAGGGGAAAATCTAGGCACACTTAGTGAAAATGTTTTCTCTACTTTGAAAACTCTGTGATAGTTTTACAAATTGTTACAGGGGAAGAAGAATTCAGCAACAGCCAGTTCGCTGTTAACACAATTACAACTCAAATGGCTGACTAGAATTTTGTTGTGTGACAGGAATCTGATATCCTGCCACAGTATATTATGCATGGGAATTTCTAACCACAACCCATTAGAAAAAAACACAGTACTGCTCTTTTGAGTTCCTAGCTGCAATTAGGCAGCAGTGGGACACTGATGTGAAGCTTTTATGAATAGAAACCAGCATGCCCCTGGGCAAGAGAAGTGAAGGGATGGCTCAGCAGCAGCAGGAGACAAACTCACATTTTGAGCAACATTGCATATTGCATGAGAAATGGGTTTTAATGTGAACAGGCATCTACATTCACCTGGGTATTATAGGAGACTAACTCCCTAACAACATTAGCATTGCCATTCACGGACTTGAGCAACTAGCAAGTATGGCTCTTAAACAGCAAGGTGCCAGATTCTGTTTATGTATGTTTTCCCACAAGCTAACCTCATAAAAAGAGCTAGTAACACAACTGATTCTTACTAGATAGTAATTCCATTCAGAGCTCTCTTCAGGGTAGTTCAAAAATGGAGGAAAAACTAAGGAAAACCTACTTTAAAAAGATAACAGTTGATTCTTTTTGCAAACTTTGCCCACTAAGTTTTCTATTTAGTTACCTAAGGGCTTTGATTTGTGGTAATTTCTTTCCTAGAAGATTGAGAGTGATTGTCTTGTACAGCTACATTTGGGCAGATAAGAATAAACCATCAAGAGCTGTCAACACACGAATGTACTTAACTAAGATAAATCAATGAAGGACCTTGGTAAATGTCAAAAGATGCAGAGCTTGAAACAACTAAATTATCAGGTTACAGAGACAAGGTGTCTGCAAGCAGGCTGAGGAGAAATATCAAGAACAAGAGATGAGGCTGTATACTAATACAGTCTCTGTTTCCATTGTAGTTTAAGAGTTCCTAACCCTGCATTGGTGTTTTTGGGTATGTGTTTATAAAATATTGTTCTATACAGTCCCAAATATCAACTGGTTGCAGAGATGACAAAAGGGTAAAGCCTCTGGAACGTTGTTTTGTCAAAAAAAAAATATATATATAAAACAACATTTACTAGGGATTAAGTGTCATAGTGAAAAGTTACAGGAGAACCACCTCACCATCCTTGTGAGCATGGCAGCTGAAGTAAAATACTGAACTGTAATTTACAGATGTCAGAACCAAGCTTACCTTAAAGATACTAGACAGTTATAAAACTGACTAGATGTCGTTTTGGTAGAAAAGTACTAACATCTCAGTAGTCCTACTGCTTGATACTACTGTTGTTGCTCATACATAAAATAACCTCTTTAGATTAGTAATTCAAATAAACTGTAACAGATAGGTAAGTAAATCCCAGCAATATGACTTATTTGTCTGTTTTCTGCATTTGTGCTATACTTATCATCTTACCGTGGTACAGCAACATTCATGCAATGTATACACCAACAGATCTGCACTCATATGAAGGACAGATGACCCAAAGACAATAGTTTTACCATAATCCATGACTTCTGATTGAAAATAATTCAAATTGAATAATTTGAAATTGAATCAGAACTATTTTGATCACTATAGGTATTTTTAAAGTGAAAATCTGGGCCCTTAAGAAGGATGTGAAGCAGTTGGATTGAGTCTAAAAGAGGGCCATGAAGATGGTCAGAGGACTGGAGCATCTCTCTTATGAGGGAGCTAGGATTATTTAGCTTGGAGAAGAGAAGGCATCAGGGAGACCTCATTGCAGCCTTCCAGTATTTTAGAGCAGCTTATAAACAGGAGCGAGACCTACATTTTACAAAGTTGGATAGAGACAGAACAAGGCTAAATGGCTTTAAACTAAAAGAAAGGAGATTTAGGTTAGGAAATGTTTTGCTCAGAGTGTGGTGAGGCACTGGCACAGGCTGCCCAGAGAAGTTGCGGATGCCCCACCCCTGGAGGCATTCAGGGCTGGGTTGGATGGGATCCTGGACAACCTGATATAGTGGGTGGCAACCCTGCTCACAGCAAGGGATTAAAATTGGATGATCTTTAAGGTCCCTTCCAACCTGAGCCGTTCTGTGATTCTGTGAAACACTTCAGAGGTCAAAATTGCCTATCAGGATCCAAATAGATTTATAAAAGCACTGAAAGATAAGTTGACAGAAAAACTCCATAAACAGAAAAAAAAAAAAATATGGATACAAGATAAGAGGCCTCCAAATAGACCCTCCAGAGTGGGAAAAAAGCTTACTTAGAAAACTCTATTTATTTGAAAAATTGTCTTTCCAAATCATAAGTAAAACTTTGATATTGTCAAATCAGTGTGAATTTTGTCCCTGACACTATTTGAATCTGGATACTGAATGGAAAAAAAAAGAAAAGAAAAAAAGGCATATTCTCACTTCATTTGAGGCAAAAGAAGAAGTAGTCATGTGACAAGTTCTACTTAAATTAAACAAGTTTTATTCTGTCAGTTACCAACAGCATAAGGTGGTCAAGTCAGAATTTGTTAAACTTGTCTGTACCTACCATTCCAACAATCACTTTTCTTATGTATCAGTTTTCAAATCTACTGTAGAATTGCTCAGAGCATAGCAGAGTTCTTTCATTCTTATAACCTGTATCAAAAATATCTGTAAGTTCACATTTGTCCTATGACTGAGCTGGAACTGGCCAATGTTCAGACAAGCTGCTCTGCTGCACTGTGAAGTTTAACAAAGAGCTGTGTGCAGGCAGATCTCAGACAAAATTCTTTGTGGCGGTGGTGTGTTTAACCAGATCAACACTAAACTGGCTTCTAAATTTCCACTCAGATGCACAAACTTTCAGCTAAACATGCACATTTGTGCTTTTAAAATATTAAAATGTAAGTGAAACTGCCAAAATGGGTAGCAGTATTACTCCAGAGAAGCAGAAGCTTCATAAAATACAAGAAAAAGACACAAAAAGCCTGTTCTCCAATTTTGAAGTGTTTTAGCTTCACTCTAAGCTAATGATAATTTAAGACTTCTTTCATAAAAACAGCCAGGGAAGTTACAAAATAGACGCATATTCCCCGCCCCACATTCCTGAAGTTGTACTAAACATTTTAAAAGAAAGTTGAAATGGTTAGCCCAATCAAGAGTATTCAATATGCAGGAAGCATTTGTAATGAAAATATTCTTAAAATCCATCGTTTTCAAAAATGCTTTTTTTTTTTTTTTTTCTGTCACCATAGCAAAAATTGAAACTATGTAAAAAGCCTCATTATCCCATAAATGCAGATCTGAAAGCCTTGTCAGGCTGCCTATTGAATTAGCAAATACAAAAGTTGAGCACTCTGATTGATGCTGCCTTGCCAAAGGAGCAGCCAAGAGGATTTAGGTAGCTTTATTAAAGCTGGGTTGTACGGAAGGACTAAGTATTAATTCTTAATATGGTCGAACACAAGGTTGGAGCACGTCTGCTGAGACTGCTTTTTTCTTCTGTTACTTTACCAGATTCAAGCTTACTGTCAAAATGCAGAACAGAGGTTTAGATGTAAAGAACTGTATTCCAGGAAAAAAAAAAAAAAAAAATTCAATTTTAACTGTATGACAGTTTTGAGGAAATAGAGAAGATGTAAGAAAATGTCCTACTTTCAACTTTTTTTGGAGGAACTTGAATCTTCAGGAAAGAAGATCAGAAGAACAGAGTCCATTCCAATCACTAAGAAAACAAGAAGAGAAGTAGTTGTGCCTGCACTATCTTGTTTATGGCAGAGCTTCAGACAGCTGTCCCTTCTGCAACTGCTTTGTCAGCAAGGTTGTGTTAGGGTCCTGACTGCTAAGGTGGCCTCTGCAGCAAGGAAAGTCACCATTCCCACACACTACCATTTACAGGAGAAAAACAAACCCACCAAAAACTAGGAGTAGTTACAGGTTGGTTTTGTTCCCCTTGGATGGTGAGATTGTGTTTCTCTTCCATTCAGAAGCCTTGAGGTAGTACTTATTATGTAGGATTCATTTGTCTACAGCACATTTTGATAAATGGGAGTTAAGCTATTTCTGCAAAAAAAAAAAAAGTCTGTAACAGAAAAGGGCATCATAGTTAGCTTGCTCATTGTTAACTGTTGCAGATGGATCAAAAATTGAATAGGATGGAATTTTTAGTTCTGAAGACATCTCTCATGCTGCTATTGTCATGTCTTTGATGTGAGTTAAATAGGAACTGCTTACAACTAATCTACTCATACTCTTTCATCAAATGCTAGTTTTATTGCTTGTGTGTTTTTGTTGCCAGAAAGTGGTAGAAAATAAGAATGATGTTCAGGAACCACTCATCAACACCAAGGCTGTAAACTATTAAATTGTTTGAAAAGAAACATCTCTGTAAACATATTTGACATACTGTCATGTTCCTTCCCAGAGCTTGTGTCCTTTATGTATAAAGCCAACTACCTGGTGTTGGAGTGCCACAGGCACAGCCACAGAGTAGTAACTACAGCTGTAGGACATTGTAGAACAAAATTAATTTTACTATTTTTTAAACCCCATTGTCATTTTCAGAATAATTTTCAACCAGTTTGGTGTTCATCATGTGGCCAGTAGTTGTTTCATCTTGATATGGTACCCAAGGGTAGGTCTACTGCAAATTTCAGATCTTTGGTTGTCTGAGGCTTTCCTCACTTTTTTCTTTTTTAGAGGTTACTGTCCTGGTTTTAACAAAATACACTTTCACACTCATTCGTTTTTCTACCAGAGATTTTTTTTTATCATTTTCCCATTGTGCACAAGCTGGACTTACCTTGTGAAGTGCTTTTTAATTTTTTTATTTTTTTATTTGTTCGCATTTTATTTTGCAATGCTGTTTTCAAAAACTGTGATAATATGCTGCTGTTTGTATAGACTTCTTGACTGCAAACTAGGTTATGTAGCAAGAAGGGTAGAGAAGAGTAAGTCTTCCATATCCTAATTGAAGAGGTCAACTGATCAAACTCTCAGGTTTTCTAATGCATGAAGGAGACAAAAGACTGAGAATGAGAGGCAACCAGCAGTGAGCTGACATACAGACAGATGTGGAGGCCTTGGATGCATCAGACAGAAACGTCTTAGGGACTTAGAGCAGAACGAATGAAGCTTGTAACAATGTCAGAGCTGCTAGACTGAGAGCAAGTCTGAAATAAAAGCACTTTCAATATCCTGTAAAGACATGATGACAAAGAGGGCAACATGTTTATAAATCTTTGGTTTTATTATCTCATCCTGAATTTGAACTATTTTAGAAGTTAATAGCTCCAGATGTGTTCTAATCAAACTTGGCTTTTGAGTCTGAAAGACCTTTTGTTATGGTCCTTATTATAAATAGAAAATCAACACAGATCCAGGCTCTCAAAGCCTTGCTGAATTGGAACCTTGCATAATCTCAAGCTTAAAACCTTCAAATAAGCATTGCATTGTTGAGACATTATTGCAGCACAGTGGCAGCACTTTTGTAACTAATGAAACAGACATTTCTTACCACTTTTAGTATTTTAAATAGGAAGTAGGTTTCCCTACTCTAGTTTGCTTCCTGAGAAGAATTAAAAGATCTCATTCACGCTGAGAAAACCTTGCTAGAGGTTTTGGTAGTTCATTTAAAAGCAATTAAATGCCTACCTCAGATTCTGGAACTTGCATGCACATTTGAGTATATTTAAATTTGAGTGATTATCGGAAAGGTCACAAAATAAAGGGACAATCTAGAAGGACTTTTTACAAATTAAAAAAGAAATAAATAAATAAAAGCAACCTCCACTGGTGCAAAAGAAAACGAGTATTGTGCAATTGGTCTTCCAGAATTGTAATTAGAATCCATATCCTAATATACATCTGAAGAGTGTAAAAGACTCAATGACAATGCAAAAGGACACTTACATTAAGGAGTGTTTGGTGTCCAAATTTATATGAACTAACCAAAACTGAAAGCATCTGCTTAAGCCCTGAGGCACCCCAGTAATCTATGAGCTGATCTTTGAAGAGAAGCATATTGTAAAATCAGCAGAGTACATAACTCAAACTCAGCTCATATGGCTTATAGCTGATTTTTGCCTGGCAAACAAGGATACCAATTTGATGGGCTTTAACATTCAAGATAATAAGAGTAGTCCCATGATAGAGAACACTATACAAAAAGAAACAGAAAGAAACATGAAAAGCTAATTGCTTTAAATTCTCTGCAGCTGTAATGAAATACAGTAAGAAACATCCCCAAGCCATACTACATTAGATTCACTTGCATAGAAATCAAGAACTAGTTAAACAAGCAAAACTGAGACTGAACACTCCCTAGCTCAATGGCTCCAATTTCAACACAATTTTTACAAGAAAATGCATGCTGTTTACCCAGCATGTACAAATTAAAATTAAGCTAAAAATGTTTTTCTTTGTCCTTTTCTATTTTACTTTCCAATGAGCAATTTTTCTTGCACAAACACTGAGCAGAGCAAATAACAAGCTCATTGAAAATATGTGTCGAGAACAAGTAGTTGATTTCTTCTCTTTGCACTGCAAATTAGGCATTCAGATCAAGTATAGCATTGTCCTTCTTGAAATGCACCTTGGTGGTGCAAGGCAATCCAGTGTTTTTAGACCTGTATAAGCAATGTTAGAGCTAACAACAGTTCTCAGACTAGAAAAAGGCTATGGAAAGCTAATGTACACAAAAGTTATAATCTGTCATGATACGATCAGAATTTCAGCTTATTTCGGTCGTCCAATATATAAAAATCTCATACTTTTCCCTCTAGTATTTTAACCATCGGAATCAAGAAATATTTGTTTCTTGCTCATCTGACATTACTACATAGCAAGCTTCTGGAAAAATCTGTGAGGCAAAAGTCCTGAACTCTCCTGCAGTGCTACTACTAAAACTAAAATTGCAATTATTACTACTTCTTACTTCAGAAAATAGGTAGCAAATGAGACTCCCAGAAGTATCTTGTAATAGCTGATATTTGTGCAGATCAAGTATAATCAGGTACACTTTGCCTCTTTTGTGCTGACTGATCACTCCAAGGAAGTGAAACCAATATGTTTTAATGCCCTTCCTCTCTTGGGTAAGTTTTACATTTCACCCACAGAAATCTTAACTTGTGCACCAGTGTAGCATGCTACAAAGTCGTCTTCCTTTAGGAAATTCCTTTAGGAATTCGGAGAAAACTAGCGATAATATTCTGTAGCTAATTCATTTCCCTTTTTTTTTCAGTTGAATTGAAATAGTAGGGATTTATTAAATAAAAAGCTTCTGGGTGTTAATTTTCATACTCCCCGTTCTTACCGTAGTTGACTAACATGTTGAACAATTACGTCCATTTCTTTTCCAAAAACCACATTACTCATTTTCCACTTGAATATCAGGAGTCAATCAAATGTTTGCCTCATAATTATTGTATTGCAGTAATTTTCATTAATTAAAATTATATGCAGAACATTGTTTCTAAATTGCTCTTCATAAAAACAGCATTTCACTTTTAAAATCTGTAGCTTATTCTAAAGGCCAATCTTTGGCTTTACAGCAAAAATTACATTGCACCAAATATAAAGCTCTGTTTGTTACGACTTACACTAAAAAAAATCTTGTTAATTTTATTCTGACACATCTTATTCTGTACATGATTTTTGATAAGTTGAATATATTTAGTGCTGAAGTGCTTTGAATGTTCTTAGCTTGACAGAACAATAAATAAAACAGTATGTAGAAAAAATGTTTAGTGCTGCCAGGAACTGCTTTCATTGTAAGGGAAAAAAAAAAGTGTTTCAAAGTTTCTTTTTCCAATCCAGAAAATAATTGTTAGCTGTATTACACTAAATTAGCATAAAACTGTTTTATCTTGTAATATTTGCACACTGTATATTGTATACTGCATGAACATTTTAACCTTTAGTAACCGGAAGCCTTCAATTATTACATAATTAACCTAAAACACAGAGAGGTTATATTTTGTTTATTTTTTTTGTTTGTTTAGTTCGTTGGTTGGCTTCATTATTTTTTTGTTTATTTTTTTAACAGTTCTGCTGCCTGTTCTAACAGAGTGACTTTCTAGCTCAGGCTGGTATGCTCTTTGAGCAGCTATGGTGAAGTTCTGCTTTTTATATAAGAATTTCCATTTCTACCATCATTGTTGCAGAAGTAAATTAAATATTCATCTTTAAATAGGGCTGGGCTGGTTATGTATGATTTTTCTTGGCTGTCACAATAGAAAACCAATGCCTACTGACTGTCTATTCTCTTATGTAGTAGGGGAGATGCTTCAAAAACGTGTCTGGTGGCAATAAATTCTCCTGTTTTGGTGTTTCTGGAGTCTCTATACAGCCCAGCAGACCAATTTTACAGGTTCTGAATGGGAGGTGCAAGTGCATCTTGTTTCCTGTTTTGTGCACTGACAGGATCAATTGTTTACTGATCTGCCAGATACTTTATAGAGGCTAAAGATGTCTTTTATTTTTCCTTTTTTTTTTTAATGACAAAAGCAAAGTGTGTTTGATTTGCAATTTGCCACCTATTCAGCATGAGATGAAGTTTGAAATGTACACTTTAGTCTTATTAAACCATTATTTGGGAAAAAAATAAATAATTTTAAGCATTAGGCCTGACTAATTCTAAGCAGTAGGCCACACAGTAGTCTTATTGCATGAGGATGCCTGACAGCAAGGAGCTTTCAGTAAAAAACAGACTTACTCAAAATAGGAAAATGGCATTAGCTTTGTCCATTAGTATGTGAAATAAATGTAATAATTTCTTCTGCGTTTCTTGAACTTAGTGGACAGTTTGATTTTACTTATGCTAATTATATGCTTAGTGAACCCAACAATGTCAGCAATTCAATAGTTACAGAGGAGTATTGTAAGTATCCAGCTGTGCAATAGGACTTCCAAGTAAAGCACAAACCTAAATCTTTGTATTTGGTTGACATGCAATAATGCACCTTTCAAGAAAAGAATGCCACAATCCTTTAATTGCCACACATTAGGAAAGCCACTCTATCAAAGAATCAATGGGAAAGTCATTTAGGTAATTTACATCATTTCTGCAGGTTTCACACATGTGAATAAGCTTTTGCCTTAAGTGAGCTAAGAACTGATCCTCCTGAAGTTAAATGGTTCAAAAAAGCTCCTACCAAAACTTAGTGCTTTATATTGTTTTAATGTACAATTAGGCGTATGTATGGACTAGAATCAAAGCACAGTGCATAGATTGAATAGTTTCATTAAAAAAAAAAAAATCTAAAAATTTTAAATAGATTGTCTGTTTTCTAATCTTCTTTCAGCTCTGTTTGCATGGGTCATGGCCTAGTCCATGTCTTTATTTCATCCGGCCTCAGATGACTTTTTTCCTTTTAAGGACTTTTTTCCTTTTAAGGACATTTACTTCTTGGTAATAAACAAGAAAACTAACAAAAAGCATTTTGCCATAATGTGTTTTTGCTTTAGAAGTTAAGAAGTAGCTTTAAAAAAAACAAAACAAAACAAACAAAAAATACAGCAACAACAACAACAACAAAAAACCAACAACCTTTCCTAATGATTCTTAAAATCCTGGAAACACTTCAGATTGCTAGTCCCAAGGGTAGTGTTTCCTAGCTACAAACCAGGTAGAGCAGAGATACTGTGTGTTATGGGCATATATATATGTACATTTTTTCAATACAAAAACACTACTACAGGAATGTGCTTTCACCCTGTTCTGGTGAAAGGATTTCTGACAAGCATGGCCCATTCAGTCATTGGCTTCTTTCTTTTCCTGAGGCTGCCAACAAAAGTGCCAATTAGTAGCAATTGTGATGGTGATTTCTGAAGTGCAGTTTAAAGGATTTCTGAGTTGGAGCTGCTGTCAGTTGACTGACTAGAATAATAATAAAAAAGCACACTGCTTCAACAGAAGCTTGTTAGACTTTCCAGTGTGATCTGCTATGGATAGCATGAACTGCAACAGTTTTTGCATTCAAAAGAGGGATTTTCCTAAAAGCATCAGTGAGCACTTGAGTGTTTTATCTGTTCTAAAAAATTTTAATTTTAAATTCTGTTAAAAACAAAAATAAATGAGGATCCAGAAATAGGAGGAAAAAGTAAAATAGCCTGTGGGGCATGCATAACTATTTCAATACACCAGAATCCCTGAAGTGTAGTCTTATCAAGCAGAAAAAAAATTGTGCATATTTTCCACGTACAGACTTACTGTGATAGAATCGTGTGCACTAAATGGATTAAAACACAGGGGACCTGATACACTGAGGTTTTGTGTTGATGTTTTACTGTAAATATCACAAACCAATATATACCAACAAGCTATCTAAAGAAATAAATATTTATTGTTTGCACATAAAGGAATTCTTGAACTACATGTCAACAGTATGAAACCAAACATTTGAGCATTAATCTTTGTTTAAAAGATTTTTCTTTATGAGAACATACATAATTAGCTTTCCAATTCTTTTCCTTACTAGTTTGTTCTTAAAGCACGGTAAGCACCTAGTCTCAGGCTTATTGAACTCACCCTAGCAGCCACTTACAACAAATAACATTGTGAATTTTCAGAACTATACATATTAGTTGCATTAAAACTTATTTTAGAGCTCCCTAGAGGCTTTTTAGCTTAAAAGAAAAAAAATAATCCTCATACATGAACCTGACTGAGCACCAGGAGCACAGGTCAGCCCCAGGACAGGCCTAGATATAGTGGCAAATGGCAAGCAGGCCTGGGCTTTCCATCCTGCTCCTCTCTGGAGGGCTTCCAGCTGCCTCTGAAGTGTAGAGCAGCACTCCTCCACTCCTGAGAGTTGCTCCTGAGCCAGGTGCTTCTTATAAAAAGGGGATGTGACTGAGAGAACACAAATCCCACATCCAACACTGCAGTACTGCCTCTCTGTGGGAGAGAAGCACCTGGGTGGGAACTCCTAACCTCCATGTCAGGTCCCAGTCTTTGTATTCTGCTTTTATCAGTGAGGTAGTAAAAGCAGATACTGGGGGAGCATGGCAGAAAGTTGCTGTATCTTACACATGTGCTGTGAATTAATGATTCCTTGCAGTTTGGATATTAGGAAAAACTTCTCACAAAGAGTTGCAGTGCATTGCCACAGGCTGCAGAGGGAGGTGATAGAATCACTGTCCCTGGAGGTATTCAAGAACCATGGAGATATGGCACTGAGGGATGTGGTTATGAGCATGGTGGGAGTGGGCTGGGGCTGGGGTTGGAGTTGGTTATCTTAGTGGTCTTTTCCAATCTCAGTGATTCTGTGATTCTGTGATTTGTGAGTGGGCCATGCGAGGTGTTGATGCGCACATCTGGTTTGGTACCCAGTGCAGCAATGGTGGGCTGCAGCCGTGTGGGCTGAGCCTGCTGAAGTCAGCCTGTGAGTAAAAATGTGCTGTTTGAGTTGCTTTGTAGCATTTAAACTGACTATTTAATAAATGCATTTTGGATGTTTTCAAAGAAGCAAATACTGATGCGTGTGATATGTTACATTTCATTTGTATGGCGATTCCAGGATATGAGTCCAAAAAGATCTGGAGGATGTCACCATGAGACAGTAAATGCTTCAAAGATTTGTTTTAGTAAATTAGAGTATTGCCCATGCTATTGCCTAGCATAACTTTTACTCAGAGGATAAAAAATGATTTTTGCTATGTATATTTGTTTCACAATAGAGTTTAAGCAGATATAAATTAAGAAGAGTTGTATACTGCTTTATGTGGTACCACTTCCATTTCCATAATTATAAGTTGAAACTCCTAATAATGTACTAGTTACTTTATTCGCTTTTATGATGTGCTTTGCACACAAAATTATATTCTGGTTATGTAAGTGACAAGTACCTCAGAGGCTGAGGTTGTTCTGAAATGTACAGTACCTGTGCTATGGCTAGAACTGCTGACCACAAAACACAGGATTTTCCTCTACGTCCATTTCCAGTGAGCAGTGCAGAGCAAGAATCAAAATCTCTTGTTTAACTTCTAATAATAATAAAAAAGTGGCTTATTTTTTAAATAATCAACTTTTGTGTATTTAAAAAAATTGTGGCTGAACTATTTTTGGTAGAGTGAATTTTCAAACTGTGAGATGTAGTCTAGGATTTCACTAGAAATGTTTACAGGCCTTCAGCCTTTGGCAAAAATAGCATCGTTTTGATAAGTAGTCTTAACTGATAGTTCTCTGAAGTGCTGCTACTGTTTTATTTGATGTTCATTGTTACAGTAACAAACACTTTGTTAACTGCAGCAGTGTACCCTAAATAACAGAAATGTCCGTAGTTATTTTCCAAATATATACGTATTACATATGTAGATATACACATGTGTGCATCTTTGTGCACAAAAAGTATATAAATTGAAGGAAATGTGCTTCTTTTCTCATAAAACAATAGCAATTGTGTTTATGTAAAATTACTCATGCATGAATCTAGGTGTTTCTCTCTGACTAAAACCAATTGGAATATTTTCATATTTTAAGTGTCTCATGTGAATATTCTTATATACCAAGAAAGATTCCTGTGATTTAAGTATGTCTCATTTTAGGAACAGGCAGATTACCGAATGACCATAGGACACTTCTGGCTTAACAAATTCAGCTTATGTCTCTGGCAACCGTATCACATAATGTCTTTTATGTCAAGCTCTCATTTCAAAATTACCCTTAGAACTGCTTGGAGCTATCAAATTCCTTTAATAATTCTTAAGTTTTCTAACTTCCATGCAAGTTCACTCATAGTACCATTTGTTTCGTAACTAAATTTTTCTTTGAATAACTTCTAATCTTCTGATCTTTATTGTTTGGAAATAAATTACAACTGCAGTTTGAAATTCATTTTAGTAAGTAAAAGAGCAAGCATCCTTTATTCCATTCTTGATGAGAGATTTCACCATTCACCATTTGGTCATTCATCTCTATGCTCATGTCATTTTAACTTCTTTCTTTCATTGTTGGTTACAAGAATTCTAGAAAACCTAGATGAGACCCTAATGTACTGATATAGAGCTTGGGTTTTTCATCATATCTACAGAAAGCTACCAAAAAATGTTATTAGAGAAATGCAATATACATGTATGTTTTTTCACAGTTATGATAACTAGGGATGCTTAGAAAGAGGAGTAGCTGAAGCACATCTGCAGAAACCCATTTTCTTCCAGGTCTTCTTGCAGAAACACCTTTGTAAATCTTTAAAAACACGTAATGTAAAGAAAAAAAGGGATACCTCAAAACAGATGGGAAGACTGAGGCATTTAAAAGAGTTATGGAGGAATAATGGGAATTGCTAGCGTGGAAGAATTTTGGGACACAGTCATTCTGTGTTCAATTAATATTCAAAGGATATTTTTATCTTGTAACATTTCCTATGAACTACCCCCTGGGCTACCATTTCCTGTTATTAGTACACTTAAAATTTAATAGTCTGAAATTTCATTTTACCATCATCCTCAAGGTCATCTTGGTCATCACCATGGTTGATATTCTACTGCCCTTCAAGGTGATGGCTTCCAACTTCCTGTTACCAGAAAACCCCACCAGCACCTCCTGTTCTTTTTTTTTTTTTTATGGGGCGTCATTAACATTAGACAAGAAGCCTCCAGCCCAGTTGCTCTTTTTTCTTTTACAATGTCTTTGCTAAGTACCTTTATCTTATAAGCAGTAATAACCGTAATCAACAAACTTAAATCAATAACCTTATCAAGATCCTTATTTACCATTATGATTTTTTACTACAATTTCCTACAGATTAACTAATAGTTAACTACATGCGTCAAATAATTAATACTGCAATTCAGAAAGATTAGTTCTACCATATTTCCTTTATTTATAAATTTGTTTAAGATTCTAATATACAAATCTGTGGCTAAAGTCACAATATATGTCTATTTACTATTTGTCTTTACAAAGAAAAGAGTGTCTCACAAGTTTCCTAACTTCATGTGGAAAGGAAACTCACCACAGAAGAGCTGAACACTGAAAGATAGCTTAATTTTTTGTCACGGAATTACCTAGATAGATCTGTGCCCATGACAGGGGGGCAGTAGGCTCGCAGGCCCCCGCTCCCCCCAGCTTCCCGAGAAAAAATGGAGCAGCGGCAACGATCTAAGAAGGAGAACTTATTTTACTAACTACGATGTTGGAATGCAAGATGACACGATATAATACAATCTAATTGGGAGTAAGGATAATAAATCAAATGAAATGAGAGAGAGCGAAAGAGCGATAGAGAGAGAGAGAGAGAGAGAGAGAGTGAGAGAGTTTCCGAAACCGAAAGCCCTACTTGATGAAGGCGCATGACTTAGAAGCACACCCACTCCCCTCCCAGTAGCAAACAAAAGTGAAGAAGACCGCGCGCAACCAGATGACGTATCTTCGGTGATGTATCTTCCTTCTCTGACTGTGAGGTCCTCTGGGATACGTAGTTCTTCTCTTTTGTCCATGATGTTATAATGTGGAATACTAATAGCAAAGTTACAAAACCATGACATTTATGCAGCGAGTAAGTGAAGTCTCTTTTGTGGAATCTTAAAGTTCACTGAGTGCTGCCTTTTTGTTCCTTGTTTCTCTCAGTCAATCAAACTGTCTGAAATCAAACTCTCTGAACCTCCCCTGGTGTAACTTCATGCTCCCTTTCAAACATTTTCCACTCTAGACCATCACTGTTCTTGTAGCCCCAAGGCACACGGCATATTTTCTTTAGCTGTAGATCTGGTTTGAGAAGGTGCTGCCCTACTGCCCTACTCCTGCCTGCCCTTTGCACTCTTACAGCAGGTGTGCTGTTCTCCTGCTTCTTCTACCCCATTTGTACTGATACATCTACTTGTGAACCCTGAAAATGTTCCAGGAGAGTAAAAACAAACACCTCTCTACTCTCCCAAATCTTTTCAACTGCCTTTTTTTATTTGATTTACAACAAAGACCTGCAAATAGCTGTACTGGAGCAGTTTGAATGGCCACTAAAGTGAGTGACAAGAATGATTGTTTGGACTTGGTGTGTTAAATCAGTTTTGATGAAAATGTAGTGTGTAATTACATCCTGCGTCAGCTTTTCAGGAACAAACTATGTGTCACAAAACTGAAATCCATACTGTCATGCATTTCATAATTATTTTGAAAATTGTGTAGTTACCTATACTTTAGTGTAGTTGCTTTTTCAGTAATCCTAAATTAGCAATATTGCATAATGTGGTAGAAGCTAATTTTTGTTGTGTACAAACTATCCATACACCTATTAACACTTAATCTGTGCAAATTGCATTTGGATGTTAACATTCTATCCAGATAAATGGGGGACGTTCACGCTTTGGTAGGTGCCTTATTGTTTCAATTTGGTTGTGAGCAAACAAGATAAGGGTGCATTCTTGTGCTGTTCAGAGTCTTTCTTTGGAAACAGAGATAGAAATTCTTAGTTAAAATGTTCCAGTTCTTACCGAATAATACATAACCTGCAGAATGTTCTGAAACTCATTAACTTCTCTTAATATTTCAATGCCAAATTTCATTTTCATGAAAAGCTAATTTTGTTTTATACCTTCAAAACAACGTGCTCTAGGGAACCAGTACTATTTGCATTAATTTGCATTTAGGATCCTTAGTTTCCTGGTTCCCATACAGGACAGTGAAAATCTGAAGTTTCTCTTTCTTTAGTGTCTCTGAATGTCTGTATTTCTCCACTAATTTTCCATTAATTAAGGTAAAAATGTTAATATGGCAGAAATTTTCTTTGCAGTCCTTATCAAACCCTCCTCTCTTTGCTCCACAAAATTAAAAATAAACATTTGTCCTTAATTCATTGGGTATATGGGTTGTATGTTCTGAAGGCAAACCATGAGAAATTTTGCACCTGAAGTTTAAGGATATTCAATGTCCTTTTTAAAGCAAAGTACTTAAATACGATGAATGTGAATCATGAGTTGATTTGAGAAAATATAGTGATTATACCCTTGCTGTAGAGTAGCCTATAAATAGCTAAGTTGTAAAATCCTGTTCTATTGTTTATTAAAAAGCAAGACTTTATTTTGCCCTGATCTAGCTATTGTGTTTTATCCTGGTTTTGTATCTAAGCTGTTTTCCATAGATTTGAAAATCTGTCCCCTGATCCCCATATTAAGTGTCACTGTCAGTTTATTCTGTGAAAAAATGAAGTTTATTTGATGTGGTTGTTGTTGTACTTGTATAAGCAATGCACCCTATCACTTTTCTGTAAAGAAAACCTGACAAGAACGTGTAGTCAGACTTGTTTTCTGCAGTGAGTTTTGCAGAGCAAAACTGCAGTAATGTATACTTTCTTTACTCAGATAATATACAGAATATATAAACATGTAATAGTGTACAGAAAAAGTGCAGGCAGAATATACACTAAGCAGTGTGATGTACTCTCTGCAGATCCATATGGCTGGAAATAGTGGTAGGAAACAGATGAGATGTATACCATGCACATCTGTTCTTGTCTATAGTAAAAATAGTTATGAGGGCTAATATGAAAATATACCTTAGCATTTATATAGGTTTCTTACATTGTTTCTTTCATCAGGGTAAAGGGTAACAGTGACCATTTACTTAGTGAACAATTAATTACTAATGAGAATAGTCAAGATATGAGCCTTCAGCCCAGACATGCTACAGAGTACTGAGAAGTGAAGAACCTAAAAGCTATTCCATGTTAATAGGGAATTCTCCTTTAGGGTGAAGAAACTCCAATGGAAACAGGGTTGTGAAAGTCCATTTGGCTTTCATGGTTTGGCATAAGATCTATGGAATGAATTCCTACAGTAGTGAGTTTGGCTGTTGCCTAAGTCCATGAGGACATAGGAAAGCCAAATGCTTTGCTCTGTCTTGATATTTATTATTTGTTTGTTCCATACTTCCCCTAAAATACCAATATCGTGTGTTTTTAACCAGTTGACAGTTACACTATGAGCACTGTGAATGGAACTATGCTTCTAGCAAATGTCTTCATGTGATGAATTTGCATTTTGAAAGCAGTAGTTCCTCAGGTGATTTTCCAGTCTTGCCTATGGCATTTCAGTCCTCCAAACCACCTGTGATATCAGGCATAAGTCTTAATTAAGTTTTTTGAGCATGACTGGTGCACCTAAGGACTTTACTGAAATTTGTCTCCCATACAGGTGTTAACACTGTCCTTAATTATGACATGACCTAAGTCACCTGTCACCAGTGATGAAAAAATCAAGCATTAAATGATTCATGTCACAGCCAAAAAGCAAATCCCACACCTAACTTTAGTTTAGGTATAAACTTCTTAATGAAAGTTCACAAGTTGTCGTGAATGAAGTGAGATTTGGTATATTAATTAAACAACTTTCCTAATTTAGGAGGTCTAACTTAAAAGATTAAGTTATGACATGCACTGACCTGTTTGTATGCTTGTAAGTTGAGGCACCATTTTAGTGACTATTTTCAACTGTCAAACTTGCCTGAGCAGTTATAATAAATGTAAAAAGTAATAAAAAAACATTTGCAAGTCTAGCTGGATTATATATTATTAATAATAGCCTCCCAGACATAGTAGGCACTGTACAAAAACATAACATTAGCTGTGATGCCAAAGGGCTTACACAATAAATAGATAAGAAGCAAGGATGTCTCTAGAAACCTGCAGTTTTTCCTTTCAGTCACTATTATTCTCCCTCATTAGAAAAAGACGGAAAAAAAAGGCATTGGTGACCTTTCCATCTTTTCTAAGTTTCTTTTATTTTCACATTTAGAGTGCAGTTCTCGGTCACTACAATACTATAAGACTCATTTGTTTATCCTTATAATTGCACTTAGATTTTCCTGCTTGAATTTGTTTTTGTGCACTTCAAAATCCTTCTGAACCTCATCAAGGAATTTTGAGGTGAATATTTATTATATGGGAGAAGTAATTAAGAAAAAAAAAAATAAAGCAGAAGGTACAACTGAAAGGAGTCTCCAGATGCAGGACAGCTCTCTGGCTATTTGGTGGTCTACTCCAAACATGGCTTTCATGTTCTTTTTCCTAATGTCCCTGCCGTCCTTTAACATTACAAAGCATTGATTTTTTTCCTAATGTTTAACACATCCTCAGAAAACAATCCCCTGTCTATTTTTCAGCAACCCAGTTGAGTCTCCATTGTTGTCATTTGAGCTTCCCTAATAAAAGGAAGATAATTTTGTAAGAGATGTGGTAAAGCTGTGATATCCTATCATGGAAGATGTGGAGAGGATAGATGGGGAGTTTTTAAATTCTTCATGATCTAAGGAGGAAGGGTACCAATGGAAAGCTGGCCTGTCAAAAACCAACACAGAAATGCTGTTTTTTCTTTGGGACTAATGATTAATGTGCATCACACATTGCCATATGGCATCCTGGACTGAACATTAATAAGAATAAGATAACATGCTACTTTGAAATGATTAGTATTTAAAAATATGTGAAGAGTATTGAAAGGATTACAGATCTTCGTATTTCCTTGCATAAGTGGTCTTGGGGCGCATGTGGCAGAAAGGACATTTTTCAAGCGGTAGATTTGTCTCCTAAATTAAGAGTTTGGTTCTTTTTTCTGTACAATATCACTGTTCAAGATGGGATTTGGGATTAGATGGATGACTGCTTTGATCTGTGCTGGCCATTCCTCTGACTCTTCAGTGAAGGAGTTCTAGGAGTGAAACTTGTCTCCTTAAAGGTTTTTGATCATCTGACTGCCTTGGGAGATGGAGGGTTGCTCCCTGATCTGACAAAGGACTGTGATGGGTTGAGAATTTCAGTCAAGCTTTAGCTACAGTGAATATTCACTGACTAACTGTGGCCTACTCAAAAGTAGTTGATGGTAATGAAAATGAGAAGGAGCTGTTTACACTGAGTAATCTGTACTACTGTAAATAAAAGGGCGTCAGATAATACTCTAGAGATGATATTATAATCTGCTAAACATTTAGTTCTTTCTTTGTTTCACATCTTAAATAGTTAGAGTAAAAAATGCCCTTGTTTGGATTGGAAAGGGTTTGAGAGTGGAATAAACAGATGTTTGAAGTTATTCCCCAAATACCAGCATTTTACAGCTCTTTAGAAGCGTTGTTACTGTTAATGAAGGTCAGTGTGCCTCTGACAATTAGATAATGTCATAAACAGGTCTAGTACTTCTGGTGAAAATACTATGTTTAATGAGTACATGCTTGAAGAATTGCAGAATTATGGTTACCTAAGTGATGAAATAGGATCTTGTTTTGTTCCTAGAAGTGACATTATTTTACTTTATTAACTGGATGAATTGATAACTGAAGTGTGCATGCTTGTGTACATACATGTGTGCACACACTCCTTCCCTCTGCTTGATTTCTGTTCTTCATGAAAGAATAATCTAACTATACATACATATATATATATATATATATATTACACAAAACTCTACAGCTTCACAGCACATATGGTATGCAAAGTTTCCAGGCTTTGGAGAGTCCTGTGATACCATCTGGTATCTAATGGTTCCTAACTGTGACCATCCTGGCTTAGAATTTTTAAAATAAATTTTAAGCAGCTCCCACTGTACAAATTCAGCTGGTAGATATAGCTTGCCTGATCCTTACTGCTTTATATTCTCTAGGATCTCATTATAGGACTTTAAGGAAGACTTTTTTCAGGGATGTACTCTAGGTCAGAATCACAGAACTGTTTCATTCCTGGAAGTGGTCATGAAGATTTTCACAGAAGTCCCATGTAGTGCTGGTAAGGCTAGGATAGTATGAGGCCCGCTATTAGAAGATCATCGTCCATCTGGCTCAGTGCCATCAGTGGATGCTCAAAGTAATTCTTTGAGCCTGAAACTTGTTAAGAGTTAATTTAGGAAGTAAAATGTATTAATAGTTTATTCAGCATAATCACAGAGATCTGTGTATGTATGTATTTTTATAGCAGGGCACTGTGAAGCATGTAGAGGGTGCTTGAGAGCAGTCCTGAAGGACAGTTTGGAAGGCTGAGTTGGGCAGGGGGAGCGATGGCACCCTCTGCCTTAATATCTCATATAGTATTCAGTGGATCAAAGCCCCAGGTTTCATCTAGTGGAATATTTATTATTTCTGTTTCAAAAGAAATTTTGTAAATGAGTTAGCGTGTGCATATGGTGAGCAGAAACCTCAGGGCAAGGTCTAAGGGTGATTCACATTGACAGAATTACTCTTCCCTTGTCCAGCTGTACACAATTTGCAATGTGACTTAATTGATCTGGTAAGCTTAGTGCTTTTCCCTTTGCTCATGTAATGCAACAAAAGCCCTTCCACTGACTTTCAGTAGATGCTGGATTGAAATCTCAGGCTCTAGTAGCCAAGGCTAAAAAGCTTTTAATTTTACAGTAGACTTAGTAGCTCAGATTCAATAAAAACACTAATGATTTAAATTTTGTTGTTGTTCTTTTCACTGTATTAAATTATGTATTAATCTGATAAAATATGATCCACACTCACATTTGTTTAACAGTGAAACATTATGCCCATGTCTTTGAGTGGTGTAGAAATACAAAATTTGACAAAAAACTTAAAAATCCCTTTCATTGAAGATGCTTATAATGCAGAGTTAATTAAAATGCACAACGCCCACCTCTTCTTTTCCAGCGTCTGAGTGCGTACTAAGTATTGACTACTTCTATCTAGTCTAGCTGTTATCCCAGGCTCTTCTTTGTGAGTGGCAGAGAAGAGATAGGAACAGAAGGAGTCAAGGCGTGTCCCCTAGGTACGATCAGATTGTTGTTTTATTTTGTGTTGCTACTGTTAGTAAATTACAGGTGGATTGTTTAAATACATGTGCTTGGAAAGATTTGCAACTAGGAAATATTATGAGAAAATACATAGTTCTAAAATAAAAATGCTTTCTGTTGTACAACAAATAAATTTAGTGTTCTAAAGAAGTGCTTCTGTTGCTTCTTTCAAATATGCATATAAAATGGCACGGTATGATTCACTGACACAGGATTCCAACATACAGACTGTTTTGATACTTTATGAAGAATTCAGTGAAGAAGTCTAACTTTTTTTTTCCCGTTTAAGAGTTTATTTAAAAAAAAAAACTCTAAAAATGTTCTGAGCAATCTTTAAAACAAACAGCTAATACATGAGGACTCCCTGTATAACCTTGACGGGGATTAATTAACTTGTGTTTCATTCACATCTATTCTAATGACAGTTGTTTAAGCTGAGCATCGCTACGAACAACTTCTTGGTCCATTTGAAATGTAAATACCTTTAGTATGTTAAAAACCTGACTGTATGCATTAACAAAACTTATCCTGTTTGTAGTCTCCAGTTAAGTACAGGCTTGGTATGAAAAGGATTGAGCACTTTATATTCTACAATTAATTGTTTGTATTACCTTTATTTTAAAAATGGATAAATTAAACTTAGTTATAATAATTATATCAGTTGTGTTCTCACTGACTTCTTTGATAATTGAGGCAGGCAGAATTTTTACTAGAGGGAAAAACCTGTAAGTATTAGCAATTATACATATAAAACACTGTGTGTGGGTGGGTGTATATGCGGAGTGCTGTGAGAATAGTAAATGAATATGAACACTCGTTTGGAGTGCATTTTCAATTCTCATGAACACCACTCCTCCGGTGCTTCAGACAGCTCCTGATCTTCAATTACAGCAGGTTGGGACAGTAAAGCCATCTACTTGGTCATTGCCGGAGTCACGATGCTGACACAGATGGTCTTTTATCATGACCCAGTGGCTATGTCCTCATACACCGGTAATGTCTTCATGCAGTGGCAATGTCCTCATATAGTGAAGTTAAGGTGGTTCTGAGGGAGGATTCTTTGACCTTGAAATGTATGCATATGTATATTTATAACTACAGAAAGAGAGAGGGAGAAGTTTTTCTCATGTATGGATTGACATTAGCATGTACACATATGAACACATTTAAATTACGAAATGTCAAATATTAAAATGTTTGTATTACATATAATTAGTTTTCTTCAATATTTGTATACAGGGATACATATGAACATGTTATGTATGTATATAGGTTTCTTGCGTATTTCCAAATTTAAATGCACATATGAATAAAATATAAGTATGTGGTCATATGCGTAAATATAGTTTTCCTCAGGCAGATTTATTTCACTGATGTTATTGCATCCATTGCTGTGTAAGTTGAATTGTTTTAGTTATCTACCTAATCAGTGTCCTGATGTGCAAGAGTACAGGATGGACCCCTGTTAATACATCACTTTCAACGCAAATTCTTTAAACTGATACAGGGAAGCTTGTCTAAAGAGAAGACAGTTTTGTGAAATTGCAAAGATTGACTTGAAGTCATTTGGGTCCTGTATTTTCAAATTACTTTTGTAGTATTATTCCTTTGGCTGGTCGATTTATGAATGTTAGAACTTCAACTTACATTTATGAATTCTTTTAGACATTGCATTTTATTGATATTTTGTAATGTTAATATGAAATTAAGACAGGAAAGATTGCAAAGAGAAGAGGCAATTATGTCTCTTATTCTTGCATTATAAGCTTAAAATAATAGGCAGTACTTATAAATGACTAGAAATTTTGTAAACTGTCAAAAGACCTTGAACTGAAGTGCAGAGTGTACTGAAATTCCCTTGTACAAAATTGGCATAAAACTTTCAAAACTTCTTGCTCCTGTTTGCCCTTTCCACCTTATTTAAAGTAGCACATTTCTGTACTGTAAATACTTAGCTGTAACTGCAGTGTAACTCAACCAAGATAGTTTTACATGGGCAATTTTATTTCAGTATCAGTCTGACCCCAGCACTCAGCCTAAATTAAAAGGGCTCCTCAGAATAGATGGTATAGTCAAATCTGTAGCATTAGATACTTTTCCAAGTGAACATTTTAGGCATTCATGTGCAGATACCAGAGCTATGTGAAATATCTGCACACTGTTCTTCCCTGTACATACATTAGATGGAAAATGATGCACTGTAAACAGAGTATTTTACATCAACTTATTTTTTTATTCACTTTCTTGGCAACCTCCTGAGGAAACGAGACATATCAAAATTCAAACAGCGGGGAAGAAAAAAAAAGAATGCAACAACAGCAACAAAAAAAGTTACTGAGGTGAAGTTGAGAAAAGCAAAAATGACAGCAGTTATATGAAGAAGCTCTTGCTCTTGAAGTTAAGCTGCTCTGTCACATACCATCAATTGGACTATTATCTGGCACAGGAGGACTGTAATAAATTGTCAGATTTTCTTCTTAGCTGAAATGATGGGATGGAAATTGTGCTGTGTATTTTTGGATAGGAATGGGGAAAAAATCCAGCATGTAGCTGATTTCCTCGCATGCCAGACCTGCCATGATACACAAACCCAATTTCCAGACTGTAGCTCTTAGAAATCTTGTATGATAAAAGCTGAGATGGTTAGTAAATCCCATCTCTTAAGAAAATAAGGTCAAGGAGGAGAAAAATCACTAATGAGAGATAAATGACTTCTTCCTAAGATCAGTAAAAATTTGTTTCATTATTTTCTTTTTCTTTATTTCTTTACTTTTTCTTTTTTCCTTGTCTTTATGAGGATAGCAGGCTTTGGTAAATCACTGTCTCTTGTGTAGTGTTTTTATCTGAAGAGAACTTTTATAGAATTGCAATGTCTGAATATTTTGTTCCCTAATAGCTGCTTTTGTGCAGGTAAAGATATGGAAAATATGTATAAGGTTATACAGATTTATAAGGAAATACTTTGTGGGATTTAGATCATCTGATTTAGACTATGTATCTGTGATATTTTTGGAAACCAGACAATAATATGTGATGAGTAGTGTAGTGATCAGTAGATAAAAATCTTTCAAACTGTTTCATATTTTCAGAAGTGATTTTTAAAAATTTCAGTAGAATTATTATAAACGTGTATCATGTGTGTAATAGTAGGGTATTGATAACCCCTTTTAAAATGTTAGCTGATGCAAAATGTGAATTGTGTAGTTAGTACACGAGTTATTTTGTATGACCAACATCATTAAATCATGGCAAATGTTTCAAGGATCTTTCACAGCACCACAGTATTCTGAAATATTTATAAAGTTGTTAACAAGTTCTTAATAACTGCTCTGAATAGAAATAGATACAAATGCAACAAGAGATTGAAATTGGAAACAACTAAATTTAGAAGATAGTAAAGTTAGTGTCTGACAATTTCATTTCTGTACTTTGTTATGCAACAAGGCTAGTCTATCACTTCCCCTGTTTTCAGTCAGCTGCAGCAGTAGTTCAGTTGTGTAAAAGCTCACTTATGAGTCTTTTCAGTGAGCTTGCGGAGGTCTATGTACAGCAGAAGAGAATATGAAAGCTTTTCCTTTTGTGAGTCTTTGCAAGCCATTTACTGTGGAAGGTTCAAGCTATGAACTGGAACAAGAACTCATCCCTCAATGTAGCCTATGAAGTATTCTGTGTATAATATTTCCATCATTAGATATGCAGTAAAATGTGCATGCTGTATTTAGATTTTCTTTTCTTGGAAAAAAAATAGTCATATATTATCAATATGTGTTTTAAAAATTTTATATTGGTTAATTCAAAGATTTTGATAGTAGAGTCTGACATAAATTTTTCAAATAGGAAATGGAAACTTAATTTAATTGCATAAATAGAAAATTGTAAAAGCTAAAGTAGGAAGGTGGAACAACTGGACAAAGTATGAGAAGTAAATGGAAAACAATGTACTGGATGAATTGGTAATATGAAGGTTGTGAAAGAATCAGAAGATGTCAAAATACCAAGAGATGGAAAGCTTAGTTGAGAATCATGATTGTGAAAGATAAAGATTTACTTGCATTATATTACTGCTATTAGAAATGAAGAAAAAAAAAAAGCATACATTATATCTAATCATAAATAATCAATGAATTTTGAAGGTACATACTAACATGAGCAAGCTCACAAAAGTGTGTAGCTTGCATTTAAATAAACGTTAGAACGGAAAAGATAGCAGCTGGGTGGTTTTTTTGTTTGTTTTTAATGCTAGAAATGATTTGGGTATCATTAAAAATTAGAAAACTTTTTGAGAAACTGTTTCAAAATAATCTGAAACCTCCATTTAATTTGAACATAATTCTGAAAATCTGAATTGTTAGTATAGCTTCTGTAAGAGCACATTTTACTTCCTGATTCTTTAGAATTTCCTTGGCTTGTTGATTGAATAATAGATAAGCTAGAACGTATTGGAATAATTCCTTGCAGTACTAAAAGATTAAAGCCCCTGACAGATTAATAGAAAACAAGTTGTCATGAATTGTCACGTAAATTATTGCTTTGGATTAGAAACTTGATAAGATACCAAAAATAGAGTAGGTATAAGTAAACAATTTAGAAGATGGCAAAGCATTAAATAGGATTGCCTCAAGGTTCTACTCTACTATATTTAATACAAACAACTTCTATATAGTATATTGTGTCAATGTCCTTATAGTAAGGCATATTATGAACATTCCCACTGCTTTACACATTACAACCCTTGTGACACCATTTTGTAAAGATTGCTTTCTTTTTACTACATTCATCAAGTCTGATACAGTATCATGGCTTTAACATGACTGGATTTGACTAGGGCTTTACATTTAGAAAATACAAATTAGAAATATATTTTATAACTAAATTTGAATAATATTTAAACAGTGGTTAACAATTTTAACTAGTACTTGAACACTGACATTAATAGCAGAAGATTCTTTTTAAAATGGGACATTCATTTAGATTTCTTCTATGTCTGAGGCATGAGTATGATGTGCACATTATGCAAAATTTCTGTCAAAGCCATGATTTAACTGAAACTCATGAGTATTTCTTTTAGTTTATGAAAAACCTGCATTATTTTATGAGATTATGCCATTATAATTGATTTTTTTTAAATGTTTTTGGTGTAGGTATATATCTTCATTTTGTGGCTAAAGCAGCAGGCAACAAATCTTTACAAGCCTTTACAAAGCTTACCAACCATGAAACAGATTTCACATACCATCTGCTGTGTGAAGGACACGTTAGAGTAGTCCCCCATTTCTCCAAAGCATCAGCACATTCATGCAAATCCCTATTCTCCTACCTGTACTTTTGAAAGTGATGGAGTATACTATCTACACAGTCCATTGAATCATATTTAAATTGTACAGTCTTGTTCACAGGCAGACTAGGTAGCTAGATGCAACTAAAATGCAGCAGGCTCGACATTTTAAGTTGAAGCAGAGGCAGTCAGCTACTTATGATGGATAATTACTCTGAGAATTAATTTTATACAAAGTCTCATTACGGGTTTAACAAAATGTTATAAAAGCAGTTAAAACTTCTGGAGGAGGGTAAACTCATGACGTTCAATGCTGAATTAATAGTTGTTCCTCAAAGAATTAATCTATTATTTGTCACAGTTGAGGTTACTTTATTGAAAGTCTATTTGAACAATGAAACGAAATCCAGAAATGAAAATGCATTAATGAGTTAAATGTTTTTTTGTTCATATTACTAAGTGAATCAGATCATTAAGCCCACTAAAATCAGGTGTAAAGACTTTCCATCTAAATGGATTACAGTGACTTTTGTACAGCAGAAGAAATTTTTCTTATAGAACAATCTCGTTGTATTTTAACAAATGTAGATTGTGACCTTACAATAGGCTTTTACTTGTCATTCACTGATCAGATGTTAAAAGGGCTAACACACTGGAAGCTTTTGTGACAATCATTGTCTTCTAGTTATGTGCAGAAAAACACTGAAGTATTATTGATTGTCAACAAAAAAAGTAGTCAGCAAAATCAAAAAATATTTAACTTTTCATTGAAATCATTAGAAAACACCAGCTACCTGAAGAGACTCCTACAGAGTCAACAACAGAGAAACAAGTAGGGGTAATATATCACTTTAAAAATGCTTCATACTCTCTCCCTAGAACTTGAGTAAATTTTGGTGCTGATTTACATGTATTGCTTCTATTCTACTTTGATTCTCACATAAATGTTCTATACAGTTGTATCATTTTAATGCAGCTCAAAGCAAACCACTGCCATGCCATTTGCTCAAAGTATTAATTCCTTTGGCCCTGAGGATCCAGACGTTCCCCCTTCCATATGACAGGAAAGCCAATCTTGAGCTTTGTGTCATGGATTCTGTGCTATAAAAATATGTACTTGGAACCCAGCTAAGTGTTTGGCAGATCTATCACTGTTGATTGCTTTACTCAGAACTTTTATTTTGGCTCCTTGTTTAAGGGATAAGGAAGGCATGTGCCATTTAAAACTTAAATTTTACTGGTAGAATTTTTCCCTCTCTGTTGTTGTTGAGTAATGAGGTAAGTTGAAAAGAAATTAAATTCTGTAACTGGAATGTCTGAGTTTACTACAGACTGAAGTGGGAAGTTTCATTGTGTGAAGAAGTTTTCCTTTTTATTCACATTTTATTGCTCAGAGCTATCCCTATCATATAATAAAAGAAAACAGCTAGGTAACAAAAAAGAAACAAGAGAGACAGATTTTCAGGGTTAGCTATGGGGCTTTCTTGTCCTTCAACATTGATTTTACTAAATGCCACAGGCGTAATTCTGTTCATTCTTGGGAAGTGATTCCCTAAACTGCAATATAAAACTTGGCTTATCACCTTAAAGACAATCTTTAGTCATTCTGGAAATCTCATAGGGGAATCTCATAGGAAACATTCATTTGCTTACTCTGGTTGAGTTTCTTATCATGCAATCCAAACACAGAATGCTCGTTTTTATTCATTGTTGCCCCTTTCCTATTCATAAAAAAGCCTTAAAAAGGCCTTGTGGTGCCTCAAATACAACATTTTAAGCTACATTTTAAAACAGTAATAACAAACAATACATTTGTAATCTATTCAAAATTTTAAGGCAGAATATGCCAGCTTCAAATCAGCATCTTGTCTTCTGTTAGCACACCAGTCTGCATGTTTATTATCTTAAAAAGATAGAGTCATGCCTCATTCCAGGTTAAATTAATCCAGGAAATGATTCAAAATATACTAAATATGCTGGTGTAGTTAAACTTTGCATCAGGGTGTTGTTTTTCAGAAATGTACCATGAGAAGGAGATTCAAAGGAGTTAAATTTATATATATTGCTGGAAAGTTTAGCAAGTTAATTCAGCATAACCACTCTCAACAATATGAGTAGTTTGTTATAATGTCCCATACCCATGTCATTTGTCCTACTTGGCATTGATTTATAGAGATGTGAAGTGTAAAGCTAGGAAAACACAAAAAAAAATCAGAGAAATAGCAGATGAATCTCTCTGTAGCTGTATAAGCATAATTCTATATATTGAATTGAGGGTTTGCTAATCCCTTACAGTCATGTTTCTTCCAATTAAGTTGCAAGGCTTTAAATAGTTTCAATCACAAGGGGCTGAAGAAGCAAGTGCAATGTCAGGAAGAGGAGGTGGGTAGTAATCCTAAATGAAAGTAATTTTACTAGGAGAGAAAGCAAGTAGCAAACAGAAGTTCTGAAGTGGATAAGTTCAGAAAATAAAAGATTCTGCAAAATGCTCTGACCCCCTAGGGAAGTGAAGAAAGAAAATTGGGATTTTCAGCTTGATTAAAGTTTGATTTATGAGCTCCTTTTTGTTAACGGCAGTGGAACAGGAGGAGGAGAAAAAGAATTTAACTTGTAAGGGAGAAAATTCTTTTAGAAATTACCTTCAAGTTCGTAAAGTTAAAAAAAAAAAGTGACAAATGAAACAAATGCAAGTACTCTCCTTCGAGCCTTCACATTGTTCTCTACTCTATTCTCTTCCCACTTCATACACACACAAAAAAAAATGTATGTATATCCCTAGTTAGATCCCCACCATAAATTATTTCTAAAAACAGAGCAGACTTCGATGTTATATTATTGTTCAAGAGTATATATCTTAATATTGCAACATATCTCCTCTATTTATTTTGTATGCAATCTTACTCAGATGCTGTAAAAATGCATCAAATTATCTGGAAGGAGATCACCAGCTTTTTTTCCATACACGGGGTTCTTTTGCAAAGAGGTTATTATATAAAAAGATCAGGATGTGGAAAAAAAATTTGCAAAAAGAACCACTGTGCAGAAAGATCTTATACAACTAGAAATAAAATAAGGAAGGTATGAAAAAAAGGAAATGTTTCTTATCGTTGTTTTTTTTTTTCCTATGGGTAGGAGCATGGCTAAAGCTATCAGGGAGTACAAGATGGTACAACTTTCTTCTTGCTCTGTGTGTGGAAAGATTTATCAACTCATGTTTCATCAGACGCTCAGCTCTGTTTCATGGTTGGTGATCTGAGCTGCTAATCCAAAGCAAACCCTTGTTTCATGTTGCTGCCCCTTCCTATGTTAAACATTAAGTAAGTGACTCCCAGGCCCAAAAACTTAAGGCAGTAGGCTTAACTTTCCACAAGTCTAGTTCTGCAACATGGAGCCATGGTGACATCCTCTCTTGATACAAAGATATATAATATAATACACACACATAGTATTGGGTTGGATACAGCAACAGTAAATACTAGTGTCTGGAAATTTACAAATACCAATTGGTATGAGATTAGAAAATATAGTTTAGTATCTTTGTGTTGTCTTTTTTTCAGTATATGCTGTAAGTGGCTTTTCTGTGTAGAGATTTTTCCCTATGATTGCTATACTTTCAAGACTGTCTTCTTGTTACTTTGGTGTTTCTATGCTCTATCTTCTTAATTCTTAAAGAAGCTGGACTATCACCACATTCCTGGTTGCCACTCTTGAGCTTTTGGAAGAGAAGTGGGCTTAAGTACAGCTGATAAGGGTTATCCATAATTTACACAGAAAGTAGAAATTTTCAGGGTAAAAATTCTGCCCTCTCCGATCTTCTTTTGGTGCTATTTTATTTTTAATGTACTCCTAGGAGATAGCTTTGAACTCTAGATTCATATAAGAGAGCCTCCAGCCCTATGTCCTACAAAAAGCACATAGAACTCATTTAATCATTCTTTTTATTCCTCTGACTGGAGTGTGATCTCTATTCCACTCTCACTGATGGAACTGGCACTTTAACTTCACCCAAATTTATTCTTGATCTAATTCAGTAGAACACACAGCAGAACAAATTTCTGGAGGAGAGTAATAGCCTCTTGAATATTAAGCCTACCACATACAGAAGAAACAGTTTCCATTTCTTCCAAATTATTTTTCATCTGCAAAAAACATATTCTCCCTGCTTATTAAGGTACTATCTGATTTGCAGCATGTCCATCACAGGCTAGACGTTATTTTATGTTATTGTTATTACATCTTTTGTGTTGGAAATTCTCTTTAAAGTGCCTGCCACTGATGCAGAATGTTTTGTTTTTTTTTTAATTATTTTCCTCAAGCAGAAACTTGGATGGTTCTACTTAGAACATGAACAGAAGCAGGGCGCTTCTCTTACACATACTTATTAACATTGGGATTTACCTTTTCACATCACATAACTGGTTCCCAGGCCACAGTAGTGAGAATTCCCAAACCTATTGTCATTAGATTGGATTGGATCAATAAGAAGAAATACATTTATTTTCTGCCTTCTCAGAAATAGTATTTTTATCAACCTGAAGAAAAATATTGTTTCTAAATTTATTATTGTCTTGAAAATTTTTGTCAGGTGGGAATTATTACCTTTTCCCATCCACTTCACTTCTTCACAAGTAGAAGTGTAGGTCAGCTGAATTGGAATTTGGTTTAAAAGCTGGGACATATTTTCTTGCTAGCCAGTACATAAAGTAGCAAATGGACCTCCATTGCATGGATTCCTGTGTTTGTGCATCTGTGTAAAATAGCATTTTAAGAAACTTTAAGTTTAGGAACACCTCTTTCCATTCTTCATTGAAGGGATTCCTAGGCAGGAAAAATAAAATCAAGGCAAAGACAAAGTATATCCTGCATCTATCAAAATTATTCTCATCCTCTGATGGTATTTCTTGGAGTGCTCTTTGCTAGGAAGAGCAATATTTACTATTTTTAAAATCAGTCCAAAAAATTGAGAAGGTTCCCCATCAAACTTTAGCCATGCTAAAGCTATATACTTAATTTAGTTGTCCTAACATGTAGATGCCCAAACTTTCAGAATGGTAAATATAGATGATATTTTATCTTGTAAGCATGCACTGCACAAGCTGGCAAACTCATGTACAGGCCTGGAATGCTCCGTCCATCAGCCTTTGATTTGGTATATGGAGAAAAGACAAATAGTCGTTCATAAATTGCAACACTACTGTCACAACTGTGCCATGACTATGACAGATCATTTCCTCAACTGTATTGACTGCTTTTCCAGAAACCTATTTTTCAGTAGAGCAAAATGGGGCAATTAAGTTGCCTTTATACTTTGCTTAGTTCATCGTGACTGTAGATTTCAGTCTGTCTGATCCAAATTGGTTAAATGTTAAAACGATTTGGTGTCTTTTCAGCTCCAATTTCTACTTTCAGAACCTGAAGACTGTGAACTCTGTCTTACTAAAGGGTAAAGTCAATTTTATTTTCCATTATATGAGCTAATTTGTGAGGGGTTCTTACAATGTCATGTCTTCAAGGAGATAGCAATGAGCGTCTTAAAGTTCAGGCCAAACGTGAATTTGCTGTTCATGTTATAGTGTTAATTAGAACTCACTTGGATCTTTTCAAAATGCCCAAACTCTACAACTCAAAAAGCAGGGAGTGTAATCTGCAAGTGATCTGAGACTTTAGACAAATTTCATCAGAAGTGTATTCAGAGGAGAAACTGGGATTTCTGTTGAATATCTAGCAGTTCCATTGATTCATTATTTTTCACTTAACCTTTCATTCTGCCTTCATTAGTGATTATCATATTGCTTACATTTTTCTAGGGGCATGGCGCCTAGTTGTTTATTACATTTGGCATACTCTGGCACAGCAGAATGTATTTTGATATTTAATACAAGTTATTCCTTGAATGAAAACAGGTCATATTTTCATTAGTGTTCTCACTATTGTTGCACTTAGTCTCAACAGCCAGTCCTCAAAGATGTATAACTAGACCAGTCAGACAACAAAATTACCTTTAAGCCAGATCCTAGGATGTAGTTCCTTTTAATGATGAGAAGACAGTACTTTTTATATAAAGGAGCAGTGCAATGCAGGCTATCAGAATGATTAATTTCTCCTATCTCAATGCTAAAGAAAAAGGGTATCTGTGCAGCTGAACAAGTTTTGTTGTACATGATTTATCTGTGGTTACATCTCTATATTTATGGTCAACTTTGATTCTCCATTTTTAAGTAGCGCGATTCCTGTAAAGGGTTAATTCCTTCAAAGAGTTTGTGTTTTCCTTAATTTTCTAATGTATCCATTCTTAGAACCATCCATCAGATTACGTGCTCTCAGGTAACCTGTTTGTCTTGGGGGCCATATATTTTCTCACATAAAGTTGTCATCTGTGAAACATCTACCAGGATATGTTTTTCTTTTGGTAACAGATGAACAGTGTTTTGAACCATTTTTTAGACATTTTTTGCCAAGCAAGGTTTGAGATTGCCTTAATATATTCTTGGTCATCCAAGCATTATTACTCTGGGGTTTCCAAATTTCTCAGGCTTTCTGAAAATTGAAGTTATATAGCAATAGTAAAAGAATATTTATACGTGTGTATAATACTTCTCAAACACCTTGTTACTAACGTCTTAACATCTCACGTTAATAGTAGCTCTCAAAGTTATTTTCTTAAAATGTTCATTTATTTTCAGGGGACAAGAGAACATACTGTCATATTGTTGTCTGCTTTTATTTTTATTTCTTATCAAGGCTCTCAGATACAGAGCAAGTAAAATGGTGTATTCTGTTCTGTCCAAATGGAGGGATTAAAGAGAATGAACACATGACCACGATCACTCACATAAAGGAGAAAAAAATTCAATTTCTTGATTTTGTATGGCTAGTTCACGCAAGATCTATCTGAGTCAGCATTTCCAACACCAGTTTCAATTTATTCCAGGGTTGTTAGTGCTTTTCTAACAAAATAACACAGCAGTGAATCCCTGCAGTGTGATGATGATCACCAATCACTGCATTTGCTGTTTAATACTGTAACTGTCCCTCTGATATGCCAGGTTAATCCCGTATAACTCTTTATGATGGATGCTGACTTGTTTCTTTGCATTTTACTGTTTTGGTACTTTGTGCTACTATTTTTTCTAAGAGCATGGCTCAGCAGAAAACAGGAAGGCTGACTGCTTTATCAGAGCTGCTGTATCTTATGCATGTGGATGTCATTGGTGGAGAAAGAACACACCAGGGCATGGCAGAGGTAGCTGGCAGCTGCCTAAGACAGGTTCTTCTCAAAGCTCTCATCATTTGGGACAGATCATGTATTTATTTATTACTGTTCGTATATTTTGATGAATGGCAGCTGTCACGGACACTCTAGTGAAAACTTTAATTAGACTCTTGATCATTGTCATGACTCATGGCCCTGCAATAATAAAATGCTATTACATTAGCTACTGTGTCTTTAATTGCCATTGGCTTGTAAGTGAATGTCCAGTAAATTTACAGGTGAAGTATCATGCATATTTGTAAGCAACCGTTTGCAAAGTTGGTGCTTGTATCATCTGAGCTGAACAAGTAAATGTGTAACACACACAAAAAATAAAAGCCTTTCCAACAGGAAAATGTGAGTTTAAAAGACTCAGCTGTTTTCTGAAAGCAAGAATCAAAGTGAAATTCTGTGCTTGCAGGTATTTCAGATGCAATTTTGCCACTTTTCTGGAAACGAATTCCATCTACATCTTTACATAATCTGTCCATTCATACCATGTAGATATTCTTGTATATTTTTTTAGTTCATTTCTAGCTAAATATTGTAGAATGGTAGCCCCTACTGAAAAACAACAACAACAAAATTACAAAATTGAGGAGAAAGTTCTTCCTAATCTATTTGTGCAAATTATGAGAATAAAGAACTAGTCTTAATGAAGTAGATATCAACTGGATAATATAATAACATTGTCTGTGCAGTTCTCTTTTAAATTTTTTAACTGAAAGTCCGGAGTTCAGTGGAGCATTGCAAAACTGCTCTATTTGGAAATTTATAAAGGGAATATATGGCTGAGGGATTCTTCTTCAAGCGCCTCAGCTGTTCAGGAATTGTTGACTCCTATAGAATGCAGATCTAAGCATATAAATGCTTAGAGAAACTCTAACTTTATTTAAAATGAACAAAAATATAGTTCGTTTTTTTCCTGATATTTCTGGAAGAATTGAATACAATAACAAACTGTGCTGTGTAATAGTGACCATTAGGGAAGCACAGATCAAATGGTTAGTCTGGTTTTTCATTGTTGTTCACAAATCTCTGGCCTTCTTTTCAATTACCTGAATAATACCTCTTCAGTCCTGTAACACAGAAGCAAATCCCTGCCTGTGGTAAAAAGGCTGAGGAAAGCTTATTCTTCTGAACATTCTTTAATTAGTGTGGATATTGAGAAAAGGCAATTCAGGGCAAAACAAGAACAGTTCTGAACATGACTTGTTGCTATACACTTTCTCTCACCTGACAGAAACCAGAAGTACATGTTTTGCAAAAGAAGCTTTAATTGATTACAAAATCTTCTAAAGTATTGTCTTTGTGTGACTCAGGATGTGAGATGGATCTGCAATGGTTTAGTGCTGAGAGATGGTTTAGTGTCTTGGATCTTAGCTTGCAGGATCTTGGTCCTGCTCTTTGCATCTTGGCCTTGTGTTCCTACCCCCATCCTTCTGTTTTCTCTGATCATCAGGTTGCTTGGTTTGTTTTCAAGCAATTCTTCATTTTTAAGTATCTATTCTACTTAAATCTACATCTATTTTAAATCTACTGCTACTTTAGCATTCACAGTCCAAGTTATTTTGTATTAATTGACCTGAAAACCTCACTTGTGTCCATAAATAACATAAATTAAAACAGAATCTGGGTTTTAAGTCTATTTCCTGACAGTTATTCAGTAACATTGAAGGTAATGTAATTAATTACTCGGCTTTTTAAGAGAGCCATGATGCTGATCTTTACATAGTTACGTAGGAAAAGCAATATGTGATTGTTCTGTAATTGCTGGATTTCTATTAAAAAAAAAATGCTATTTTATAATTACTTGTACTATTAAGCCATGGCTATGGGGTGATTGCAGATCTCTGGATTTACAGATAGCAATCCTTTCATCACTCAGTTGTGTGTTTTATGAGCATAGAATTCGTACGTTGTGATAGTTGCTATGGTATCCACATGTGTACTAGGAAGATTGTGGGAGAAGTGTGATTTATGTTAACAACAAACTGAATTTAAAAAAAGTCTGTGTTCAGAGGTGGCTGGTAAAGTCTTAGTGGTGTTCCTCAAAATAAAGAAAATGCTTTAAGGCTAAAATTCTGATTATTCTGATTATCTTTTTCCCCAGTGAGGATAATGATAACTTGGAGGTACTCTAATAATTTGGTCATGTCTGTGGTACTGGGGTTGGCACTGCTTAATACAATTCAATCTTTTTTCCTATCACCTGACTCCAAAATGCTCTCCCATTGCCTTTCAATCTCTCTTAACTGCTCCAGTTTCTCAAGGTAAAAAACTTCATGACAGGAAGATGCAAGTTTGCTAATAACTCTTCTAAGAAATATTGCAAAATACCTGTTTTTTTTGGAGTGGCTACTGGACCAGTACTTACCTTTTTATTTCCATCTCATCCATTGGGGTGGGTAGTTAGTAACTTAGTAAGAAATCAGCATGCTCAGCTCCCTGAGGATGGGGAAAGCTGGCACTACGTGTTTGGCAGCAGTGTCCTTTTCCTCCAGCTGCTCAGGGTGCAGCAGTCAGAGCTCCATGCCCTGTGCTTTCTCTTATGTATGAATTCTACTTTCCTTCCAGTTAAGAGAGTTGACCTCTTAATTCCATCTAATTAGAAGGGTTTTTTAAATCCATTCTCTGTTAGTGGCACTGTACATGCAGGATCAGCGTCTTACCTTTGCTGTGAACTCTAATGGATTAATCATTTATATTGCACGGTCTAATTACTGCAGTTCAACACTTATTTACTTTTGACTTCTAATTGACTTTATGAATGCCATTATTTATATAGTATGACTCCTAAAGGAGAAACTCTGATAACATTATATTTTTTTTTCAGCAAGAAAAACAAAATACCTACAGGAAACATTGTTCAAAGAAGTATTACATAGGCAAATTTGTTTTCTAGCAGATTATAATTTGGGGAACTGAAATGTTCTTTATAAATAGGCCAGAAACAAGATGCCTAGATGCTTTTCAGTGGAATGGTGAGACATTATGCCTCCAGCCATAGTTAAAATATTCCTGATATATTTTGTGTAACAGTCTCTGGATACACAGCACTTGTGGTGATGAAAAGTATATTATTATTATTCGCTCTGCAATAAATACTTTATTTGTCCATAAATAATGAATGAATTATATATATGTATATATTTTTCTTTCTTGAACTTGCTATCATGAGTTGTAAAGTGGAAAGGTTTTTTTCTCTCATCCAGACTTTTCTTCCCAGAACCATTTCGTCCTTCAGCTGAACAATTTACTCAGTGACCATCTCCTACCTTGAAGACTGAATGTTTTCTACTTAAAATAAAAGAAAGACTGATTGTCACACTGCTTTAGTTCATAAGGAGAATGTTTCCTTTAGGAAGTAATTGTTAGTTTGTTTTTCCTGCTTACTAAAGAAGCTTATCAAGGCCTTTTAAAGGATCCTTAATAATCTTGTTTTAATTTCCTGAATGTGAATAAATGCTACAGACAGACTGGAAGAGAACTGATTCGTTAGTTATCTCTTTGTCGATATAAAGTTGGGTTATAACTCTGTTTTTGGAAAAAAAAAAAAAAAATCTACATTGCTGAGACGTGTAAACAAAATGATTTCTGTGCCTGTCTGGCACTGCAAACCGTGTCGGTTCAAAGACAGGCAGGTCTAGTTTGCCCTGTAAAGAATGAGCCCATTTAGAATGCATCTAATAATCCAATAGTTATAGGTCAGATTTGTTGGGCTGTAGAATGAGAAAATATTTTGTAGGATAATGTGTTGATTGCCTATGAATATTAGGAATAAAGTGGGAGTCAGGTAGAAAAAAAACAGCATGCATTTGTCTAATTAGAAGTGGCATTTATTAAAGTAAAGCAGTCTGAATTAAATTAGTTTTTGCTCATCTGGCACTAGCTTTCTTGCTATCCGAGAATTTGGTAAATGCTAGTATGCTAATTTGGTCCTTCAATCTTTTTCTTTGAGGCATCTTCTCACTTAATATGGCTTTCTCAATGTTTTTACATTTAGGACAGAGCTCTCTTTTCTCAGGCCATCTTTTAGTTTCTGCATTGAAATGCATAAATATTATTTTCAAAGACAAAGCAGTAGGGGAAGTGGGTACTCGGAAGTAAAATCAGATCTATGGCCTTTAAACAGAATAATATACTCTGCTGATGTAAGGCAGAATCTAAAAATTTAATTTCTCCTATTTCAAAATGTTTTTAAAAGTATTTTCTAGTGTTTGATATCCTCCTGTTTGAAACTTAAATTTCTCATTTTTGGGAATACTACACTGCAGATGCTTTTCATTTCTTCATGTAGGCACATGTTCTCTTCTACAGCCTGAAGAAGAAGCAAAGTCATAGCCAGAGCATGGAAATGTAGCCCACACGTATGTTTACAAGATACTAGTTATCACCACTGCTTGCTGTCTGGCTAGCTGCTAATTAAGGTGCATGTGCTTGCTGATTTTGGTAACATCTGGTTTGCCATTCTGGATATTTTAGATGATATGAGATGCATAGCTGTCTGTATGAGCTGCAGGGGCAGCTTCAAATGTGTCAGAAGTTTCCAGTAATGTCACATAGCATCTTGTAGCTGTGCCCTAGAAGCCATTCTGTTATAGTCAGTGTTTTGTAGGGAAAGCACATCCCTTTGATCTGTCATGTTTCTCACTCTTTAGGTTAATCATTTCTCCGTAGTTTTTTGAAGGAGATTCTACCTGATTGCCTTGAGTTGCTAACCACCCAAAGTTTTAACAGTTTTAGGTTCAGTTTTGAAAACAATTGAGGAGAGACAAAGTTACTGTTGTTTCTGTGAACTCAAGCTGCCAAGATGCCTTGATAAACTGGTAAGAAAATGAATATACAAGGGTAGAAAGAATTACAGATAGAGATAGAAGGATTAGACTGTGAACTAGCAGCAAGACTTGCTGTAAAAATGTTGCTTCAGGCTTTTGTTTATTATTTGGAAAAATTCTATTTAAATGCAGATTAGATTTTCTACCCGAAAGTACAACTTATTCTTTGTTTAGGAGCTCTACAAAGAAGAATGAATACAGGGTGTTTTTGTTTTCATTTCTACGTGTACTTTGGCAGTCTCGTCGTTTATCCTGTTATCTGGATTAGATATGCAAGCTGTGAATATAGGAGTTCTAGCAGTTTGCTTAGAGACCCTAGTTTAATTAATCAGTGTAAGATTACCAAATTCCCTTGTGATGAAAAACTGCACCTGAGAAGCTGTAATTGGCTACAGACTAAACAGAAGGGCCCACCTCTGCATAGGGGATATGGGAAAAAAAGAGGCAGAGGAAAGAAAGAGAGGTATGAAAGACAGGGAAAGATGAAGAAACAGTAAGTTTGATAAATATTTAATCCTTTGTGAACTGTAATCTTTTCCTTCTGTCTTGGTTCGGCCTGGCTTGGCCTAGTTCTGTGACAAAGGGGGCAAAGGGACCCATGGACCCATACCCTGGGAAAGGAATTGAAGCTAATAAATCAACTAAAATGAGAGAGAGAGTGTTTCTGAAACTGAAGTCCTTACTCTAATGCTATTGTTGAGACAGCCAAGGAGCACAGAGGGCACGGAGTACAGTCTCATGACTCCCAGTCAGCTTTCTGACTTTTTTTTTTTTATCTTGCCCTCTGAAAAGAACATGGAAACAGAAAAATGAAGTCTTCTGGGAGTTGTAGTTCATTCTTCTCTTCTGAGACCAGGTAATCAGCATTAATGACCATCCACAGAACTGCAGCATTAACTCTTTAACTCCTAGTGCACTGCATGATGTTATAATGTGGAATACTGATCAAAAATCATAAAACCATGACACATTCTCTGTGCAATAAGTTAACTGTAGTTGCTATATATTCTGTACTCAATCACCTGTTAAAATACCATTTTATTTCCTTAAAAACAAAATTGATAAATGAAATTAAAGCAATTCTTTATCAGTTTTTGGATTTATGAAAGCTACTCTTAAAAGTCTTCATTTAAAATAGACTTCCAAATGCCTAACGATTTTTTTCCCTGCAATATGGGCTTACCTATCATAGTAATATTACCTTATATTCAAGAGAAACATCCCAATCACTTCCTATATTTTTATTCTTTTATTCATTCTTCCTGCATCTTGTCACCAGCAATGCTTACTTCTCAAAATTTGATAACATGATGCACATCCCTTAAAAGAATTAGCTGACTGTACTGAAGAGAATACATTCCACTTTCAAAATGGTGATTTGAAGAATGTTTTTCTTTTCACCTTCTTTTTGTTTCTCAACATGATTTGTGAGCAGTTCACCATGTTTTGTGGCAGAAGTTCCACAGAACACTTGGCATGAACTGCCACTGGGACTCATGCACAGAAGTACTCAAATACAACTATGTTTCAGAATCTGAGATTTTGATCACATTTTAGAAATTTAAAAGAGTAGTTTGGATTCTTCAGATGCAAGGATGACTTCTGTTGTTTTTTCCAATGTCTTATATGAGAAAAAGGGCACACCTGGCTGACTAGAAATCAAATATTTCATCTAAGAAGATCTATGTTACCAGCCATTTGACGTGATCAGTAATTTTTTAATTGGTCATTTAGCATGGAAATAACATGCTAATGTAATAGATTTAATGTGAAGTTATGGTAATGGCATGCTATTTAGCATGATAATGTTTTAGCAGGTTCTTATGAGCTTGACTATTGAGAGTATAATAAAGATTTCCTAAAGTATCGCCTAACTTTGTTATGAAGGGGAGGAAATAAAATGATCATGTCTTGGCTTTGGGGAAGTTTATGAAATTTTGCATCATGCTAGCTGCATTTTAGGTGCTCTGTGATTTTTTGTATTTGTCTTTTGATGGAGAAGCTAACACAGTAAGTCAGTAAGTCAGAAAAAAAATGGAGTCTGTAATGAACAATGCATGACTGGTGAGTGACAAGAAGTATATATTTAGGAGAAGAAAGTAAAAAGTCATATTGTTAGTATATGATCCTGTCAAATTCTGATATACAGTGTCAGTGGACACCCTGAAGGGCAGTTATTACAACAGCTTAATTTTCCCTTAATGTATAATTTCCCATTTGCTTGTACTCTAAAGCTACATCAGATATACTCTATTTCAAGAGTTTCCTGTTCTGTTGTTTGACTGGAATACCATCCTTATTAGCTTTGATTTTAATATAAACATGAAATTATTTTTTAATAGTTATTTTTTCTTTTGGCATATACATGTGTACATTGCTATTCTGGGTTGGTTGGCAGGATCAGCAAAAGTTATGAACTCTAATCTTTGCTGTGTTCAGAAGGTTTTGTAGAAGGCTACTGTGTTGGTTTTTTTTTTTTCCCTTCCTCCTAGAAGAAGAGAGAGACCTACATTCAAGATGCTTGCTGTGAATTGGTGGAATTTCTGAAGCACAATTGTATCTAAAAATCTTTGGACAAATAGCCTTTCTAGTGGATACTTGAGGCTCAAATTAGAAAATGGTTTTCTGAACAGACCTGGCCAGCAAATTGTTGCTTCTGAAAGTGAAACCTGATAATGACAAGTCTAACATTGAAACTTGATTGACCAGAGCCCTGCTAGAGTTATTGCTTTCCCCACTTTACTTTTTTGTTGTTGTTGTTGTTTCATGGAAGGACAGATGGTCCTGTTATTTTTCTTCTTCTTCTTCTTCTACTTTTCTTTTTTTTTTTGGGGGGGGGGGGGGGGGGGAAGGGATTACAGGAATATAGCTCTTCAGAGCTTTTAATCTTCAAGTTGACATATGTGTAGGAGCCAATGTGAAGAAGCTTTTGTGTTACAGAATAAGTTAGATGTCTTTTCCTCTCCCCTCCTCCTTTGTAGTTGTCCTCAACTCTACTTATACTCTGTTATATAATTATGTTGATATAATCTATACAAATTAGCAAGCTTTAACCTGCTTTTATGTGCTTCTTAATTCCTATGTAACTGCAAGACAGTAATTATAGCATGTAAGGGTGCAAGTTTATCCAAGGAAATTGGAGTGTTGTGTTGCAGTAACATGGATGTAGTTTAAGTGTTTCCACAGACAAGCTGCACAGTTGTAACTGAGCTCCCTGTTGCCATTGCCATAAAGCTAGTTATGCCTGAGCTGACTTGAGTATAGCTAATTAAAATGAGCATATTGTGCTGACTGCTGAATAGACCCCTGTATGTAACTGTACATAGCTCTTCTGAATCACTTCTGAACTTTCTGCCATCTGTATGATAACAATTTATAAGATTTACACAGATGATGATTGCATTGCGTCTAGGTGGGGAGAACAGACTTTCAGCACTCAAATATTTTACACTTTCTTTCTGCAAATTTTTCCTTCCCTTCACTTTATTATCTGTATTTGTATTTATATTCTTCCCTGAGGAAAGAAGTTATTAACTTAATTGTACAGAAACTGTATCGTGTCTGTAGGGGTTAAGAAGGAAAGTTTACAGCTCATGTCAGAAACATACACCAAAAGAAGTTTCAAAATAAAATACTAATCAGTAGAGATAAGACAGTAGTTTTGAGCACTGAAGATATGTATGTGTTATTTTAATTACATGAGGCAAAATCTAATTTAAAATTACTCAGAGAAATGATGAATACTTTACAATGAAGCAATTCTAGCAATAGACCAATATATGTTACAGAAGAAATAAAGTTCAATTCTGAGAAGCACTGTGAGGAATTTCTAGAAATTAGTTTATCATGTAAAGTTTTATGAAAGTGTTACAATTTATTAAATGAGAGTCAATAATATATATTAGGATTTATCTTTTAGAAAGCTTTGATGCCATATCCAAATCACCAAAGCACATATATTCCTAGGATTTTTAGTGCTTTATTGAAATAATGAACTCTTTGTTACAGAAAGATTATTTAAAGTGGACACTAGTTTTCTGATGTTATGTTTGCTTAGGTTTACTAATGACAATGGAAGATAAATCATTAATATGTCTACTTTAAGCAGGAGGAAAAATGGAATAAGAGCTGTGAATAATTCAAGTAACATTTCAAGCAGATCTTAAATTGGAAAAGAGGCCATTCTTTGCTTTCAGATGCACAAAACTCAGAGTTTTGACCCCAGACAACCTTGCCCCAGAAAATTCAGGGTTGCAATATAGATTTCACCACTTGGATATAACGTTGTCATACACATGGTTAACTTTATGTGAATAGACTTACTGAAGAAACACTAGAATTACTCTCCATACTTGGGATGGAGCGGAATTTGTAAGGTTCACAAAATTCAGATCTTGAAATTGGTGCATTTACCTTGGATCTGTTCTTAACTATATGTCTCAAGCAATGTCAGAAACATTACTTTCTCGCTTTCAATGAGTTTTAAAATATAGATTTTATTTACAATTATTATTTTAAAGTAAGTCAATAAATTCATTATGTTCTAACAGAAGGCAGTTTGCAAAAATACGTTTTGATGGTGGTACTATTGAATCTGGTAGAAATCACAGTGGTTTCTTAAATTGATAGAAGTAAAAGGGTGCCATACTCTTTTATTCTTCAAGATTCTTTAAAAAATGTGTAATGCAGAACTTTGGTAGGGAGAGAACTAAATTTTTGCTAAAAAGGGGTGCATCCAGAGGGACCTGGACATGTTTGAGACTACACAAACCTCATGAAGTTCAACAAGGCCAGCTGCAAGGTGCTACACGTGATTCTAGGCAATCCCAAACATCAGTACAGACTGTGGGATGAATGGATTGATAACACCCTTGCAGGGGATTTGAAGGTACTGATAGATGAACAACTGTACATGAGCTGGCAGTGTGCACTTGCAGGCCAGAAAGCCAAATGTGTCCTGGGCTGCACAGAATGAAGTGTGGCCAGCAGAGCAGTAGAGGTGATTCTCCTCTCCTACAATGTTCTTGAGACCCCATGTGAAGTAATGTATCCAGCTCTGAAGCCCTGAGCCAAAGAGATACATGGATTTTCTTTATGCCTCAGTAAAACAGATAATCCAAGTGGAATATTGTTCGTGTTCATGAAAATTTTGGTTGTGCTGTGAAAATAAAGTAAAAAATGAAATCTACATTCCTGACAAGGCTTTGAAAGTACTAATTAAAAAGGTGTATGGCCACATGCTGATAAAAGTAGATAAAGAGAAATATCAAATAACTATTTACTGTCTGAATTGGGCCCAAGGGTCCTGTGACAAAAATAGCTTATGATAATTTAATTAAAATTTGCATCAAAACATATTTACACAAGGAAGTTGAATTAATACTGCAGAATTTGCACTTCCTAACTTTTTGGTGCTTCATAGGGAAAAAATGTTAACTCCTTTTCAATAGTAGTTCTTCAGTGTGCCATCATGTATCAGTCAGACACTTGACTGGTACATATTCACCCCACTGATTTTTTTAGACTGACAGCATTGATATAATAAGTATATATCTTGAATCTAAATAGGAATGCCAAAATGGTGATAGTGGTAAAGTTGAAAGCACAATTCCATTTGATTTTGGAATACGATATAAAGAAGGGGGAAGAGAACTAGGATGTGTGTTCTGATCGAATCAGACAGATAAACTTACATATATACACTGCTATTCAAATTTACTCCCATTTACAAATATTTATGATTATACACATTTAAGATAATCCGTAAAATAACTAGGCCTGGTAAGTTTTGTATTTCTTGAGCAGGTCTGAAATATTTGCTGCTAGCTTTTTGGTTTTATTGTTTTCCCTTCCCCAGGGAAATTAAGTTACTCAAGTCCTGAAGTTGCATAATTACTCATACTATGACAAGACAAGAAACAGAAAAGTGGCTCCGATTCATAGAGAATTAGAATGTAAGTCTATAAAGTGATAGATGAATGGAGTAACAACCCCGTAGGGAAATGGCCACGTCCAGTATACAGCAGCTTCTAGTACAGGTGAGGGAAAATTCCCCCTTTGTTACAGCAGGGGGTAAAAACCATAACAGGTGAAACAGTACTGGCTAGTATATTGACTGAAATATTGTAATTAATCAAATGTATCCAGGCCTTAAAATAAATTTGCACAAGTCATATTGCACATTCATGACAGTATCACAATTCTTTCCAATTCCACTATATTATGGACTCCAAATGGCAAAAAAAAAAAAAGAAAAGAAAAAAAAAACCCAAAAACATTGGGACTAAGCAATTTATTAGCACATAAGACATGTTATAAATGCTGTTATATCCAGTTGTTCTATGTATCTACATATAAACACAGTTTATAATACTTAGAGCAGTAGATTACTCAATATTAATTACCGTTACATGTGATAATTACAACAAAACAATTTTCTAAAAAATATTTGTACATTATGCAGCATTACTGTGAAGACTTTCGCTTCATGGATATATTGATTAACAATTTGTGAGTATCAGTAGTGTTCCTGTACAACTTTGAAAGTCACTGTGGCTGTCACTCCTGTCCTTGTGTGATGGTGCCTGTCTGTGTGTCACAGCCTCTGTGGTATGCAAATGGACAGCAGAGCCTTAATGATTACTTCTGCCTCAAGGCAGTACAAAAGGTGAGAGAAAGGACCAGGGAGTGTAAAAATAAAAGAGAATCCATGTCAGGAACCTACATTTTTTGGCAGTAGAGCCTGTGTTATATTTTTTGTTTGTTTGTTTTCTCCTTGAGACTTTAATGTCCCTTTCTGCAGAGGTTCTGCAGAACAATTTCATCTCCCAGCATTCATACAGCCCAGTTGGTGGGAGGCTTTTACCAAGCCATGATAAATTATTCTCTGTCAGAATCCAAATCTTCCTTTTCAAGTCAGACCATTTCTGATGAATTTATTCTGTTAACATGAGCTTGAATAGAAGCAATAGATGATAATGAGTTAACTTTGAGCATATTAATGACATCTCTAGGAGACTAAAGATGAATTAAGGAATAAATAGTTGAAGAGGTTCAATAACAGTCTAGTGAACACTTCGTCAGCAATTGACTGGTAGCTTTTCATTTAGGTCTTTTTGTATTCTATAGTTAATTAAAACCACAGAAAGATTTCAAAGCAACCATTTGGAATACAGACATAAAGTCCTCCTGCCAGCCATACTTGCTATAGAAAAGATGATTGTCACATGTATTCCACTGAAGCCTAAGTAACATTAGCTCCTGAAATTCAGGTTTGAACCCTTTTAAAAAGAAATCTGTGTGCCAAACATGCTGAGAGCTTTCGACATACATCTGCCAGAGCAGCACTTACCCTAGACTTAAAAAATCCTTTCTGCAAAGCTTATGAAAAAAAAGAAAAGAAATATAAATCATGTGCTATTTTGGATCTGCTCTTATAAACTACGTTTAAGGGAAGTATATGGACTGCCACTTCTAACAGGAATTCTTCTGATGTTATTTTATTTAACATATGCCTGCTACATCCCAGATTTACAAACTAAACTTCTGAAAGTGCTAAATTTCAGTGACTTCATACGAACTGAACATTTTAAAAACTTGTTTCTATGGGATCCTCTTCCATATTCAATAGAGGAATGGCTAATTGAATCTCACATATTAAGGAAAGTGAGAAGTTCCTTGACAAATCAGAATGCTAGTTTTTAACTTCATTTTTTAATATATATTACATTTTTATTAGCATAAGTATACTTACATCAAATCTTATCAAATAGGAGTGAAAATCACTTTTGCAAAGAAAGCTATGGTGTTTTGAATGTATATTAATAAAATCACCGTCCAATGTTGGGACATCTTGTTATTAAATGGAGCTGAGTCAAAACTTAACACCTACGCTCTGAAATTTGAAGCTCCACAAATAGATCTCCAGATTCCTCAATTTAGACACACAGCTTGTGGTGATAAGAAAGAGATGCTTGTATAACTAAGTTCAAGAAAGCATCATTTAAAGATTAATCAGTGTTGGGCTCCAATTGTAAAACAGTTTTATTTTTTAAATAATGACCTTTTTTTCATGAAAAATTGGATACCTGACTTTAGATACCTGATACTCCTACACTTGGTGTGCTCAAAAGTATTTCTAAAAAAAAACAAACAAAACCAACAGCAATCAAAAAAAACCCAGTTTGCTTCAAGAGTCAGAGTAATCCTTGTGGATGTCCTGACAACTATTGAAATGGACTGAAAAAAATCCTGTCAGCAGATACTTACTCATATTTCCAAGGATGACATTTCCATTGCTGACCTTAAATTATTCCAAATAATCATAGCTATAATTGTTCCCTGATGTTGCCTTTTTTTTTCTAATTATGAGAAATCCCTTTAAACTTTAAAAAATTGTGTTAAGCACAGATCTGACCTAAATGATTCCCATCACACGTCGCTTGTCCAGCTGCTGAGAAAATAATCTGATTTAGAAATACAAACTACTCACATATCATCCTAGTTAAAATTAGAATATTTTTATATTTTAATTGTAAAATGGTTTGGAGAAGTGAAAAGAATGTCAAAGAAAATCTGAAAGCCACTGTTGGAATTTGTTCAAAGGAAGCTAAATGAGAATTAAAACTCATCAGTGTGTTTTCTGAGAGTCTTTTTCAACAAAGAAAAAGAGAAAATAATACACATTCCCATCCTACCAACAAAAGTCCTCAATGTGCCAAAAATTTCTTAACAGTTGGAAAAGGCTTATGTGAAGTGATATGAGAAACTTATAGCCAAACAGCAAAACTTCAGTGGAGTAACTGGTCACAACAGAGTACCTAAAGAGATAACTTTGAAAAGTATTACCACAGCAGAATCAGGCCAAAATTTCTGAAGGTGCTAGCAGTGCCTAAAAAGTCCCAGTTAGGAAGTAGGAAACATCACAGTAAGTGGTTCTGTACTCGTCAGATGGAAACTCTGGTCAAGTATTCCTTTTCTTCTTTCAAATGTCTATTCTGAATGAGGCTCTGAGCTACTGTGTAGAGATTGCTCCGAATCACTCAGAGCCACTCTCACTTCTATGCCTGACTGGAGTACAATGAGTTTGGATTATGCTGTTTTAAATTATCACCCATTTGAAGTAATTTTCTTTATAAAACAAGATTAAAATGACTGTAATTCAAAACATTTTACCTCGAATTGATGTGAAAATTGTAGTGTTCATATTATTTCCATTTTTCAATTTGACAAAACATTTCACTCCATGTATAAGCTTTTCTGTGTTGTCACTATCTTGAGTGAAAGTATGCATTTTACTCTGTGCATTTTACTCCTTCCTGATGTGCCTTATTTTTTAACACTACTTATTTAACTTTCTTAAAGAATGTCTTTATATAGCCTATTGTGGTACCTAGGGAAAATATAAACAGTTTTAGGAGGTTTGCTTACCACCTTTCTACCCCTCACAATAACAGTTTATAACTGCATACTGTTAAAATTTGTTCTCTGGTTTTTCTACATGCCTGATGATTAGATAAGTACTGATCATAAAGCAGAAAAGAATTTGTAGTTCTAGCCTGAAGGACTTGAAACTCAGATTGTAGTGATTTTTATTTACATGAAACTTCCTTTCAATTGTTTTCATAATAATATCAAAGTGAAAGTTTCTTTCTTGTGTTTTTCTTCAAGGTTTCACATCTGAACAAATCATTTAGGGGAAGAATAGCCTCATCTCTTTCTCAGAATTTTAATTCACAGACAGGCAGTCCCATCTATGATTGTTTTTTAAAATACACTGAATTCTGAGGTACTGACATGAGTTCCCTACAAATAAGGGCATTTATTTCATCTAATAGAGAATGTTTCATACAGAGTTCTTGTAGTGAAGTTTAGAACAATACTGAAAAGCACTGGAAAATTGAGCATCTTGCAGAGGTCCTTTGCTGAATTAATGCCAGTGGCAAATATAACTGTAAAGATCCTGGCTTAAAGAACACAAATGTACAAATGTACTTAAATATAATTCAAGCTGTATTCAACCATAAGTGTAATAGAATGCCAAACCTTATCACTTAAAGTAATAGTAATACATATGTCAGTTGTCAAACCCTCAGACTCTTGGAGAGAGCTGCTTTTGTGACTAAATCTGCAAAGGATAATTCATTCCTTACTAGGGGGTATGATTTCATGAGCAGAAAGCTCTAACTAGTACATATGTATAGGATAGATTTAAAGTGATTATGGAAATGTCACCGCGGGACAATGCATTATTAGTAGCCCCTCATATGTTGTATGCTGTCCCCTTATGTTTGCTGATAATTAAAAGCAGATTGGGATGTCATGGCAAGAATGAGTGCAAAATGTCCCTTTTACCATTTGCAATAAGTATGAAATAGTGTTCTTTCTGTATCCTTCAGTGATTGTTCTATTTGTGTAGGTGACAAATGACATCTTTCTCCTTGTAATGTGCCTGCAGGGTTAAATGACTTTATTATTATTAATGAGTCATTGTTCCAGCTGCCCAGAAAGAGGGAGAACAGAAGACATAAGAGATTTAGACCTAAGTAATTACAAGTGTAATTATTACCTTTCAAATTTCATTTTTACAGCAATCACAAAGTTGTTAATCAAACATGGCCCTTTCACATTTTTTGGGAGTCTCTGTTGAAGGGATGAGTAGCTACATGGTTCCACAGAGGGCGATCTGTGGCAGATTGACAAAGTGGTAGTGACAGAAAACTGCTGTGAAAAATTGGTTAGAAAATGCTGTCTAGCTATCAAGGAGCCTGCAATTCAGAGGGTTTTCCAAGAAACAAACCCACCTGGGCATCAGCCATATGGAGGAGAGTGTTGTCTTGGGGAGGACAGAAGCTGCAGGAGGGGAATCCTTTTGTCCTGTGGAGAGATGAAATGTCAGAGTTTTAAGTCTCTTGTCTGCCTTTGCACAAGGTTGTACATTGTGAGTAAGGCATTTAATAAGTGCAAGAGATCTGACAAGATACTGGTCAGTTCAGAGGCACGAAAGGGTGTGACTTCCTGGCTCTGCAGTAGTTATTTTTAAAATAATTCTAAAATAATTATTCATAAAAACTTGAAAATCCTCCAAAACAGAAGTAGATGGAGCATAAAGCTTGTCCTTCTGTAGTAATGGTAAGGGAGACACAGGAAATTTAGAAAATGGAAATAAATGTAGATTGTGTTAGGCCGTGTTGCAGGTGCAGTAAACTGGAAGTAATGCTGTTTTTCAGAATCATAAGCTGAACATGACGTTGTGAAATGAAAAATCTGAGGAAAAGCTTTGGTGAAATGAGAACATTTCCTTTCAGTAATGTCTTTACTGCATAATGTTGGACTAGCAGGTATTCTCATATTTGAAAAATCTACATGGAAACAAGGAGAGAAAATGGAAGCTATTAGTTCCTATACTTTGTACCCCAAAATATCATTTGAATCAATGCTGTCACAAAACAGGTGAACTTGAAAAAACAACTTTGATGGAAAGCTACTTTGCCAGAAAAGCTTCAGCCAGCTTTACTTGCATACTGAACTCAAATAGTTTTAATGCTGTTGATCAATCAAATGCAGTATCTAGCAGCACTCAAATAAGCCGTATTACATCGGTATTTGCATTTGAACATCATGAAAATATCTAGAAATATTCAAAGAGTAATATTCAAAATAAAAACAAAACCTTTTTATGGTTTGTTTTGCATTCTAATAAAGAAAATGGGTATTTTTTTTTCCTTGAAATGCAATTGGAATCACAGCATAAAAGCCACAGAATATTATAAGAATGTTGTAGGGTTTTTTGTTTGCTGCTCTACTGATCTTTGACTTTAAATTTCTGCTTGTGTATAGCTGATGAAAGCAAAATTTTTTAAAGTACATTTTTATTATCTACCTCTTAGGATGGCACAGGAAAGATCTGCTTACTGACTTACTTAGCATCTGTTTTTTTTTTATGAATTCCTTTTGAAAATAAAGATTTCGTTAATATGTCTGAATTATGAACAATTGCCAACAATTGTTCAGTTACTTTAATTAATTGCTTGGTATTCTATTTTAGATTGTTCTTACTGTAAATTTAATACTATTGAAAATAATAGCTTTTTGAACTTTCTGAAAACAGAGCCCCAGTTTGGTAAATGCATCGAGAAACTTATTAAAGTGAGATAAGAGTGTAAATACTGAAAACTGAAGGAGAAATGTAGTTATTTTATCCCACACCTATCCCTTGATGCTGCTGTATGTGAGGTGTCTCAAATATAGCTGAAGAGGAACTTCTCCTTGTCCTCTGTTCATTACCCTACACTCTGCTGAGGATGACTCGCTCACCTGATCTCCTTAACTCACGAGTGTTAGAATTCATTATTAGTGTAGTATGAGGGTACACTAATATTTTGATGGAGGTCATTTATCAAGAATAAATGCTACTGACCTTATTCTACCTAGAAATTCTATTCCCTTATCTCTTTGAAGTTCATCTGTTTTCCTGTCTCCAAGGATAGATCTTTGTTCTCTAGCCAGAGATCTACAAAAGGTAATTGATTTTTTTGATTGCAGTGTTCACAGCCTAAGCTTAAAGAATGTATTTTCTGCTGTTTCCACATTAAATGAGTTTATGTAGATTTAGTGATTCTTAGTTCTCTTTATGAATCTTCATGCTTTAAGTATTTAGTGATTTATAAAAAAAAACAAAAAACAAAACAAAACAAACAAACAAAAAAAAACAGCACAAAAACCACTAACCTACTTCTCTGTCCCCTTGCTTCTCTCTCACACACTTCTCTTTCTCCCCACCCCCCCTGGCCTTAAAAAATGAGCATGTTGTAATCTACCCTGTATACTTAAAGTCCACATATTGTAAACAATAATTGTCTTCTTTTCTGAATCTTAAATATATATATTTATATAAGTTTGCAAGAATGCAAGTATGAATGAAAAAGGGAGAAAACTCTATGGAAAGATTTGAAGAAGAGAGAAAACAGACATGACTTATCAGTAGAAATGACTGCTAAATAAATTTCATTTTCAAATTATTAGCTTAAAAAGCTGTATTTTGATGAGTGCTGTACAAATAAAACCTCAAGCTCTTTGTATGACATTAATATAGTTTTCTTTTCCTCTGTTTTTTTAGGAGAAAATATAGTAATGCACATATTCCCTTTGTATAATACACTCTCTTTTTCCATTCAGTGCCTCTCAAAATAATGTGGATACACTACTAAATCCCACAGCAAACCCACATGCAAAAGCTTCTTCTTATTGAGTTAAATGAGAGAACACATCATGTTGAACTGACTCTTGATTAAATAAATAAATGAACTTAAGCAAAACACATCCATTTAATTGGTAAGGGCTTCTCATGTGCATTCCTAATGAGGCATTTGGATAAGTATTTGATCACAAAAAAAAAGGAGATAAATGCTACTTCAGAATGTCCAGAGTTACCCGGTATTGGTTAAATGAATTTTCTGTCAATTAGCCTCCCTTCTGTTTTAACGTGTTTGACTAGATTACTTTTTCTAAGGTAACAAATATGTCTGTGGTTCTAATGAAGAGAAAATATATATGCAGGTATTTTTATTCCAGATTTTATCTTTTTAATTCTGTTTTGTTGTATTTTAGAACTTTTTTTCTAATATTATTTGGCATGGATAGTTAAATGTTAGATGTAACTTCTTGGTAACATCCAAAGGGTGTTAATTGTCAAAAAAGCAGCAGGAAACAGAAAACAACATGTATAACATGAAGGGGTGACTTCCACTTGAAGGATGGAGAGCAATTCTTACAAAACATTGCAATCTAATCTCTTGAAGTTGATAAGAGATATGCTAATCCTCAGAGAACTTCTGCATCGCATATTTCAAGTGATGTTTAAGGATATTTAAGTAAGCATAAAGCTAGTTTTTTTATATATGAATACACATATTTTTGGGCAGTAAGGCCTTAGAAACATCATCATGTTAGAGAGTACTTAGTGAATTAAGTATTGTACTTATTGCTTCACACTCTGTACAAATGCTTGCAGATATACTAGCATTACTATACTTTCTATTTTTGTGATCACTCTAAAAAATGGCTTTGATGAGAGAAGCTCATCTTGCAGAGAATGATATAAGGTTTTCACTGCACTCAATACTGCTGAGACTGCCGAAGTAAGTGAGCAGCCGTGTGTCACTTAGTTGTCTGCTGGGATCAGCCCACCACATTAAGATAAAAACAATACTTAGGAGACAGTTATTCCAAGATGATAATTGCTGGGTATCTACAACTTTCTATAGACTCTTCTTTTCCTTCCTGCAAACAATAATTTTATCTTTAGAGGCTTAAATTGAAGTTTGACACATCAAGAGGAAGAAAAATGTGCTGTGTTACAAATGTCTTACAGAAAACTCGTACTGAAAGTGTTTCCTCTTCCAGGGGCCAGCTGAAAAATCACAGCTGAAAGTCTTTTTCATCCAGCAGATTTTTGTGGGATATTGGGTTTACTGCAGAAACTTTACATCAGTAGAAAACCTTGATGCATGTGTGGGGGAAGAGATACAGATTTCACTCTTTACATTGTCTCCAGGTCGAAGGTTATTGCTGGAGGATAAACCGTTCTTCACTGTGTAGTTTCACCTTATCTAATTGATTTGAATTTAAATTTATATTCTATGTTAAATAATGAACTCTGTATTAATAATTAAAAAGCTTCAGCACAAATGTGAAGCAGTTAATTAAATATTAAATAAAGCACATTGTATTACTCACTATTTTAATCAATAGACTAGATTTTAGGCTATTCATTTTAGATGTTCATTATACTTTACAAGTTATGGTTAAAATTCTCATTGATAACTCAATATAAGAAACATATGTCTTTTGCAAATTAGCATATTTGTTTTGCTGTAAACAAGGCCCATACATTAAAGATCAATAATACAATTGGGCTGCTGAAAGAAGAGGGGTCAATACCAAGCACTCTGCAATATTCTCACATGCGTGTTCATTAGCACTGAGCAAAAGAGGTTGCAGGTGTTTGAGGAGCTTGTTTGGTTTTTTTTCAGGAGCTTATTTTTTTTAGTGAAATATCTTTCTGTGGAAAACAGCAATTACTGAAACCAAACTTTTTATGAGATTGCTGCTTTTAAACAATTTCTTGGTTTTGATTAGTACAAGATTGGAATTCCAGTCAGAATAACAATGAGAAGCTTAATGAAAGAGTAATGTGCCTTGTTGTTGTTGTTGTTTTTTTCTTCTAAGGCTATTATTTGTGAAGGAAAGATTCACTTCACTTCACAAGCGCAGTTAATTATACAGGAATCACCATATGTTCTCTCTTTTTGCCCTGATTCATCCTCCATTCTCTGTCTTCTTCGTCACCAACTTTCCCCAGCCATCTTTGATAATGTTTGTTAGACTAGTTGAAGCCAGATGCAAAATACCCACATTTCATACCAATGGGATTTTATAATAAAAAGCTTCACTCAGGGCAGCTTTTAGGATTAAATTCAAATTAAAAACATGGATGTTAGGATGTAACTGTGATGACTGGAATGGAAGAAGAGCCTATTCTAGCAAGGTATCCAGCACAACATGGCTACACAGAAATATGTTATTTCCAGCATGCCTCTTGATTTCATATGCAGAATGTCTGGAGAATCAGCCTTCCTCAGAGTGTGATTTAACATGGGATCTCAGAGAGGCAAGCTCGGTATGGAAGGCTGAAGAGTAAAGGCAGTGGTGTGTCCTACTTGTTCTTTGAATAAAAAGGTTGAAAGGCTAAAACTTCAGTAATTTATTTAGGTTTCTGAGTTACTGAGGTATATACGGGAAATAAAATATTCATAGGAAGCTTTTCCTACAGGGATTCTATTATAAAAGCTAAAAAAGGTATATTATAGCAGCAATTATTTAGGGTTTCTACATTCAAACTTCTTCCTCCTGAACTTATTAAAACAGCCCAGTTTGTACTAAGAAACTATTCTGCCCTCCCTTACTTATTGTTAATGTCATTTTAGTTCTCTTAACATAGCAGAGACTGCTAAATGATGTTGCCCAAGTGGCAGCTTTCGGTCACCAGGGTAATTCTGGGCTATTATTTCCCTATATTATGCTTGAATTCTTGCTTAGATTGAGTACCACATTTAGTACATACACATGGGTGAAAGAAGGAGGGGGAGAAGGGAAGGGGGAGAGTGCAGGAGGGAACACGACCCATTCCTTAGGAGCCATTGGCTGAGAAGAGCAGTATAAGATTGTCATCTTCATCACTCTGGTGAGTTCCTGCTGAGCAGAGAGCACTGAAAGTGCAATGGGAGCTGTTTAATATGAAACGCTTCAGTAAATGAGAGGCACTTCTGAATGCTGACAGAATAGCATTGGCACTGCAAGCCATGTATTCATATATGTGCTGTGTTGTGAAAATATGAAAAATAGCTCAGCAATGGCATAATTATGGGCAATTTGCTTAATTGCTTGCTAATTGTTGCTTGCTTTATTATGAAACAAGAGTGCTCTAAATGCAACACTGGATGGTTTGCATCCAAAATGTATCATATTCAATACTGGCTTTTCATTAAGACTTCAGCATTAAATTCAAGCACTCTATATTCCATTTTTAAATTTTTCTTAATTTTTTTGAAATTGTTTTTGAAATATTTAAATATAATTTATAAGCTCCTAAGCCTGGAATGTGAGTACTTTGCTAATGAAAATTTACCAATTTCTTTAGATTATTATTACATTTAATGTGGGTAAAGTTGGGGATATTTTAAGGACTCTCCAAAAGCTCACTGTTGATTGGTCAGCTTTAAGAATGTGCAGCTCCCTTTTAAAATGTGTTAAGAAAGCTTTCAGGGGAGATGTGCAATTCTTAATGTTTGGCCTAAACTTCTGGAAAAACGCTTACCTTGATCAAGATAGCATGCTTTGAGCAGTGATTTAGACCAGATATCTTTAAAAGTCCCTTTCAACCTAAGCCTGGGTGATTCCATAATGCAAGCAATGAATTTTGTGATCTTGTCTTAGTAGTATACCTCCTGTTTGGTGTGGATATATGGGTATAGGGGTAGAAAAGAAAGTATATCTTGTATACAGCAATGTACACAGCATTATGAGAATGCTGGTAACACAGCTGTACTAACAGCTTGTCTTCCTTTGATAATTCTCTATGAGGAATATTCTTAAACTTCCAATATTGAGCTGAAAGCATTGAAGTATGCAGCATTATGCTATGTATTTTGTAGACTGATACTGCAAGAAGCATTGTAGAATTCTTCATCTTTATTTCATATTCAAGAAAAATACTCAGCATTATTATTTTCTATCTATACCACATATGGACTTTATAATCATAGAAAGATTCAACCAAAAACAAACATAAAACTATCAAGTAGTATTTTTTATAATTGCTTTTACTGAAGGATAGCTACCTGACAAAGTTGAAACTCAATGTTTTAAGTGAAAATAATTATTTTTACTGAAGAGTGTTTTGACCTATAAATGATAAAGACTGCAGAACAATGAAGAAAGCCTTTTAACTATTGTGCCTTTAGTTATACTTGACAGTTCTGTTCTAAACATTTCATAAGAACTGACAGACATTTTCTTTAAAAACGTTCTTAGTTCTGAGGCAGACAGTTTAAATAACAGCTTCATTCCTAAAACAATCTGGAGTTCAAACAACACTGGTAAATTCACATGTGTATGAGTGTGATCTGTTGGATGAATTAAAAATTCTTTCATACTACTTGTATGTCATGGTTGATAATTCTCTTATATGAGAAGACATTACTAGACACTGAATTTCAGTACAGAAAACCACTATCTCTTCTGAAAATACTCAGAAATGGAAGAAACCTTTTTTAACTTGATTGTTAGAGGCAGACTCCACAGATTTTTCTTACCAGAATACTTATGGGATTGGAAGAATAATTACCTATATTACCAATTTTGAATGAGAGAAAGGCTCAAAAGTTTTTCTTTTCACATACATTTAGCAGTGACTTGCAAGAAGTAACTGTTACAAACAGTTGCCTGCATTAGAAGATGCAAAGCAAAAGGAAGCTTTAAGAGTAGCGTCTAGAAAATGCGATGGTCAATTGACACAGCATTGGATAAACGGCCTGTTGAGCACTGAACCTGACACTCGCTCAGCAGTGCTTGCATTCCTCTTCATATGGTCCTCTGGGATGCTCTGTGGAGCCAGCCTGACTCCCTCCTTTTAAGTGAGCAGCAAATGGTGGAGGGGAAGCCAGGCTCAGCGCTAGTTACACTGACCTCTTTCCGGTAACAAAATATTTGGAAATCAGCAGCATTGTATTGTAAGTTGGCACCATTAGCAGTACACTATATTGCTGATAAAAAGCTTTTTGCTTTGATAAAATAAGGAATTGTTAAAAATAAAATTTTTATAACTAAAATGTCGTTTAGATGGCAACAGACTGCCAGGGCCAGGCAGCAAGCGAGAAAGATTTCAAGTGCTAATGAAAAAGGAGAATGATATCTTAGGAAAATGGAGAATGAATTTGGAAGACTGAAAGAAGCTACATTTCATGGCCTAGAAGAACAAGCAAAAAAAATAATGTCTGGTGAATATTCATGAAGAAAAAAATCCTATGTTTTGTGCTGGTTCGTTGGAAAACAGAACTATGCTCCAATAGTCATTTTTACTTCATTGTGCTAAAAAATACTGCTGCCTTTATTTATTTATTTTTAATTCATGCCAAACAGAAGTTGTTTTGCATCCTGATTATCCTTGCTAGTAGTTTTTACTGCAGCAGATCAGTTGCTGAGATTTTCTAAGATTTCTTTAAATGCAACTACTGTGGACCTTGCCTGTCTGACAATATATTCATTGTCACATCCTCAGTTAATTTGGTTTCCTACAGCATACCCAGTCTCCTAAAAACTGCCTCAGGGCTGCACTAATGCTATGGCCTATATGCAGATGATTTAAATTAAAAACAAAACAAAACTCTTCTATTCATTTTATAAAACATGTTCTCCTTTTGAAGTTACTGTAGAGGTTGATAATTTTTTTTTCTTTTTAATAAGTGCAGTACATTATAAACAAAACTTGACTGTTACTGTTGGAAAAAAAATGAGTCAGGCATCATACAGAAAAGTACTTGTATGTGCTAAATACTTTTTTACTTCCTGTTCTCTTGCAGCACTGCAGATCTGCTCAGTAGGAAATGGAAGTAACTCTTCAAAATTAATGAGAATGTATATTTTGCACGTCACTAATTGTAAGCAATGATGAAAAATACAATTATTTTGACAATCAAGATTACATCTTACAAATACCTACACTGAAAGATTGTGATTGCTGCAAAAAATTTATCTTCTCAACAGTCTGCCAGTGTAGGAATGTTGTATAATTAAACCTCAAAGCCAAAATAATTTGTACTCATATCACAGGATAGTGCCCACAGTTGTACTAACGATTTGATAGCGTTTCTTCGTAATATTTTTTGCTAAAAGTCATGTACAAATCCTTTATTAAGATAATAAAAACGAGACTGTCATCCTGAGAACATTGTTGTTCTTTGCACGCTAGCATGTTCCAAGTCTACCTACAGTCTGGCAACACTTGACACAAAATTACTGTCATACCAATCTGTCAAGATGATGTTAAGAATGTTATTTAAGTGACCTTTTACTTCTGTAGTTGCCTTTTCTAAAGCTTAAATGTTATGGTTTTTATTGCCAAATGCTAATTTTGATTGTTTAATTTTGATTTTTTTTTTTAATTTGAGCTTTAGATAATGCTACAAGTATTGTAACTACTTGCTACAGAGAGCTAGTAATGCATAAGAATTATAATTTCCAAACAAATAACTGTATTTTTCCAGCTTAACTAATTAAAAGAATTTTAAGTGATATTAGAAAGTCTTGAAATAAAAGGAACACTGAGGAATTGAGTATCAAAAATGTTTTGTTAATAAATGCAAAACTATCCGTTTCTGCATAAGTCAGGGGTTACTCAACACTCAGTCAAGGAAGTACCTGATTCCAGTGAATTGCCTTGATCAGAGGAGAAGCAAACCTGGATAATTAAAGAGCTTAAAGAGCTTGTATATGCTCAGATTTGTGTCTCTAATAGCACATAGTAGGACACAGAGAGATTAGACTAATCTAGCAGTAGTAACTTTTTTTGAGTGAACTGTTTTCTCTACTGAATTATTTCCATATTTATATATCCCACTACCCATCAAAACTGGATTAGTATTTCAACAGTAAGGTGCCAAAGCTTTGTCAGGATTACATTCAAACATATGGAGACGAAATGACAGGAGACATGTTGAAATGCTAATAATAGGGCAAAACAACATTTATAAACAATCATTTCCCTAACAGGCAGATACAATGTACAATGTCCTTCAGGAGAAATAATCAAGAATATAATATTAATGAAACAAGAAACCAACTGACGACTTACAAGTGGTAGACTGAAAAAAAGATGCATCCTTTATTTTGGACAGCAGCATTATGTATTTTAATGTCTGAAGGAAAAACTAAATCCATTTGTATTTAGATGTAATATGGAAATATGTACTTATGCTTTGTAGTTTACACAGATTTCAACATTCAAAGTTAAAACAGAACATTAAATTAAAGCAGAAATACAGCATCTGTTTACAAACAAAGCTCAAAAGATGAGAGGCTCCTACTCAGAACTCATATTGCAATAAGTAATTTGTAGCAGCATATTTTCTGTGCTAGTTGTGAGCCAGAACCCATTTCTAAAGATTATCTTCATGAAGCTAGATATTAAAAATACATACATAGCTTTTATCACAAAAAGGATAGTCTTGAAGTTTTGTGAAAAAACACAATGAAATACACAGACTTTTCCTCTCTTCTGATATATTTTAACTCTGTTCATAGTAAGATAATATAAAATTATTACATACAATATGAAAAACATTTCAGGGGATGATTTCTAGAGTTTTAATTACATTAATTTGAATGTACACTACATGGTAAAACCACAGCCATTTAAATGAAATTGATCAAGATTGTTTATGTGTTGAAAATTATGTGTTTCTCAGTAGTTTACTTGGCTTTGAACAAATTATCATTTCTGTAATCCTTTTCAAGAGCACAAACTTTGCGTCTACCCAAGAGCTCTGGTTCGATTACTTGTAAACTACAGAGGTTACAGCTTTTCTTGCTATTACACTTTGATTTCTTCAAGGTTTCCAGTACTGAATGCATCAAGAAATCAATTCTCTTTAAAATAACTGTAATGCTGTCTTTCATTTTAAAGTTCTTGAGTGCATCTTTGAAACCAATGTACCACCTTTGACTGTGTATCCAAATTAAATTTGTTTTTCCTTAAACAGAGCAATAAATAAATAATAATTATAAAAAAAATTCAGTGTTAAGAGCATGTTTTTAAAATCTAATTTTAGTCTTATTTTTTTAATGAATGCAAATATACAGTATTGTAATACTAGATTATTGTAAAGCTTTTATCTTTATTATTAAAGGGACAATTTTAGAAATTAAAAATACCATTATAAGTAGACCGTATAAGAGCTTTAGTTACTTGGGCTGTAGTGGTGCTATCATCTCTTCTTAAAATGCTAACATTTTTTCTGATGCTTGCCAGTGACACCACTGTGGGCCTCCAAATTGAAAGCACCTACATGTTCAGTTAAGCTGCTTAACTGCAGGTATTTTCTTTCCAAAGTATGTCCCTTGTTGTAGAACTGGAATTGCTTTCTTAACCTTCATTCCCTACATACATCATTGTTCGAATCTTTTGATAATTTCTTATCTTTTTCTGTCCTCACAGCTATCGAAGTAAATCTCCAGAAAGCCCTGGCTGAGGCCTCTGAAACCTGCACACAGGAATGTCTCATCCTGGGCCATTCTGACAACTGCTGGATGCCACCTTCTTTGACACAGTATCAACAATCCAACACACCTTTGCCATCATTTGGCTTCCAGCAAAGCTGGGGCCGAGGAGCCAGGTCTGACGGACGACACACTCTTGGGAGGCCCCTTCCAAAGGATGACACTGACAAAGGCCAAGGTGGGCCCAGGCCCCAGTTCTACAACACCTGTGAAAGACACTGCACCAGTGAAGATCCTGTCAAAGTCATCCCTCTGGCAAACTTTGCCATGTCCCACCAGGCAGCAGTGTCTGGGAGTAGCACTACGTTTATCCATGAGCACCAGCTATAAATGCATATCTGACAAATCAGCTATTTCAGGCTTTAAGGTGTTACTGTATATAGTCACAGCCTAACACTGTTCTTAGTGCATATACAAATTTGTTAGGCTTGTGAATATTTATGTATATAGAATCCCAAATTTGAACTTGAAAAGCTAAATCCTTAGGACTTAGTTAAAGAAAATTCACCACAATTTTTGGTAAAATATACAAAATGGGGAAGAAAACTCACAATCCAGAACCAATCAAAAGAAAATCATAAAAACCTGCTCATTTTCGTATATGGGTCTATAAAGCGCAAATATCTGCTAGCAGGTCTTCCTCCCTGTTGAAAGCAATTTCTTAATACAGCTTAGGAAACATTGCAGTAACATAACTTATCAATTTTTTTCTCTCTTCATTGTTATAATTTATAGGGTATTCATAGATTTCACCTTCCATTTGCTTAGCAATAGAGATCAAGTGATCAGTTTCTTTTTTGGTTACCTTATGCAATATACTTAGGAAGGATGGTGTACATTTCTACCAAAATTTACTTTTCATGTAATTAAGAAGGAGAATGTACTCCAAGACATGACAACTGCTTTTGATTTTAATTTTCAGTGGTTGAATCTACAGGTATTTATTCTTTGACAGAATGCAGTAGATGAAATAGAAAGCTCTTAACTAGGCTTTTCTGTGTGAAATAGACAACAGGACAGGATACAATATAGATCCAAAAATATTACAGTATTTTTTTTCTAAGATTTTCCTTTCAACAATAATAAAAGCAACAGTATAATGCATATGCTTTTCAAGCTATAAGTCTAATTTTTGTTTTTTGTTTTTTTTTATCTTGCAGAGCTTGCTTTGGCTACTGTTCCTGTTAGTTGAAAATTACATGGGCACTGCTGAAATCAGTAGGAAACTGGGATAGTTTTTTTGGCTGATGTCTTATTGTGGCTTTAAGCTACTGGTGTTTAAAATAATATTATAGTGATGTATATGTTTGTTTTACAGCTATAATCAATCACTTACTGCAAGTGTTCAGTAACAGGTTAGCGATAATATTAGTTACTTCACCCCAAATTTATAAGATAAAGGACTAGTTGTCATTGTAGCTTAGTTTATTGTTAGAGAATCACTGACATTTCTCAGCAAAGAAAGAGGAATCCGGGTAATAAGTGCTGGATAACTATAATTACAAACATACCCCAATCATATTATTTGACCAAGTCTCAGGATGATTCTCTGTAAAGATCAGGAATTTTTTTTCAGTGTTTTGTGTACTGGATGATATAATAGTAGCAGAAGTAAAGCTAGTAAATTCTATAGTGAATAAAACTGAGATTCCTTTCTTCAATGAAAAAAAAAAAAAACACCACATTTTCCTTTTAGCATTTTGTTGCTGTTTAGCCATCATCATTTACAGTGTGTACATACCAAGATCTTTTTCCTTAACAAACTGCATAACTTTCTTTAGTTTTATTACTACATTAAATGAGACAATTGAAGTTGCGTGGAGGGAAATTTGAAAGTGTATGAATATTTCCTATGGATAGAATTCTATGTAAGCTTCATACTGTAACTTATGTGTAACATAAAAATAAAAATAAAAAAAATACAGAGTGTAAAAATGCTGTAATATTAGCTGCTTGTAAAATTTACAGAAGTTCAAGTTGTCGAGGGTTTCCAATGAATGCTAAAAGAGCTTCTATTATGTGCCCAGCAGGTATAAGTAGCTTTATATATTGTTGTCCCCACTGTAAATCTATTCAAATCACATTTACATTTTATGTGCAAAATTAAAAAAAAAAAAAAAAAAAAAAAAGCATCACTTTTAATCTACTGATAGGGTTTAATTAATAAACATCAGATTATCTGACAATGTACTTCTGGGTTTTTTTTGTTTGTTTTTTTGTTAATGTAATTTTCAATAATGTTTGGAAAAGATGTGGCACACTGCTTTCCGGTTGCATGTAAATCCTGGGGAAAAAATAACAGTCCTTTGGCTACTGACACACAATGGTTGATACAGCTCATTTTCAGTTCCAGGACAACTAAAACTTTGACAAATTAATTTACACCTAATATATACAGAGCCATTTGTTGTTTGCTTTGGAGACATCACAGTTGGAAAAATTTAGCAGTCCTTTTCAGGGATATACAAAAAAGCTTATCTGTAGTTTACACAGCCTTACCAAACACATTAATTGTGCAAATTTAAAATAAGGTTGGCATATAATACTTTCTATTATAAGCAGAGGACTTTAGTTTTTATTGTAGAAGTCTGCTATAGCAAGTGTGTATAGAATTGGCAGCTGCATTTGAAAACTCATTTCTTTCCTCTCAACATGTCCTTTCTGACAGAATATTGTAATTGAAATTTATTGGCAAAGCAATCCATTCCTACAGTTTTGCTATTTTCATAGGAAAAGATAAAGACACTAAAATTATATATTTTGTTTCAGAGGCAGACGAACAAAACAAAACAAACAATTATTTCTAAAAAGAAAACAAACAAAACAAAACAAAAAACCCACCAAAATAAAGGAACAAAAACCAACAAAACCCCCTAGAACAACTGCTTAAACGAGAAGAATTTAAAGATTAATCTGATAATAGGAAGTGTTAAATGTAATATCCAGGAAATTCTGTTATGGTATTGTAAAATTCTGTCATCAAGATGCATAACACTTAATGGTAAATACATACTGTATCAGGAGTTAAATGTTGCTTTCGTTTTTACATATTATATATCTAATGTATAAAATTATGCATTGGAAGCAACATTTTTTTTTCTGAGAACAGTTCGAGTGTCATGTCAGTATCCAGAGGAATAACATTACTATAGACTCATTACACATCTTGTCATATATATAAGTAATTTATCTAGTGCATAGGCTGTATATTTTTGTGTAATTTTTTTAGTCACTTAACTTATTTTATCTTACTTGTGTGAATTTGTGAAGAAAACAATCCTATATACAATATACAGTAAAATGGTAGTTACATGATTAGATTTGTTTCATACAGTGTAACAATAAAGGAAAACCTTTGCCTTCAAAGTAATGTGTCACACAGTCTAGCCTAGATTTTTTTTCCAAACTCAGTACATGCTTGTTGCACTTCCAACTACTGCATTGAGAAGATAAGTGGTAGCAGCAGAAAGATAGTTTTTTGATGATGTCAAATAGTCAAGTGTAAAAAAGAGATTAAGTCAAACTGTACACAGTAAAAAACAAAACAAAAAAGCCAGTTCTTTGTTTTCCTAAACTGTGCTGCATAACTTTATTCTGAAGGAAGAATATTTAAGGCCCGTCTACTTGGCCAAACAGAGGCTACAGAACACCTGCTCTCTCAGGGCTATGAGCTAGTCAGATGCAGGTTATTTAGCTAATTATCATGGCAATGAGCGCATGCTAATAGGACCTGAGGGCTTAGGAACGTTAGTGTGATAGCTCGGTTGAGGCAAAGTTACTTATGCGGTTCTGAAGGCAGCCAGGTCTTTTTTGTCTGCCACGGGGATGGAGGCTCATAGGCACTTCGTATCAGGTATTTATGTACCCTGTGTATGTAGATATGTGGGTTTCCAGGTTTTTTTCTTTTTTTTTTCTTTCTTTTTTTTTTTTTTTCCCAGGAGAAGCGATATGTTGCTCTGTTGCATTCTGGGCAAACTCTAATCCAGCGAGGAACCACTTCTGCCTCAAATTATCATTGTTATGCCCACTTCTAGCATGGTTGAACAAAACAGTTGACTTAAATAAGTAAGTCATTAATGGTTGATTAACGCAAGGTTGTTTGATTCAAGCTTATAAAGTTTGAGTTTGAGAAAGCTTGATCATTTACACTTGATTTTGTTCTTAACAATTCTAGCTCAAGTTTTGCTTTTGCAGCTTTAAAGCTACTCCTTATTAAATAATCATTTTTTACATGATTACACTGCAGTTTACTACCGTTATTTAATTAGATAAGTAAAAAGGGAGGGATTGGTTTGTGCAGACACAGAGCAAAGTTGAAGGCAAAGATTTTATTTGGTATATGTAGGAAAATTGTGTATAACATGTTATCCCTAGTGAAGAAAAGAGACTGACAATTTCTTGTAAATATCTGGGTTTGTATTTCTGGGAAATATCCCTGCTCTATGGCATACTACAGGATCTGAGAGTGAGCAGTGTACGTCTGTGTATTGAAGCAGCCCTAACCATGCTCTACAAATCGTGCAGTTGGACACCATATATCATTGTCCAGCAGCTTTTAAAGTCCAGTAAATTTGCAGTAGTTCTATTTCAGGTTTCTGTACAGCATGTTGTCTTGTTAATTACAATGTTTATTAATAAACTAGATCCACAAAAGCAGTTTTCTCCTTTGCACTGTCTTCTTTGAGTTTCTGAAACACAGATTTTATTTTTTTAAGTATTTCTCCACCTATGCTTCCTTCATTCCCTGCTTCCCATAGCTCATTTCTTTGTAAACCCCCAGACTGTGAAGAAAGAAAAGTTAACTTAGCTTGCAGTTGCTTCATTGAAGTGAGCAGCAAGCTTTTGATAGGCAGTGGAAATATTCACAATTCAATGTGTATAGCAGCCTAGCTTTCTATTTTCAGATATATTTTATGTTTCTCTGTTGCTTCTTTTTCTACAAACCTCCCACCTTCTACTATGCCTCTGGTACACTTATTTATTGAAAAATCATTACAAGCTGGAGGTTGGAATGATTATAGGTTTTGTATTGTTAGAACATGAGAAAATGAGCTACTTCTGATTGAGAGAACATGATTAGTATGTTGTTGTTGAGGTAAAGGGATGAACCTCTCACTATGGATGTCATCTAATGACAGTCAACTAGGAGTCAAATGAGAAACTAAGGAAATAACATTTCATCTGTTTTTCTGTATTATTTAATATTTAAAAAAGAACTTCTGATAGTTCCCTTGACATCAAGGCAGTAGAATCTTATTCTTTGACACAATTATGACTTTGGAAACACAGATTTCTTGTCTGCTGAACCACTTTCAAGAAAAGAACATAGCCTACAAATTAAACAGAACCAAAAAACAACAACAACAAAACCCACAAAAGAATCCCACACTATATTAGAAGAGAGAAGGCTTCCTTGGCTTGGATCATAAATTCTCAGGCAGTAGTGGTTTGGAAGGGCGAACTCGGGAAGCAGTGAAACTCGAATTTCACAGAGCTATTATAAGCCAGTTTAAAGAATTATAGAGCAAGACAAAAATGAGCAGTATCTGAAGATTTGCATAATTTTAGCATTGGTGTGTTGCAAAACTGCAGCAGGATTGCAGAAGTAATGTTCCCTGAGAATCATCTGTTTGCATTCCTTCCTATGGGCACAAAAGAATACATGGTACGCTTCTGTGGCCCTGCTGAAAATAACTGAATCCCAGGTATCTGTTGAGTGACTCTGTAGGGTGCAGCGTTTTCACCAAAGTGCTGCAGCACTAAGGGCTGATACAGTGTTCAAAAGCCTTTAAGACAGACTCCAAGGCTTCCTGCTAGGAAGTCTTCCAGCGAGGTAATTGCTTGTTAGAATGTACAAAGGGATTTATTTAAAGAAGAACATGGGTTTACCATTAGCAGGCAATACTGGAGATGTGCTGCCTATGTGATCATTTAGCACTTTCTTTGCCTTTTCTTCAAGTTTTTTTTCAGGTGTGACATGAGAATTGAGCTGCATTTGATTGAATAGCAGCTAGCTCCTCCTTAGGACGGATAAGTATCAAGTAGAAGAAGAAAATGAGCAAGAAGCTAGTTTCTACAGTGAACAAAAAGCAGCTCTCATCTTTTGTGTGGTGGTGAAAGTCAAACTTTCAGAAGGTACGTGTAACTCTACTTGTAAAAACAGGTATTTTTCTAAGATGTAATCTTTTTCTTTGGTCCTTGCATTCACAATCCAGCATGAAAATAAATCATAACTGCAATGAGACTGGTGGTATATTTCCATTTTTTATTATTTTAGTGATATAAAGGTATTTTGATGGTGCTTAATTTCATGCTTAAAGCAGAAGTTCTAGTAGTAAATGTATTTGTTATCTGAAATTTGTCTTCATATTTAGGTCTAAGTAATTATTTTTTCAGAAGATTAAATCTGAAGGTCCATGCTTTTTGGATAGCTTTTGTTTATGACATTGACACAGCCTCCTCTTAAACATTTATTCTCTCATAGGAATTGTATTGACTAGACTTCAACCCATAGCTTAAAGCCATCAGTAGTGATGTGCTCTAGAGCAGATGAGTAGGATGTGCAATCAAAAATACATTTTCTACGGCACCAAAATGAAGTTATTCATTGCTACTGCAGCTGTTACATATGTAGTAAAGTAGCTGATTAACATAATTAGTTTAAACTAAGATAAATTGTTTTTAACCTGTATTTAGTTTGGAGTTGTTGTTTAGTTATGGGAGATGGTAAGACTCTGTGCCCAAAAGCTTTTCTACGTTTTTTTTGAGTATCAGTTGTTCTATAAATACAATTTCTGCTTCTCTGCTGTGTAGAACAAACTTCATTGTACAGACATAGGGAATTAAATAAACTATTGTATAGTTCTCCGGAGGATAATCAAATGGAAGAGTTAAAATCAGACTGAAAAAAATGAAGTAATTGTAAGTGGATAAGGAAAAAAAGTTGAGTATTTTCAATAGGAGAAATAATATAAAGAGGCAAGTAGATAAAATGGTCAACTTTTCCAGCTAACAAATATTCTAAGATTCACTAGTCTGTACAAAAATATCTGTTAACATCAACAGAATTAACATCTTTAGATGCTGACATAATTAGAATGTGTTTAGGCCTATTTGGACCTTTGCACCAAGTAGGCCTCCAGGTTCATTTCTAGGGAATAAAAAGTATCTCTTCCCATTGCTGTGGAAGAGCTAGTGCTTTCCAGTTATCCTAATAGAATATAGACCATAGAGATTTGAATGTTAAAGTTAAATGAGAAAATAAAGGTATGTAACTTATCTAGACATAGATAAACACACTCCCAATTTTATTTTATTTGCTTTTGAAGTTTCTCTTCAATGTATATGGGTCAGATGCCATCACTGAGCATCTCACTGATTACTATTTATAATCTGAGAATACTCATTATATTATGTAGGTGTGCACAAAGTCAAAGCTGCTTGTCTTGGCAGATACAAGTTGTTTGTTTTTAATTGCAGCAGAGACATTTAGCACTGTGCTTGCCTGGTAACATAGGAAACAATACAAGACCTTGGCATCCAAAAAGATTAGACTGTCTGAGCTGACTGGCTCATAAAAACTATGCTGCAGAAACTGGCAAAGAAAACAAGTCTCTGAAATTCTAAACAAGTATTTTAAAGACAACAAAATAATATAAAGGGTCATATTCGCTGCTTACGTGCTTGAAATAACGTATCATGCAGTTATACCCCTATAAAAAGGAAAAGCACAACGAAATGTATTTAAAAAGCCTTTTTGTTAGTTGAGTTTGCTCTCTAGCAGTGGTTACACACAAGTGATCTACTACGATTTTTAAATACTTTTTATCAGATTTCATCCTATTGAATCACAAATGTATTTTCGTTAATATAATGCTACTGAATATTAAAGAAAAAATCAAATTTCCCTATCTAAAACTGTCATTTCAGTCTACAGTAGGCAGTTATTTAAGCCTATTGTTGTTTTGGAAGTACTTGTCTGAAATTTCTTCAAAATATGCTACTAACATATGCAGAAAAAACCAAGAAAGCGCTAATATTGAAGATCTATGCTGTGAAATTTGGGTGAATTTGCATATGACATTTCCTAAGATACATGAAATGTAATGAAAATTCAGCAATGTTAATAATGCTTCCTCTACAAAGAACACCTGATGTTAGTAAAGAGAGTACATGACAGTAATTACAACAAAAGTAAATCTAGGCAGTAGGCTGAATAGAAACAAAGATACAAATATATGTACACATTTGCCTATTGCAAACAGGAAAAATGTATTTTTTTTCATAATACTTATAATTAGGCACAATAGCTGAGGCAGACACATCACCCTTGATTGTAGGGATGTGTTTTGTCTAATAGATTTCTAACCTGGGGTTTTGGGAAAAACGTACCTGCAAGGATAATTCCTTCAACTCAGAAATTTTAGAATCTGTGTGTACCCAGTTGATGAAGGAAGAAAGTTAGAAAATTAAGATGATATATGTCTGTTATATAGCTAAAATCAGCTGTATCTAAAGCCTAGTATTTACATAAAATGTTGTATTCCATATTCTAAGTATGGAAATTAGAATGTCTGATCAGTGGCAAATAAAACAAATCCAGCCCCCCTCCTCTCCCACCAAGCAGGGCTACTAAGCCCTTCAGAATAGTTTTTGCTTGCCAGGATGCACCTGGTTGTGTTTTGTCTTTCATGCCAGCTTCCTGTCAGAGGGGTATAGAGAGGCTGACATTTGATGTATGCAAAAGAACAAAGAATAGGTTTTGCATCAAAGCCAAGTTGGCAAATATTGTTGTTTCCTGTGACAAGTTTTGCTTAACTAGCGCAAGAACCAGCCATGCAGAGAAGTGTGCTCCTATAGTGCAAAACAGAATCTATTTAAGAAGGTAAGAACAGTTGCTGGGTTTTCACTTCCCTTTCCTCACTCTTTTGCTAAATGCTGCATTGGCACGTCACTTTCTTTTCTGTGACAAGTCTTTCGGAAAGCTAACAGGGAGCCAACTGTGCTTAGGCATGTGCACCTGTACCATAGAGAAACCAAATGAAAACATTAAATAATGTTTCCCTTTATGCAGGAGAAACATCAACAGCAAAAAGATGCTGCAAGGAGCACTGCCACAATACAGAAAAATTGATAGATTTGTCTCTTCATGAGAAAAGAAAATTTTATGAACTGGGAGGAGGTGTCTTGGTTTTGTTGGTGTGTGTGTGTGTGTGTGTTTACCTGTTAAGTGCTTATATCTGAATAACTTCTGGCTGCAACAAACGAAGAAACAATTATGTCAGCTTGTCCTTGGCACTGGCTGGGCACATGTGTTCTGGGCTGCCTTAAAAAAGGAGTGGCCAGCAGGGAGAGGGAGGTGATTGTCCCCCTTTACTCAGCTCTTGTGAGGCCCCATCTGGAGTTCTGCATCCAGGCCTGGGGCCCCCAGTACAAGAAGGATGTGGAGCATTTGGAGCAGGTCCAGAGGAGGGCCACTAAGATGATCAGAGGGCTGGAGCACCTCTCCTATGAGGAAAGGTTGAGGGAACTGGGCTTGTTTAGCTTGGAGAAGAGAAGGCTCCAGGGAGACCTCATTGCGGTCTTCCGGTACTTGAAGGGAGCGTATAAACAGGAAGGGGAATGGCTGTTTACGAGGGTGGATAGTGATAGGACAAGGGGGAATGGTTTTAAAATGAGATGGGAGGTTTAGGTTAGATGTTAGGAGGAAGTTTTTCACACAGAGGGTGGTGACACACTGGAACAGGTTTCCCAAGGAGGTTGTGGATGCCCTGGAGGCATCCCTGGAGGCATTCAAGGCCAGGCTGGATGTGGCTTTGGACAGCCTGGTCTGGTGGTTGGCGACCCTGCACATAGCAGGGGAGTTGAAACTCGATTGTTGTGGTCCTTTTCAACCCAGGCTGTTCTACAAAGGAAGACTATATGCTTGGAACTAGTACTTCAGTGTGAAGGGCATACTGGAATGACCTTGGTGACATCCCTGGGTCTCTCTTTTACTTGGACACCTCCTGCAACTTGATCATCCACATTGTAAAGTCACACAAACCTGGCAGTGCCATTTCTAAAAGGAAAAGTGATAAAACCTATCTTCCAGCAAATTCTTTCAGTATTCAGTAGGTCCTTCTATGCTTATTTCAACCTCATTTCTCACTTAGGTTTCACAAGTTTTCTCCAACCTGCACCACTGGTTTTGACAATTTCTTCCTCGTTTTTAATTCATTGTATGCTGGACTTTGCCAACACTGTGTGCACTCCCCATCTTCAAGACTAAGTTGCCATGTGTCTGTGACTTGATTGCAGCTGGCTTAGTCTGCCTGACATGCTTAAGAGGTGATGCTAGAATTGGGATTTGTTTTCCAGGTTTGTCAGCTTTCTGCTTTCTAGAAAGGCCTTCAAGTCAGGAAATTTCCTGAAACGTTCTAAAAAATCATGGGTGGCTGTAGTTAGAAGCAACTTAAAGTAATAGCAACTTTAATAATAGCATTGGTAGAAATTTATGAGAAACTTTTAAAGCCAGAAAGTTGGAGGCAGGTACAATGATGATTTCAGTCTGTGATGATAAGCATCTTTAGTAGAAATCTTCAAAACAGATGACCTCAGATGTACATTCAGACATTAGAAATGTGCACAGGTAATTAGCAGCATGGATGTTGGTAAGCAGTAAATGGATAGTTCCGCTGCATATGATTATGCACCTTACTGTAAATAGGAATTGTGGGTTGTTTTATTTATTTAGTATTTCTACATCATTTACTCTACATTTTCTCCTCAGCTTTAGTCTTCGCATCACAAACATTCTAAAAATTCTGGAATATACTCCTCTTACTATGACTTTGTTCACCTCTTTTTCTAAGTTCTGCCAGTTTTCTCTCCTCAGTGTGTTCTAGAGTAATTTACCTGTGATGACAGAAATAAACCTAGAAAATATAATGGAATTTTCCTAATCTTCCAAAGTTTGCCTTTGGATTCAATGATGTTGTAGGTCCCTTGAAGTGACCACAGATCCAGACACACTTCTGGTCTCGCCAGGTAGGGTATTTCTCATGTGCTTGGGCAGGCTACCACGGACACCTGGTCAATTAACGATGCTCACAGCTCACTGGGACTGATCATGTCTCTCAAGAGCCACTATAATATGTCTGTAGACATATGGCATCTCTTCAAAACAGTTTCTACATAAGCATATGTTTTTTAACACTTTTTCTCCTCCTTTGAACGAGAGCTTTAAAGACTTCAGACATTTCAGCTGTGATTTATTTTTCATTTGCCCTAACTAATATTACTAGTGGTCCTAGGGATTTTCTTGGGCTTTTGCCCACTCTAGTTTTCACAGTTTTTGAGAATCCAGAGATATTTCATAGAAGTACTCAAAATTGTTCTCTAAGCTCACTCTCATCATGGTGAAGACATAGAATACTACTGCCTCTTTGTCTTGCACAGTATGGAAGTCAGTGCTACTTTTTTCTGGCATTACAACCACCTGTTCAACACAGGTTACTCACCCTTCTGCATTATCAAGATTGTATTTTTCCTCCCTGAGAAATAGCAGTTATAATAGACTATTTTCAAAATGACAGCTTAAGTGGCTTCATGGTTCCTTAATCTCTATTCAGAAGTCTTGTCTCCCTGCATATTTTTATTGCTTTCTTTAAAAAGCAGCTTGTGAGAAAGGTAATACATTATTAATGCTACATGTCATCAAATAAAATAAATACTCACTTTTTGAAGAACCTGATCCACTAATCAAGATTAAATGAATGCATCTGAATTATTCAAAGAACCTCAAATAGTGCAACTTGTACTCAAATCAAATATAGTGAAGAGAATATTCACAATATAACAAAAAGAATCTCTAAGTAACATTAACTACTCAATTTTCACAACAGGAAATGAGATTGTTATATTTATTTTTAATCAGTGCAAATATTTTACCCTTCTTGAAGGGCAAAAAGGTCCACGGTAGGTTTCTGCACTTTCTTACATTTGCCATTATGAAATAGCCTTCTAAATAAATGTTTCTGTTCATAAGAACAAAGTTATCCAACACAGAAGAGATTCTGATTTTATTCCTTGCTGTTGCTGTGATCTAATGCTTAATTCTCAAGATGATCAATTTTTCCTCCTCAATTTCATTTTGCCACCTCAACATGTACGCAGTTTCCTAGTATTTTGCCATCAGTGAAATCTTTTCAAGGGAGAAAGAGGAAGAAGTGATCAAGAAGGCGTAAATATTATCTTTCGGCGTATGAAAAGTAAGAGCATAGTACTTCAGGCATACTCATAGTGGCTGACTTCATGTCACTGAGGCTGATAAGCTAAAGAGCTGCTAGAATAGTTTTGAACAATCTTTATGAAATTAGAGTTTTGATTAAACAAACCTGAAAGCTAATGTTGAAGAACCATGTTTTGGACATCCAAATATTACCTATTTCCATATGCTACAATATAGATCCTGTGGCTACTTTTTAATGAAAACAGCAACCTGGAAGTTTCATACTTTTAAATGTGTTTTGAAGATTGCATATCCAGTTTGAAGCCTGAGATTTGGCAGACGTGTCTAAATCCACAGTCCTATGCCAAGGGATGCCATGTTTATGCTCAGATCTTCTAGTAAGTTTGAGAACTCAAAACTGATCTGATTCTGATTGAAATCAATGGGTTGTTTCCACTGAGTTTAGTGGCCATATGTTCAAAACAAATGTGGTTTGTATTTTGTGACAAAAAGAGAATTTTTTCATCTCAGATACTGTTTTCCCAAGGCGAAAGCGACAAGCTGGAGCTATGGGATTTACACATAAACCCCTTTTGTTTAGTCCTGAAGGAATCAAATTTCTCCAAATATGCCTATGTCCCCATTAGCTTTATGTGCGGCATCTCTGGAATAAAGATATCTTATCTGCTTGTATTTCAAAACATTGAAGAAGTCTGCAATATTGTGAAGAAAGGCCTGTTCTTCCTGGAGTATATGCAAATTTTCTTCAGAGCTTAATCTGAAAAAGTGAAATATTTCTATACTGCTTAACTGAAATGTAAGAAAGAGCCACTTAGGTATTAATATATTTTTCTACCCAGTTTTGATAATGTTGAAATGCTATTTTGATATATTTTATTTAAAATATTTTCAGTTAGCAGTAGGTAAGTGATACCTATTTATCTATATTCATACACAGAAGTACTTTTTCATTATGGTGTAAGCCAGTCAAAGCAAAGCCAGAGAGAATGTATTTGTCATACCTTGCATTCAATCTAATCTGTTTTTCCACTGATGTGTATTCATCATAAATCTAGCAAAACATGCTGAAATGCATTGGAAGGACAACCTCAATAATGTCAGTAGATTTATGTGGTAGCAAGACTAGATTTTAACAGCAACATTACTTTCCATTTCAAACCTGTGATTTCTGCTTCAGTTTGAGCGAGTTGTCTGACAAAACATTTTCTTGTTTCAAATATGGCAGACAGGTGAATGATTAAATTGGTGGAATGCTACAGATAAAATGTCAGGCACATTCTTTATCCAGATGATTTTTCTTAATGTATCCTTGAAAGAAATACTGATCATCCCAATTAAATCTTAAGTCCTTGCCCCATGCACTTTTGCTTGGGGCTGGAATTTACAAGCGCTGAGATATCAGAACAAAACCTCATTGAAATCCACCAAAAGATATTCATTAACTTTTGTTGGGCCCTGAGTCATATACTAAATGATTAAGACTTCTTTCGTAGAAGTGTAAAATGTATAATTTTTTCCTAGTTATTATTATAGGTATACCTTCTGTATTAATACTTGTTGAAAAATAACAGCACTGTTTAGTAAAAGCTATTCAGAATTAACATTTACATTGAAGATTAGTTCTCTTTTTTCTTAATTTCAGTATTTGGCAGTATGTTGGTTACCTTGCTGTTAGTACCCTACAGGTTGTCATTTTCTTTTCGGACTATTATGCCAAAGATAAAATAAACAATTTATTTCCTCTATATTTTTATACAGAGATACATCTTCAGAAAAAAATTACAAGTATAGTAAGTCTGTCAAAGCGTTACGGTACCTTCTTATGCAGTGATTTTGAGATCAGCATTTAGCAAATGCTTGTCAAATCTCTAGTAGAGGCTGAACAGGGGAACTATACAGAAGTAGCTCTGCCTGGAAGAAGGAATGGCTGCCTGGCAGAGAACCATCTTCTAGGATGAATTTGGTGAATTCTGATTATGTAAAGGTTTTGGGAGAGATTCAAAACCTAATAGAAATCATTTTTAAAAAACAATTTCTTTTTAAGTATAATATAGAGATCACAAAGCATTGATAGGACGTAGAAAAATATTTCAGCCTCCTGTCTTATCGGTCAGTCTTAAAGTATAATTGACCAAGCCGCACAACATGGCATGAATCATTAGGGTGACTTTATCTTGTCTTCACTCATTTCTTTCTTGTTATATCTCACAGGTCTGAGATGGGCAGCTATTTTTAATACTGAAAGCTCTCATATGTCAAGTTCTATGTGAACTAATACTGTTCGCCATCATATTCAACATCTGTCAGATTAACAGTGGATAGCATGAGGTGTTCCAGATTCAAACGCTACTGACACTTGACTATAGAGCTCATCTATCAGGAGCAAACACAGCACCAATCAGGTCCCTGAGTGACTGGAATGTGCACAGATGAGAGGCTGTCTCAGGGCTCTCAGAAAACCTAATATTTGAACCTTTTCTCAGAAGCAGATGTAGGTGCAGCACAGCTTTGTCCAGCAAAGCTTAGATCTTTTCAAGGCCCACACTTATTCTGCATTCATAGCCTCATTTGGTCCTGTCACTCAGTCACAAGATGTTTAAGTGGTAATTAGCTCATGGGTTGAGTAAGCAGAAAATTATGAGGGGTCTCTAACAGGCAAAGAGGAATTAATTTCTCATCAAAGACCTAGACCAAAACCAGCAAGAGCTCAAGGCACACAAAAGGAGGTGGCTCATCATGTGGTTGCAGTTCACATCTAGCATTTCCAAGTACCGCTTAGAGCTTAATCAGTTCAAAGGACACAATGAATTACCAGATGAGAAATTCTCTGTGTTATTAAATGTCATTCCCGACCAACAACTTCAGCTCAGGAACAGCTGAATCTCCAAATGTCAGGAGAAAGCATTGTACCTGCTTCAGCACTTTCCTGACATCGTGCCAAGGTGTACACCCAGTGGGGTCATGAGACCTTTGGGTTTACTAGCTACCAGCTTGCATAACATTCTTATTCAATGCCATTCCATTGTTTTATCAACTTGACTTTCTTTTTCTGCACTGCTGCTTTTGATTGCTTCTGGAAGGTTCTAGAAGCTTCTGGAGCCTGTGGAGTCTGTGTCACTGGTGACTGATTGTTAGCTGATTTCTGACTGGGAGAGATGTCTTCAGGCTGGTCTTTGGCTGCTGGTTGCTTGCTTGATTTGGTGGCAACATGTGGACTCATCTCTAGCAGTGAGCAGCAGCCTGCTCTGCAGGCACATGACAGAGGGCTGGATAGTGCCCTCCAGAGGGGCTGCTGAAGTGCTGGTGCCCACTGATGGGCTCAGCTCCCAGTATGCCTGAGATCACGCTGTCTGGCAGGGCAGAGAGGGCTCAAGGCCTTCTCCCAGGCCACTTGAACTGTCTTGAGCAGAGTTGCATGTTCTGGCCAGGTATGTGGGGATGAAAATGCATCTTTCAGACTTGAAGTTTACTATAGAAAACTTTGAAGAAATAAAACCACCTCTGTTCTAGTTATTTTTATGATCTGGACTTCCTCTTTGTTCCTTACAATCAGTGCTGTGCTATGTTACTGCTACAGAACCTTGTTAAGGATTCAAGTCTATGTGAAAAGGAAGATCACCCTGAAGGGCTGATACTTAATACTGGCTATGGGCTGATCTTTGGCTGTCGTGGCCTCTTTTCTTGTCTTTAGGAGAGTCAGAGAAATTGATTTCTTCAGCATTAGGAAATGAAGGCTAAAGGATGACCTTGTTGCTGTCTACAGCTACCCATTGTGAAGATGCAGAAAGGGCAGAGGCAGGCTCTTCTTGGAGATCCACAGGGAGGACAGATTGAGAAAAAAAAATGGAAAAAGTTGAAACACAGGATGTTCCAAGTAGGAATGAGGATTTATTTATCACCATATGATAACCACATGCATCAGTACAGTGAGGACATAACCTGCTGAAGAGGAACTCTGCAGAGAAGGATCTAGGGCTCTTGTTGGTCTACAGATTGGCCATTAGCCAACAGCGTGCCCTTGTGAGCCAGTGATATTCTGGGGTGCGTTATCAAGAGTGTAGCCAGCAGATTGAGAGAGATGGTCATTGCCCTCTGCTCTGCCCTGGTGAGGCCAGGCATTTTCTTATTTCTTTATGTATATTTTTCTCATGTTAAAATCTGCATTTTTAAATTGTTTGACAACAAAAGCAAACCATTTTGTTCACATCCCTAAGGCAGAGAGAGGGAGGTAACTAACCAGTGCAATAGGGCATTAGGAGTATACTATGTGTACAGCTATACGAATAGTTAAAATCTTACTCTGCATGGTTTGCTATAGCTTCTTTTTCAGACTTCATTCTTAAAAGATTTCCATAATAACCACAGGTTCACTGCCCTTTTTTTTGCATTCATTATTTAAAATATAAACTTCATTTACTCATGTGTCTGTACTATTTGAAAAAGACCAGGGAAGATGTATCTTCCTATTACAACTGCAGTGCTTAGCTTACATTGCTATGCCTCTTTGGATTTCTGGAAAAGTAAACTAAGGTGTTGAAGAAAAAAAAAGAGGAAATACCTTTCTGGTGCCCTCTATGATTTAATTTCTGGGGAAGCAAAAGTATCAAGAACAGCACGCTTTGGGTTGTGTGTTACTGTATCCTATGTTGTTTCAGATGGAACATCCCACACAGTAAATACACAACATGTGATCTAGAATTAGAGCTTTTAATAAACTGAAGATCTTCTTCCTATGAGCATCAGCGTATCAGTTGAGCTGTGTAGTATCAAAATTCAAAATCACACAAGAAAGGTGTCAGACTCAGTGGAGGAGCTTTGGAAAGACAAAGCATAGCCTCAGATCAGTATGAGTCTTCTGGGATTTTATAGTTTCCCTGAGATGAATTTCATTCAGTATATGTTGCTGTCTGAGAAAAGATCCTGAAATAGTGTAAATAATAGTCTCACAGAAGCAACTACCCACTCATAGTGCAGGTGTTTTTAGAGGCTTATAGGGCAGTTTTATTGATTTGGTAGCATTTCTTTGTCAAGCCTTTCGGCAAAGGGGTTATCATAAGGAAAAAGAAGTAGCCATTATAATGTGTTTTTTAAAAATTTATTATTTAATTAATCTTTGCTATCAGGTCCCATAATATACAGAAACCCGCTCTTCTTCATCCTGTTCTAGTTCCCTGAATATTTCTGTATGTAGCAGAAAACAGAGACAATTATTATCAAAGGATAATGATTTTTATTATGTCATTATTAAAGAAATAAAGGGATGTCATTATCTCTGGTAACACAGGATGTCTGTTCCATTTGTTGTCATACCTTCTTGCATTGGTGTCAGGTCTAGGGCTTTGTTTAGGATTCCAGTTACAGGTCAGTCCAGAAAGCAGTATAAGTATAGGAGTAGGTGCCCTCTGGCATGTGCTGAAGGCCAGGCCAGGCTTCTGGTCAACGGGGAACAGGGATACAGTAGATTTCCCTCCAGTAGCCCCCCAGAAGGTTGTGTACACTGAACACAGATCACAGTCTGAGAAAGTGTCAGGCAGGTTACATGTCACTGGAGATTAGGACCCCATAAGGACATTTTCCAGAGTATCTGTGAATAGATGCTTGGAGAAAAGAAAGACAAGGCACCTCTCATAGTTGAGTTTGACAACAAGTACTCTGGTTTCAATTGTTTTTGCTTTGGATACTTAGTTAACCAAGTGTAATCCCTGATTAATATAGGATTTCTCTTCTGCAGGTTCATCCAGACTCTTACTGAACCCATATAAACTTCTGGCATTAATGATGTTCTTTGGCAAGGAGTTATATATCCTAATGACATATTGCATTAATATTAGAATGATGTAGGTTGGAACCTGAATCCTGGTTATCTACTTGATGCCATCTAGTTCTCATACAACAAACAAACAAACAAATAAATAAATATCAGTGAACAAATTGATACAAAGCCACCTCAACACCAATCACAGTTACAGACTTGTGTTGTATCCTCTCTTAGTCTTCTCCTTACCAGGCTCAAGAGCCTTCAGTTATTTGATCATTCCTCATGAGGAAGACTTTTCATAGATTTAATAATGCTTAATGCTCTCCTCTGAACCTTTTCAAGGTCAATTTTTATTCCTTGAGATGGGAGGACCAGAACTATACACAATATTCAAGATATCAAGGAATAGTGTATTACCCTGGTTGCTTGGGCTGCTTTCTCTTTGTGTTGTTATACAAATGGTTAAAATTTGCCTTGTCTTTTGGACTGCTGCTCTGCTCATATTTTCATGGAACTATGTATAATAACTCCCAATGTCTTTGTCCTGAGTGCTAATAGCCCAACATGCATCACTTTTCCTCTTTGAGTTTTTTTCTGGCTTTAGTGCCCAGCTGCTCCATCTTAAAGTCTTTCTGCAGTTCTTTGCAGTTACTCTTTGTCCTTAATGCTTTGAATGACTTCATAATGTTGAACTTCTGTCGCATAGGTGCTCATTCCCTTTTCCTCTTTTGAATGTTCAGTAGTCACAATACAGATTCCTGCAGAATGCCATTAGTGACCTCTTTTCTTCATGAGGGCAGATCATTTACTCCTACATTTTGTTTCCTATCTTTAACCAATCATTTATCTGTGACGTTCCCTCTTATGCTATGGCTTCTTAGTTTCCTTCAAAGCCTTGATGGAGAATTTTGTTGAAAGCCTCTTTGAAGTACTTGAAGACTTTTATCATCTGGATCACTTTAACTGCATAGAGGTGACATTGTTGGAGACTTCCTTTAGGTTTATGAGGGGCAATTTCCTTTAATAGAAGGCAATGTTGACTCTCTAAAAGTACATTATTTTTATCCAGATGTCCATTATCAGGGTTTTCTTGTTTTTTTGTTTTTTTGTTTTTTGTTTTTTTTTTTTATGATTTCTACAGATGTCAGACTTCCAGACACTATTTCTCAAGTCTCTCCTGTCATCTTTCTAAAATTTGGTACCATGTTCCACCCCCCAACCCCAATACTTAGATGCTGAAGTGATTTAAATGAAAGATTATTTACTTCTGTGAATAATTTGGCTCTTGAAGTCTTGGATGAGTACCACTTAGTCCTTGTGACTTGATGCTATTCGTAATGTCAAAACATTCAGCAAACGATTTGTAGTCACTTCAGTTTCAGACAGATCCTTTGAGCCCTCTACAGAGAATGATTCTGGTGCAAGTATCTCTTCTGTCTCTGCCACAGGGACCGTATGTGAAGAATACTGCTTCTCAGAAATAGTGTTATCTTCTCTAAATGTTTCTGTTGGAGTATGGGTGTTGACCTTACAGACTTTTTTCAGAAAGATTTCTGTTGTTGATGTATGTGGAAAAAAACATCTATTTCTTATGGTTTGTTTTTTTTTTTTTTTTCCTCTTTTCTTTTGAATTCTTACTTGGTTGCCGAACAGTGTTTGCATGCTTAATATACCAAAGTTTAGCATTACTTCTGTATTCTTCATTTTTAAAGGGGTTCCTTATTTTGTCCAATGCACTGTAAGGAGTGCCACAACATTTTAAAGAACTCTAAGAAAACTGAAATGTGTTTGAATAAAATAAGAATGCTTACTTCCACTTCTGTTTTTAATTTGATTCTTTTTAAGGATCATTTTTTTCAAAATTCCCTCTTTTTTGTACAATAGTCTGTATAATGCCAGGCACATAAATGAATATGTACTTTGCTGAATAGGGAAGGATTAAATTAGATACTTAAATGTTTTGCTGAATAAGGGTCTAATAAATCTTTTTTTCCTAACACTTTAAGTGCCTCAACACCTTGAAGATTCCACTTAAATCTAGTTGAATACATCAAAACTCAATTTAGCAGACTGGTGTTACTCATTTAACTAGTACTTAGAGTCAGGCACACTTTCTTTTTCTTTACGATGTAGTATTCATTGCTACCTAAAATTATCCTGAAACCTGTTTTCCTTCAATTGCTATTGTGTTTTTAGCCTTACAAATCAAGGGATTTGAAATGGTTATCATGTTCTTCTATTCGTTAATGTTCATTAATTGTAACACCACTGTTCCGATAGAGATTTATTGGTAAACTGAAACTCTCATTTCCATCTTGACTGACTAGTTTTAGATTTGCAGTGGCTTGTCTAAGTCTCAGGTCTTTCCTTTCAATTAGTTTCCCTAGGGTTCTGAAGTTTTATCAGATAGTGGAATAGTAAACAGTTGTTCAGACTTCAAGCCCTAATGCTTCTGATTAAAGCCACAAAAGATTTGCTTTCCTGTCACAACTTACAATTGAAGTAAACATGCCAATTCAGGGGTTTATACATAAAGAGATTCTTCTTTGTATAAATCAAAAACAAAGCCTTATATTTATTCAGCCTGCTTTCTTCAGAGATTAAATGAACTTGGAATATAAACTGCTTACTTCACAGCTATTTACTTGGTTTACTATAATTTACTAAGGCTTTTTAACAGTATATTCCGCATCTCAGGCTAAATGCAAAATAGCTCTTCAGACATGTAGCAACCAGTTACTTTGCTTAACATTAAATCTGAGTCTCAAACATTCTTACCTAGACAGAATTACTAGTTAAATGTTTTTAGTTCTGGTGTGATACACTAAAAACAAAAAAACAAACAAATAAAAGGATTTTAGAATCATCCTGAAGAGCTGAAATTCTGTTCTGCTTTGTTGAAACTTCTTACACTGTTATCTTGGTAACTCTCTCAAGAACAAATGTGTTGAAAACGGGTCTTGCCTAACGTGTATAGGAGAGTCTGGGACTGTAACTTGTTTAGTTCTACAATGAAAGAAAGGTTGTACATTCAGTTTAATGTTTTTAACATTAATTTTTGTTTAGGTTTTCATTTGGATGTAGTTAAACACAATATTGGGTTAGGTCATGGTTAATTATTGTGAAAAAATGTTGTTTGTTTGTAGGGTCAGTCCTTACTGTCTTCATAGTTTGTTTGTGCAAAACTCCGATAAATGGTTTATTTTTTAATTTTGGTAACAATATTGTTAACAACACCTCTTCCAATGAGAGGCTGACAGGCTTTGTCTAATAGATAATCTTCCAGGTCTCAGAGAACAAAGAATGGTTCACATTGGCAGGAATCATTCAATATTCTTGAACTCCTCTCAGTGTCTCTTTATCTTTGTACTTTGTGTATGTACCTGCATATATGTGCCAGTCTCTTTATAATCAGGGAATTATCAAATGGAATATCCTTTACCCTGTCTTAATTTTCAGCATAGTTCCACTGTCAGCTAATCTCGCATGTATTCAATCCCTTACAACACTGATCAAAGCACTTGGAGGGTTTGGCCTCCAGGCTAGCATTGGCAACTTCATTTAAGTGTTAAATTTGGTTTTTCTTTTCTAAATTAGAGGTTTTGTATTCTCATTGTCTCCTGACTCCTGCTGAATTTCCTTCTCAAGAAGCAAGATATTACTGATTTCTTCCTTAACGCTGAGGCAGGTAATGCTGATACACCTCTCTGATGGGTTAGGAATAGGGTGGAAGCCAAGTTACAAGGAGCTGCCTCTTATGGAATTAGTGAGTGTGCCATGGCTCCTGGCTCTCCCATCTGGGGCAAGCTTACTGTGGGCTGCTGAATTGAGATGAGTAAACTGTCTTCCACACCGTGAATTGTTAATTTGTTCTTTGAGCAGTGATTAATTAAAAGCAAAACAAACAAAAAAAACAAACAAACAAACAAAAAAAGTGCTTTCTTTTAAAAGCATTTCAGTCGTGTTTAATTCCTTTTCATCTTAAATCCAGTCTGCCCATTACCTCTATCCACTTTTTTTTTTTTTTTCCCAGTTGTTTTCTGACTCCAGTCATGGTCCTTATAGTTACAGGCAGAGATGAACAGTTCTAAAAAAAATTTTAAAGAAATAAATAAGTCAAATTTGTACATTTGAGCTCCTATTTGCACCCACCGGTAGTGATATTTCATTAACTATTTTCTATCAGTTAGAAGACATTTCCTAATGTCTCCAAGCTTTAATAGTTCTAATAGGAGGTTGGGAACTCTCATTTGTAGAGATATTTTCCATATAATGAATAAGAAAATCTAAGGCAATAAAATTAATGAGAGAAAAAATTGGTAAGAAATCAATGACAAGTCAATGACGACTGAATACAATTCATATGAATATGACTGGTTATAAGAGCCATCTGTGAAAACTTCAACAAGAGAATCAATCTGAACTTCCTGACCTCTTCACTTTTATTTTTGCTTTATTTATTTTATTCCTGTCAGGAATTCTCTTCCAACAGTTTTATAGAAGATAAGAACTGCAGTTAACTATAGGATACGTACAGTAACTTACCTACAGTTTTTTATTATGTTTGTTTGCTTTTAATTGATGGTGCCATCTGGAGTCCTGGAAAGATTAAACAGTTTGCATTTTAAAAATGTGTTCTATTGTAAGTTTAAAGTTGTTTTCTTATACATGTTATATTACAATAATATGAAATCCAGTGTGGTGAAACTGCAGCCAGAAAACTTCAGAACTTCAGCAAAGAAGTGGCTTTCAATTTATTGATTACTATTACAGCTCGGATTCGGGAGTAGAGTTATGTAAATGTGCTTTGGAATACATGAACATTGTTCTGCACAAATGTTGTACTTCAGTGCATCACTTTTTAGTGTCTTTAGTGACTTGAGTCCGGTATTTCACTGTGACAGCAATTGTAGTCATTTTCTGTAACATGAAACTACAGTTCTGCTATCATGTATATGACTTGCTTATGAACAGCACAATAAGCAGTAAGACGTAAAATAAGCTTAAACATAACGTAAGGAGTATTCAAGCAAGGAAATATAGTAATACAGATATAGCGATGTAATTTGGGACATGAACACATCCCAGGATTTAGTGTTTTTTAGTGTATCCTTGGCAGTGGTTCAACTGTAACAAAAATGCCCCCCCCCCCCCCCCCCCAAAAAAAAAGAAAGAAAACAAAAAGAAAACAAAAGAAAAAGAAATAACACAAATTCCAAGACAAGTGAAAACCTACACTAACTTCAAGGATGGTATAATTATATTGGTTTGAGTATATCAATACATTTTCCTGGGCAGACATGTTTTAATCATATTTTGGAATTTCTATTGATTTTTCTTGTTAGCAGTGGTCAAAACATGATTGAGTGTAATATCTAGCTGATGCAACAGTGCCCTGAAATAGCACTTAGACATCCCAGCTCAGTTCACAGTGACACACAATATCTAAGTAAGCATTTCCAGCAGCATAAAGTAAGTAAGAAACCTTTCCTCTCTAAGGAAGTTAACAGGAGATCATCAGTCAATCCAGGACTATTTCTGTCCATCAGGATAGGGCCTCATGTTACACCTTTTCTTCACAGGGTCATCTTGGACTAATTCAGTGTGTACTGTGAATTCAATGTACTGTGAATTTAAAATATGTCCTCTTAAAAGTAAAAATAATTGTATTTGCATTTCTTTCACATAAACTTGTCTCTAAATTTCTGTAGTTACATACATACAGATGAACCTGTTTAACTACTTGTAGAAATTTTAATGTGTATCAAATGATTTCCTTACGTCTGGCCATCTAGATTGTATTGTGGGGAGTCAGTAATGAAATCTTTTTTTCTAAATAAACATATATGCTATATTTTCATAGTATTTTTAAATTTAAAAAAAAAAAATTGTTCCCACCTCTGCATTCTCCAAATCAGGAGAGCTCCTGATGGTTTGATTAATCAAAGTCTAATCCTAAAGACAGGACTAATATGTTATTAATATGGATAGGGATGAGAAATGCTCTATATACCACTAGAAGTAAAACAAGAAACATTCTGAATTTGAAACTGAAAAGTAGTGTGAAGTTAAAAAAATTTAGGCATGTCTTGTATTACAGTTATCTTTTTAGTAGTACTATCAACTTTTGATAAGTCTTGTATTAAGTTGGAGATTGTTTTATAATCCATGATGCCTATTAAAATGATGGGGTTCCTTCCATTTAAAACTGAGGGACCTATATTTAAAACTGATATTTAAATGAAGTATGGCAAGGTATGGCAATATTCCTGAGGGATTAATTTTCACTTGACTGTGAGGATAAATTATCAACTATTAGGCTAGATCAGGGTGACTATTACAGTCCAACTCTGCAAAAGAAAGATAGATAATGAACCTGATTGTGGAAATGTATTTGCATATTTGGTCATTACAGTTTCTCAGTCTGCTTTTTGCATGTTCACTCTGGGGCAGTGGCCCTCTGCTGTTCAGCAATGAATTGTTTCTGCAGTCCAAGGATAATGGTCGAGCAGCAATGAAGAAAAGTAACAGTATGTACCTCTTTGGTGCACTGCACCATGTGTTGTCTAAAAAAGCCACGAAAACCAGAGAACTTGTGGAAGGCTACAATTTGTGTACATCATTCATATTTTATGGATAACAACTCTGATCTTCTGTTGTGAAAGCAACAGCAAGTGATAGCTGGAAAGCTGTCAAAATCACTGAAGTGTTTAGCAGTGTTATTCCAGTGACTATACTGAAGACTATCTGTGGAATTCAGAGGCGTAAAACATAAACAAAGTCAGGTCCCTTGCTTATCTGTTTAAAATGGCGGAATTCTTTGTCTGAAGACCAATATGAAAGAAAAAATCAAAAATGATATCTGTAGCAGAAATGTTAAGTCACAGCCTGAACCAGTGATTGAGCACCTGGTGGGAAGGCAGGGCCAACCCAGGGGAGCTCAGGTGCATGCAGTATACCTGAGTGACCAGAAGGCGTGGAGCTAGGATCCACCACTTCCCAGACCTCATTATGGGTTGGCAGTGGAGGTGAGGGTATCTTCCTGGAGATCCTGGCCTACTGAAGTCCTTCTAAAGGTAAGCAGTATTTTTTTCATTTGTTTCTGTGTCCATAGCTGCTGTGTTTAGATTTGTTCTCATTTGCTTCAACCAAAGATTTTGCTGCCCCGCAATTATCACCGTACTTTCTACTGCACTGTAGCATTATAGTATCTGAAGACTGGAAACAAATATGAATTGTTCTTTGTTCCCCTGTTGATCTGTTCACTTTGACATTAAATAGCAAAATATTCAGAAAAACAATGATGTAATGATAGATAAATTTGCCTCAAAGAGCTCAAAACAGTCACAAGTACCCTGTTTTTTTTGTAAGCTATTACAACTGTCTGTATTGGTGGTCTGCTTCAGAATTTACCTGTCTCTAATTTTACAATGCCTTTCAAATTGTCTGACATGAATCTGCTTTGCTGTGATGTGATTCACTGCTGGTTCTTGTGCTCTTGTGAACATTGAAAGCATGACCTTCCTCTTTCCAATAGTCTTTTACACCACCTGCATTGCTGTGACTTTTGCTCAACTCAATTCTTCAGTCTATCTTCTTAGATAAGGAACAAGTACTAATACTCACAGGGGTAGAGACCTGCTATCTCCTTTATACTAAGCAATATTCATATCCTTAACACCTAAGGCACTTCTAGCTGAACTGTACAGGCTCACAGACTAGCTGTTATAACAGAGTTCTTGACAAGCTGAGAATGTTAATGTGGATGTTCCTTAATCAAATAAGATTGCTTCACTCTGTGTCAAAATGTAAGAGATTTTTCTGATACAATAATGTTGAATAGAGAGTAGTTTTCTGAATTTATCACAAGATAATCTATTCCTAGGTCAGACTGAGTAATCCCAGACATATGGTAATATCTCTTAGGAGAGAACACAGGAGGTGTCAATATCCTGAATATATCCCAGAGGTGCAGCAAATCCTCACAGTTCAATGTTATAATGCTCAGGATAAATATTTCTTAGGAGGAAAAAATAGAACTGGTAGAGAATTATAGTAGATGGATGCCTTTTGTAAACAGTTACATACCCAGTGGACATAAATGAAGAACATGATTAGGACATAAAATAGTCATTAGTGGATAGTTTAGTGAATACTAAGCAAAAGGACAACAAGCATTTAAATCATTACAGAAAAAACAATGATAGGACCAGTAATCCTGTCTAGTTTAAGACCTTCACTGAACTCTGTGGTCTGTAAAACACCAAAACAACTCTGGAACCAGCTTCGTGTTCTGCGGCATGACAAGCTACGTGCTTAAAATATTTAACTATCCCAAGAATTTCAAGTGTGATGTAGCCAGGCTTTGAGAAGCACGAAAGATGACAATGCTGCATTACCTTTTATTCATAGAATTTGACCACCCTGTGATAGCAATGTTCTTTGCTTTTGCTTTACTTTACTGTATTATCAGATACCAATGAATTTTAACCTATGAATTCTGCAGCTGAGGACAAATGCACTCTATTACAAGTAGAATTTTATTTCTGCAGAATGTTTCTGAAGTTTTGCTTTGAATGCAGGGAAGTGGATATTCTAGCTTTATACAAGAGAGATGTAGAGTTTTTTAAGTGTTAGGAAGTATAGTCACTGCATTGAATGAATGATTTCTATCACTGTACTCTGCCAGACACCCATTTTTTATTTAACTGGTAGTCTCATGTGAGACTTCTCTACTGATCTTCCAAACTACTATAAGAAAATCTGTTTTGCACTCAAGTTGAAAGGATACAGCATGGGAATATGCATTCTGGGCCATGTCTTGATCAAATTTTGTGACTTAAGAGGAAGAAAATACTTAGAAATTAAAACAGACCATTTCTACTTCAGCTAGTATAATTTAAAATTTCTCATTGTAACATCTGTGACCTAACACGTGCATGTTGTTATATTAGATTATATTTAGAAGTTAAACACTGAATTGACAAGACCATGGTTTTATTGTATTTGCACAGATGGAATTGTGAGGAAGTGAAGATCAGCCAAGATTTTATGTTCAGAAAGCCTAAGCAAAGACCTGAATCTCATTCTTCAAGTGAGATGCACATAGAAAGCAGACAAAGCTCAAATAATATCAATTATTAAACTTAATACAGAGAAGAAACCAAATGACCTTGAGAAAACACGTGTTGTTCCTCATTCCTAGTACTTGTTACTTGCATTTTCCCTCTAAACAGACTTTGCTCTATCTAATTCTAAACCGTTTGCAAATTTAATCTGTGCTTATGGCAGGTGGGTGGTATTTGGCAATAGGCCAAATAATCTTAGTTCCTTAAGAATGACCACATGATGGTGCTGCAAGGCCAAGTGGAAAAAATGAGTCTGCCAAACTGGATATAGAGCACTATGACCCATCCAAATACATCTTCTGATAAAAAGACTATCAGAGAAAGTTTTGTATAAGCAAGTGAAATTCTTTATCTGAGGCTGACTGATGTAGTAAGTATTAGTAAGTAGTAAGTAAGTAGTAGTAGTGATGTAGTAAGCGTAGTAGTATTTCCAGTGTGCTGGAAGAAAAATCATTCAGTAAGTAAATAATCTAGACAATGGCAAAATTCTCTTGAAACACAGCTTTATACTGCTTTTACAGATCAGTCTACTTGGAGCTGAAACACAACTAGCTCAATAGACACAAGAAATTGAGCGATTTTACCTATGTAAAAATACCACACATTAACATCATCCTACTTACCAAAGTGATGAAGCTGATTTCATATTAGTGTTTCATGTTTTGTGAACATAATATAAAATCTTTATGCAGACTCTCTAGTAGTGTCTCTCCTTGGCTTCAGTCTTTTACTCATTTTAGTTTGCGTGCTAAGTGTATTGCAGCGAAAGTAAAGGCCTGTTGCAGATGCAAGAAAATAAACTCAGATGAAATTTGATCTGCTGGTGGCAACAATCATACCAGAGACCTGTGTGACCAATATGCATCTGTATGTTATTTTTATTCTTAACAGGTTAAACTGACTGCATCAAGAATGATAACTGTGGGATTACAGCATCTAGGCTGTTTCTTCATTTTCCATTTAAAATGCAAGTAAAAATGAAGAAACAACCTTTGATATAGTGTGTTAGTGTTAAATGATTCTGTGCTTTTCTTAGGCATACTTCTGTACTAGGACAAAATGCTTAGGAGATTTTGCAGTTAGCACACTGCTGTCCTTTAGAAATAAACTCTAACAGGCAAATGCAGGCAAAACTGCACACCACCTGGATGTCTGTATTTTGGACACATGATAATCTTATCAGACTCATGACAAAAAGATTTTGCTTTCATGAAAGGAAAGTTCTTCCATCTATTTAGTAAAAGGTGGGGGAAAGCATAACCAGAACAAAAATCTGTTTAAGAAGAAGAAATAAAGGCAGATCCTGTCTTTTTTTGTGTGTGCGTGTGCATACCTTCCAACTTGGGATATTCTCTGATTAAACTCTAGCTCATCAACCTCAACGTAAAATGTTGAGAAGTGTTTCCAGCTAGTGGAGCTGGGAGAAGTAATAAACTGAGAAATTTTTCTTCTTGATGGATTGTAATATTTAAGTGAAGAGTATTTATTCTATTTATTTTTGAAGTTCATCCATAGTCTGAAAAAAAACCCCACCAAAAACAAAACAACAACCAAAAAAAACCCATCAAAACAACCATGCATCAGCCCTCTTGTGTTGTTGAGAGTCAGACTTGAAATAGGACTACACAACAACCCAGGACTCTGAGAGATAGTATAGTAATGCTGGTAAGGTACCTAGAGAAGGTCAGCTATATTCACACAGCTCAGGTGATACAACATTTATATCCCAGTTTTGAGAAAGGGAAATGGGTTGTGCTTGAAAAGTATGTCAGAAACCTAAAAACATCAGTGCTGCTCAGCACAAGGGAAAACCAAACAGATGCAGTTTCAGTACAGGGCTTGAGTGCAGAGTTTCAGCAAAGGGAGTTTGCAGCCTGAGAATTGTTCAGACAAAAAAGAGTAAAAATCAGTGCATTCATGGGAAGTAAGCCATGGTGGTTATAAACAAGGAAAAAAATCTGGAGGAAAAGCTGGGTGTTACATTCCCTCTCCTGATACATGACAAATCTCTTCTTGCAAGATTTCCTTACCTTTCAGTGAGGGGAAGAACCCTGCTAAAATCCTTCAGATTTCACTTAGGAATGTTTCAAATCTTTCCCACCCTCTTAGCTTTTCCTTTGTAGCAGTATGAACTGTTGCTATCAAAGCAAACAGTCTGTATGTTAATGAGGAAAGATATTTCACAGGTTTAGCATCATGCTACAAACAATTCAAGGGACACTTTATCTGACTAATTTTCTGTTGCCTGGAAATAAACTATAGGGCATGGTAAGATGCTGTGTCATTCAGGAAGATATGTAGGAGTCAGTGTCATCATGTCATCTTACTTGATCCAAAATCAGAGAGGAAGAGTTAGAAGTGATTAGTCAGGGCAGTGATTACTGTTACTTTGTCTTGGTTCTTTTTTTTTCCCCGAGTAAATTAATAACTGTAATTGAAATGTTCCTATTTTTGACAAGGATTATTTCACAATGTGTGGAGTAGCTTTGTCAGAGTGATGAGTGTGTTTCTGCTTGATAACCGATGACAGGATGTGCAGAAATGGCACGGTGGTATAGAGTTGAGCTCCTTTATATTATTTCATATAGTTTATTATATTTATTGTTCTTGTTTTTAAGAGCAGGGAAAAATAAAATTTCAGATCTTTTCTCACCTAAAGTTTGACATCAGCTGATCTTATGTAATTAAGGCAAAATTGGATGTACAAGGTGAACTACTGAAATGTATTGTCTGTCAGAAGGCATGGTTTCACAGCTGGTCTTAGCATCGACATTTAACCATCATTTCTGCACTCGATAAGACAATTGTTACAGACAGCTGTCATGTATACAGTTTGCAACTTTAATCTGAGATTGTCATATCATGCATTTTATATTTGAATTTGACATGCCAGGCTTTTGCAAGTTTTCTGTAACTGTGTAGCTGAGCAGGCCTAGGAGGATTTCTTTGCCAATAGTGAAAGTGGTTAAAAAGTGGTAGCACAGACAGCATGTTGCATCAAGTCCTCCTGTCATTTGGAAGAATTTCTTAGTGATTACTGATGAATTAAGCTGTAGCAGATTTCTTAATACATATTTATGTAATTGAAGTGGAATGCATAGACAAATGCCATCCAGTAATGACCTGCTGACTAAGCTCTATCATATAACAGATGAAATTTGCCTCCTTATTACAGTCTTTTGGGTAAATGTAGGTTGTCTACACACACAAATCCTCATTTTCCATCAATAGTACATCTAAGAAGATGTTTCATAGTAGTTCCATTCATCATCTGTGTGGCCTCCCTCTTTCTAGACACTTTCTTCCTATTCGATGAGTTAAAAATCTAGGGTTTAAAAGGTGCTACAGGACTGCAAAAAGTTACAGAGCCGGTTATGAAATGTTGCGTAGCATAGGTGGAACCAAAGTTACAGATTTGCTCCCAGCTTTCATTGTGTTTGTCCATCAGGAGTTTGTAGCTCCTGGTATCATTTGCATGAATCCTGGGAATTGTTATGTCTGTCATTAAAACATACTGCACGTTGCACTGTGGAAAAAAAAAAACCCAAACCCACCAAAAATAGTGGATTGCAGAGTGTGCATACCATCTGAATCATTCCTATTAAAGTCAGCGGTCAAATGGTTTACAGATGATTGCATGATTATTTTTTTTTAGCAGAATTTACTTAAAATAACATCCTTCTCAGCTGAAAAATCAAGAGTTCATACTTGTTTGATTACAGTACAGGAAGGATAAATGCTAACTGAGCTCTACTGTGCTAAAGGAGACCATCTACCACGTAATTCTATTAGGTGCAGATTTTCTGATCTCTGAACCTGAGCACAAGACTGGGCCAATAAGTCACCAGCAGAATCACCTTCTGGCTAAGACAACAGTGATTCAGAAACATTCCGGAATTTTCTTTGATTCTCAGACTAAAAGGTGCGTTTTCAGGCAATCAAGAAGTGACTCATTAGAAAAAACAGATCTGCCATTTGTGGCTATTTAAAATGTTCCTGTGTTTTAAGATACTCCTGCTTGGAAATAGTTTGAATATAGCAGCTTTATGTGGAGCTAATCTGGGATCTGCATACTGTGTACAACAAAAGAAAGTTCTTTTAGAACTTGTTTTCTTAGGTTGCCCTGGGACTTCAGGGAGTCTGTTTAACCAGCAGTGCTTCTTTCCTTTCCACTATGTTCTGGGTTAGAGACTGCTGCATTTCCTTCATGTATTGTGTGTTTACTTGTGTGTGCATACGTGCTTATTTATACTCAAGGTGTTGACCTCTGAATTGTTTACCCAAGAAAGCTTGGCCCAGACTAGAAGCTCAACTGGGGAATTCAGGCTGTCAGTACCTCTTATGTTAAAAAAAAAATTAAGCCTACAGTCTCTGTCTTCCTCAGTACTCAAAGAGGATGGTAATTGAGAGGACACGTGAGCCAGTGGAATAGCATGTGAGTGAAATCACAGAATGGCATGGGTTAGAAGGGACGTTACAGCTCAGATCCAGCCCCCTGCCATAGGCAGGGACACCTTCCATGGGCAGGGACATCTTGCACTAGATCAGGTTGCCTAAAACCCCATCCAGCCTGGCCTTGAACACTTCCAGGGATGGAGCACCAATACTGCAGCCCAGTAGCAATGCCAGCATGATTTTAGGCAGGTTTTCCACTACTGTCATCTCCCAACACCTTTAGCTCATCTATGTATGGTCAGAATGAATGGGTTAATGTCAGTGCTGTAAAGACATGTCTATATACGTATATGTTTCTAAGAGTTATAAACAAAATAGATGAATTCAGCTTTATTTATTAGAAGGAAGTGTGCAGTTACAAATTCTGTTCATGAAGGTTAGAATGTATCCAGGCTAAAAGAAGCAATTTTTAACCTTAAGTCTGATGCCTTTCTGTGTACAGGGCTTAATCTTCTAGTACAGAGCTATACAGAACAATTACTTTTCTATAGATTATGATTACAGTCTAAGATGATTTACTGTGTGACTCATATTACTCCTGAGAGTTGGGCTGTTAATTTTGCTGGGTTTTTTGTTTGTTTTGCTGTTGTTTTGATGGTCTATCTTGTTCAGTTTCTCCTTGCATTTTCTGCCTCCTAAAAATCCTTTATGCTTCCATGTCAGCTGGGTACTACAATTTGTAACTCAGCTATGTACTACAATTTGTTGAGGATGTAGCAGTAGAAAAAGCATTACCCCTTTCAAATGTGACATTTAGTGTATTACCTGCATGTGCAGTATTGTCAGGGGTGTAGTTTTTGACCTGCAATGCATTATCTGCTCTACTGACTGTTTATCACCAGTGACATATTTCTCTCCAGGAACCTGCCATTCTTCTTTTGCCTGCTTTAAAACACTAAATGCAGACATACGGTCTGAAACTGGGTGCAAATTTGAGAGTGGAATGCGAACAGATTTTTCTTCTTTTTAACAATTTCCTTCAACATTGTCAGCTAAACATGGTGCCTAGTAAGCTTCTTTTACTACGGTAACAAATATCATGTTAAAGAGCAGAGGCACTGCAAGACTGAAATTAATTATGTATGCTTTATGCTTGTCCAACTAACCACTCTGTATTCCCAATGAAATACTTAACACATCTGTGCGCTCCTAAAGTCAAATAACATCACTATAATTTGAGACTTATTTTGAGCAGAGAAGAAAAGATTTTGTTACACCTACAGGAATGCTATTCTTTTTGAGGGTGCTTTTTTCCTTTGTATGCTCTCATTGTGCACTACTTAATTCAGTCAAAAATTCTAATTGAGATTACTGGCAGACTGCCACAGCAGGAATCTTTAAGTCAGAACCTTTGGGGATATTTTCAGAGGAACGTATGTCTTCTATTTCATGCTTTATTGTGGCAGACTGATGAGAACTTTTAAAGCAAATGTTAAGACAGTTGACATAAAATAACTCACTCTGGAATTTGTTCTCCCATGTTGCTTTTTAAATGATAAATATCAAATACTCTATTTCATTTGTAATATGTGAGTATGTTATATGATGACAATAATTCTGCTGGAATGACAATTCAGTCATGAAGCAAGAGTGAGAAGAACACTTAAGAAGACTGTTTTTTAACACAGACCTAGTAGGCTCTGTAGCAATATTCAGTATCTGAAGGAGTTAAACGGGATAGGCATTATTTGACAGAGCAGTATGTGTCATGGCTTAAGCAGACATAATAGGATAAAATTAAGAAATATGAATATTTAGGTAACAGACAAGACTACTTCCTGATAGTAAGATCTGTTCTAGTTTAAATGGTCTCAAAAAGGGAGCTCCTAGCAGGGAATATTTAACACCATGCTGAACAATATGCTAATCCTCACAGGAACATTACTGAATTGTCAGCAGGATGAACTAGCTGATCCCTTCCATCTCTGTTCTTTTTAATTTCAATCTCTCTTAAAGTTTCTGCTTAGGAGAATATGTACTTCACTACTTCGTTTTCCTGAGAACTGTCATGTCTATAGCCTGAAGAGTGACCTACTGCTCTAGGACATCCTCTGCTTGTTTCTCATTGCCCTTGTTTTTCACAAGTAGATCTGTGAATGAATGGCTCTAACTGAGGCACTTGAGCTCCATTTACCTAATTACATACTAAGTATCTGCGTTATCAACTGTATGCTTGCTTCTAAACTGGAGTGAACTCTCCAGGACTCATGAAGATATGTACACAAACAAAAATTGTTCTTTGAAGACTTGTCATCGTCTCCATCCTGCTAGGTTGAAGCTGGAGGATTTACATAAATGTCTGGCCCCTTTTTGCCTGTGGAAACACAAGGATAATTCCATTTAAATCGAAGTCGTGATGAACATGAGACAAAGTCATGCTGAGAAAGGTTTTAAAAATGTTCTTAACTCTCAAAAGCATTTTAGGCAAGATAACAGCTTGCTAATTTTCAGGCAGTGGTCTTTTATAAGTCTAAGGTGTCACATATGACTGTTTTTCAGTTCTACTAGCCACAACTCTATTCATAAACTTATTTTGAAGTACTTTCATATGCTATGGGGGGGAAAAAGCAACTACGTTTTAAGCTTAAAGTGAATGACTAAATGAATGAAGTTATTTTTATCGATTACATCAAAATATAGCTAGGAAAAAAATGTAGAAATACTCATTAGTAAACAACTTAAAATAAAATTCTCTATCGTGCATTGTACTACATTTTGCTTGAGGTCTTACAAGGACAATTGGCTTTTGAAGTTCTGTTGGTCTGTGGTCTCTTCCAAATCTCTGTTTTCAAACTCAGTAGCCTTTTGAAATGTGTAAAACCAGTGAGGTATGGAAAGTCACTTGTACTGTCTGAAACTGTCTGTGGTCCTCATTTCTTTAATGCTGTCTATTCCTGGAGATTAGTATGAATTTGGAAATTATCTCAGGTAATTTAAAAACTCTGAAAAGATAATGGCTTTGGGTAAAATTCATTGTTCAGAAAAACAGTAAAAAAAAAAAAATCAAAATTAAGCAATCATAGGTCTTAGGTATCTGAATATGCAAATATATCTTAGTCCCCTTTTCCTTAGACAGCTATGGCATGACATATATGCTAGTCATGGCATTGTTCTGTTGTTGCAGATGGCAAATGTTGACAAAGTGAAATCTTGCAGCTTTCCTTCTTGTTATCAATCCAAATATCATAGATAATCCTGGCCAGCTTATTTATAAGTGATGGTGGAAAATGTTTGCTGTATAGACTAACATAGTTGGTGTACCATCAAGTCTTGCTTCCATAATAGTCTCTGGTCTTCTCTTTAACATCTTAGCAATACTGAACCTTGAATACTGGCTTTCCACAACTCTTCCACCATTAACATTGCTGGGTATTTTGATAAATCATGTAAATCAGGAGAAGACTTTTTCACTGATATTTTTTCAATCTTCTAACTGAATTTTATCAAAATTAAAATAATAATAAAAATAAGTACTTTGTAATAAATAGTGTTGGAAATATATTTTTCTAAAATACAGTCCCCATTTTAAATGATACAAAACTGAAATGCTTCCATTAGCTGCAGGGTGAAGTGATGTGTGCACTGTGAGAAAAATGAAGTAGAAGCAGTTTGTACATCTGTAACCACTAAAATTTTATTGTGAAATATTCTTTCTAGAAGTCAGGAATCTATACCAATTAAAAACCTGACATAGTGAAAAGTTAGTGACCCTTTCAATAGGTATGTTGTGCAGAACATGTGTTCTGTAATTAAAAGCAAACACTTCGTGATTTCAAGTTGTATTATGTACAATGGATCTGACTCAGAAAGGCTTCTGGTAAATGTGGCAGAACTTAGCTTTCTCAGAAAGTCTTTCTCTGGGTGTCAATATCTGAATTACTTTGAAGATTTTACAAGATTCTGAGAACATGGCAGTAAGAGACCAGGGAAAGAAGAGGCTCGCACGTTGAAGGGAAAAGCATGGAGAGCTTTACAAGGCTTTTGGTATTCAATAGTAGATCAGCAGAATGAAGGCCCGAGGGGAAACTGAGAAGACCATAAACACCAGAGAAAGCCATAAAGCACAGATTCCCAAGCACTGCTGAGGAATAGGCACTTCCTCATTAAGAGCTTGTTACAGTGTGTGTGTGTGTATATATATGTATAGTCTCTTATAGGAATACAATCAATTTATTTTAACAGGGAAATGGGTACTTCACCTAATGTTTGAGGGCACTCAGTACTTAATTGAGATCAGCCACCTATAAACCTTGTACTCAAATAACTTTTCAGGAGTCAATTAAACTTGATATACATCAGCATATACAAAATAGTGTAGAATAAAAAGTGTCATTTTTTCAATAATCATGAACTTTTCAATTAAATATGTCTATATTATGTAATGATTAATACACTTCTATAATTGCTGTGTCAATACTGAGAGCCACTTTATTCAAAATTAATAACAGCTTTGAAAGAGGACACAAAACTGTGCTGACTGTAAAAGAACAGGAAAAAAAGAGCAATACAAAAACATATTTACTCTGTTCTTAGAAAAACAGTGAAAATTGTGCTTTTTTTCTCCGCTTTTATTATAAAACTATTTGCATTGCTCTAGTCTGATTAAAATATGACACTACAGAATAGGCAGCCAAAATGATGCAACTCGATCTGTAATTCTCTCGTGTTTCCAGATAGTTCATATTTAACTTTAAGTATATTTTGAAGTCGATTATGTCCTGCAGTGCTCAGATTTCCCAAGTCTCCTTTGCATGTCTCTCTGAAGCTGTTTCTGTCTCTTCTGTCTGTTACTGCAGTGTCAGTCTCTGTTTAGGACTTCAAGCTGACTGTCAGTGTGTGATCATTGTAGCAGCTGGACCTCCATAGACAATGGTCTATTGCAATCCCCAACATAAGCCTTATATTTCTTCATGCTGTAGCACACAGATTTACTGAGACAAAAGAAAACTGGGCATCTGTTTATAAGGATCTAACCTTGATGCTCCACTGTGTTACATGCTGCTCACACTACAACTTTTCCAGGTGCTATCAATCATCGGATTTTCTTGGATATATTAGTATGATTAAATATACATGTCAAAGGCAAAATATGCTCATGTAAAATTCATATAGTCTAATGAGAATCTTCATTTCATTAACAGCTAGTGGGATATAGTTCCTTCATTTGGACACAGTATGAGAATAGAATAAATAGAATCATAAATAAACATTTATAATAGCTTGACTATTTATTGAAATACATAGGCTTTATGACTGGAGGTTGTTTTAAAAAAACAACACATTTATTTGAGTTCTGTAACTTCATACATGTATTTGAGCATGTCAACTGCTGCAATTTATTATAATGCACACAAAACTCAATATGCTCTGTAAAGAAATCCCATCTGTTTTAAATGTGATGATTACTGATAAGAGCAGACGGCATACACAGTGTGTAAACAATTTGCTACATACAAACCAATATATTCTAATTACAAGTCAATAAATTCCATATACAATCCAATTAGTTTTCATAGAGACTCTTGTATTTAACATATGTAACTGATTTGTTTCAAATTACTAATTTAAGGAGACTATTATTTAATTGACAAACCAATATATTTGAGGATAGAAGACATCATACAACAGAAATGATATAATGAGATGAAAATAGTACTTCAAAGTACTGTCTGTTTAAGTTTGTTTGTTTCAGAAATCAGTTTCATATGAGAGAGCATATCTTGTATGCTATCAAACTCATCAGTGCTTCTACGGTACTTTATTTTGTAGGAATGTAAATCTAAACATATGATGGGTATAACTGGGACTTCATACAGACACAAATTTAACTAGAAAACTTAGATCAGGATACAAAGACTTCATACTCAGATGAAGTTTCACAGTTGGTCGTAATAGTGCCGGAATGACTGCAGGAAGTCTTATTCAGAGATGTGAAGGGAGAAAAAGAATTAAAACTATCCACTGTGGTACTAGTAGTTCAAGAAACAGAATTTACATATCTATGGGAAAGGTAAAGCATTTTCAGAAACACTGAATAACTACAGATGAAATTAAAAAAAAAAAAAAGAAAAAAGAAAAACAAGATTCCACAGCACTTTAATCAAATGATCAATTTAAATCCAGAAGGAAGATGGAAAAAATGGTTTTCCTCTTGTCTTCTTTTATACTAATTAAAATTTGATTTCTGAAGTGCAGAAAATGTTGTAGGTGACTGCATGAATCTAGTATTACTGCTGCTCTGGGAGACATTACGATCCAGAATCACAGTATGATGTAGAGAGTCCTAAATATAAAATCACATGGTGTTGCCTATACAGTACACACACTGAAGCGTAGTATGTTGAATGGTTGAAAGCCAGTTAAGATGACTCAGAAGGTCTGAGCTTAATGTAGCTACACTAACTTTGAGCAAATGAAATATGAAGGAAAGCATTAGGACAAGTTGCAACAAATATTCTATGGAATTTTCTAGGAAGACTTGTCTTGGAAATTTTCAATAAGGACCTGAGAGCCGCAGCAGGTCTATGAATGATAGTAACTTCATTATTTGTTGGTTCTTAGATTTTTATTATTATTATTATTTAGTATTAAAGTCAGCTTTGGGGCTGTACAATGACTGTGTTTAGCTATCAAAAATCTAGCATGTATCAGCTTGAAACTCTCAGTCTGGTATTAAGAGATTTGTCACTGAGTGTGGGTAAGGAAAGAAAAAAAAGTTTGTCTTTTGAAACTGCTGGTCACCTTCTTTTGTAACTGCTGTGATTGTTCTAGATGGCTGTATCTAGCTCATAAAGAGTATTTTAGTCTAGCTGAACTGAATATTGTAGCTTTGTCACTGAGAATAGTTGTTAAGGTCCTTTCATTTTAGTGATATTATTCTTGGCATTAGTTAATTCACAAGCAAAATTATATTGCTTGCAAGAGAAAATGAATGAATTTGGGAATTCCTAGCACAGAAGCATTAAGACTACTTAACTTAAAATTATACCTCTTTCCCATTCTCATCCATTTTCTGAAGAAGAGCAAAATGATCTGAAAAAAACCTCTGCATAAATAATTATTTCATTTACTCTAGATACTGATTAATCCTGCATTAAAAATATTCTTATGGAGTACAGTTTGTAAGGCTGGAGAAGTGAAGGATTTTCTTTCAATACTCTATGATTTCCTCTATTTTTCCTAGCTGTATTGTGTGGCTTTGGAAAGGGAAGAAGATTTAATACAAAAATAACTGTTATTTTTGATCTAGGGTTAATAATTTTAAATTGCAATCTCAATTTCTTTTTCCCAGGCATTCATTTTTAGCTCCTGATTTTAGCCACGATTAGGTCCAGACAGTTCTGTGAAAGTAGAGATTTCAGATCTAATTCAAGAAAATAGCTTTTTAATAAACTCCAGAATAAAGAGAGCAAACTGTATTAACAATGCCTTTGCACATTTCTGAAGGACAAGGAAGAACTGCTATTATCCTCTATGGAAAGAAAGAGCAAATAGAATTAGTTTGCCTCTCCAGGGTAGAGACTCTGTACTACAAAGTCCCTGATGATGTGCATCCACATACTTGGTAGTCCATGTTGAGAGTGATTATTTGCACAGGTCTCTCCACCGGTAAAGTAACAAACAGTGTCAGAGAGATCTTTAACCCATGTCCTAGCGTTATTTTAATGGAATCACATCACCATTTTAACTCACAGAGTATAGGAAGGAAAACTTGAGATGAGAATAGGATATTGAGAATTAGGATTTTGTATCAATCTGTAGTTTTCTGCTGCCTTTCTGCCAACAAGGATGGGTGATTGGTATTACCTCTGCTCTACCTGGAGCTGTCAAAAAATACAAATCACAAAAGAAAATAATCTGCAGATGAAAAAGTTCAGGCTGAGATTTCTTTCTCATTTGTCATAGCAAAAACAAGAAACATTTTATTGAGGAAGTTGGAGAGCTTTTGACGTTAATCCTGCTGATATGCAGGGAGAATAAATGAGGGATTTTTGTTGTTCGTGTTTTCACATAGCATATTAATGATTCTGATAAGAGCATGCGGATATCTGGCTACTGTCTAACATGTTAAATTAAACTGTTATGGCCTCAAGACTGTTTTTCTGTGTAGTTTTTCAAGTAAAATTATAAAGCCATATGACTGCTAGAGGAGTGGAAAACAAGATCAGATGTAGCTTGGCCTATGTTAAAAATAACCTCTATAAGTAGTTTCATTAAATCTATTTAGCTTACTGATCGATGGAGTGAAATACCTATTTTTTTTTCTTCTTCATGGATCATTGGATCTGCAGATTCCTTCGAGTTCTGTGATACTTACACATGATGTATGTACAATAGTTATTGCGTGGCATTGTTTTTGGAAGTGGATAATGCAGTATACATACTTGTTGGCACCAAGCTTTTATCCAGTAACCTGAAAATTACACGGGTAGAGAAAGAAGTGTTTTACAAGAAGTAAATAATTTAATTGGAATCAATTATTTTTTTTGTGTTCCCTATGCTGTACATTAATATTGGTAAGGATATAATTGATATATATTTTTTGACAGAAACCTAACTTAATCAGTACGTCACATAGTATCTCAATGATAATCATTACTCACAATAAATTCTGGATAGGAAAATACTTTAAGATTTTACAGTTTTCATAGTTTTTTTTTTTTAATAGTATTTGCCATTCTAAACCCATTTTCCAACTTTTTATAAATGTTTCTTCACTTAAGCATGAAAAGCATTAGAAAGGATGAGTGGTAGAAAGATTGACCTGAAAATTGCTACTCCAGAGAACTTTCTCATTAATTTTTTCCATTACTTGCATTTACATGTATTTCTCATGCTTTGCTTTTATTTCTGGGTATTACCGGAGGACAGGGTTAAGGAAAAGAGGAGGAATAGTTTGGATTGCAGAATATGAATTGCTGCGAGGAAGAAATATCCATCAGGCAAACAGGCATTGCAGTGTTTATGTCAATCTACTATATTTTCTCTGACATCTTATGACTTTTTTCAGTTAAATTTAGTGTTTTCAGGCAAAGGTTGTGATTTCCTAATAGCCTCAGAACCGAGCAAACAGGTAGAATGTTTACTTATTCTACACTTGTTTTGTTTTACATTATTGAAATAGTTTCCACTAGAAGATAAGGACAGTACAGAGGCTACTGTGCATACCATTGTGCTCAAGATTTTGTTAGGGTCTAAAAGAAAATACTTTCTGTGAAAAGAGGGTAACTTATTGTTGGTATTATTGAAATCTTAACTGTCTAATCAAAGAATTACTATTAGTCCATATTAATTACGGGAATTGTGGAGTTGGGGTGACAGTTTATGGCATTTCAATCAGAACATAAGTCATTTTTCCAAGGGAGTATGATCATGATTGTGAGGGTTTTTTTTTTCTTCCTTTCTTCCTTATCTTTCCATTTACTTTTTAATGCTTTCTTAAAGTTTTGTAGCATGATTTTACATCTTGTTTTTTATTTATTTGTCTTCAGCTCCAAACTATATCCAATTTTACTGAATACAATTCTGGTCAGCTACAGGTCAGCATGAGTCTAACAGACTGTGAGTTATTTATGGCTCTGGGGTCTCCAGCACCAGCCACTGACTTCGGTTGTCATTCCAAGCCTGCACACTTCTACACACCATCCTATGTCCCCACACTTGACATCTCTGCTACCATATCAGGCCTCTGGTATTCCTCTACAGAGTTTCATTGTGTTGCAGTCATAAAAAAAAAGTTGTAATGTGAGAAGTAACTAAACCACTTGTTACTATTAGGCACATAAAACCAAAGGATGTGCCATATAAATATTACCTAAAGAAATCATATGTGGCCAGCGAGCCTTTAGAAGAACTGCTGTTGCAGCTATCCAAGTAAAATTCACCTCCAGGCAGTTCAAGTACTGCCCTGAAGAGAATCTGACCAAGATAAGTCCTGACATCCTGAGTGCTCAGGACAAAGCCTGAGTTGTTAGCAATAGGAATTCTATACTAGGCCACAGGGCTACAAAAATTATGATTCCTTTTCAGTAGAAGCATAAATGTTAGAACAAGAAACATTTAGAAGTACTAAGAGACATGGACTAGTGAGGAAATATTGATGGTAGGTGGATGGTTGGACTGGATGATCTTGAAAGTCTCTTCCAACTTTGGTGATTCTATGAACTTCCAAGTATGAACTCTTCTGACCATGCAGAAATGAATACAATTTTCATTTTCATGCTGCTGATTCCAGAACAACTCTTTTAGCAACCATGAGTAGAAAATTAGTTTATTTAAAATAATGAGGCTTACAGCACTTATGTCATCTAAAAGCAACAAATAAAAACTCACTCAAATCAAAGTAATTACATTTTATTGCATTAATTTATTAAATTCTTTTAATGGCATTGACACGTTAGATGCATTTTTCAACACTCACTGAAAGACAGTGACAGCAGTCAATGTAGGTCTTCATTTTCTGCCCTGCTCCTGGGCATTTTCAGGCAGGGATAAGCAGTTCAAGAAGCAGATCAAGTATAAGAAAGAAAACTAGTGCTATCGTTTGAGTATGATTTCCCCTCCTAGCTATTACAGCCCTATAGCATCTCTTTCAGCTTAGTTCACCTTCATTCAGGATGAGAATGGTCAACCATTACAATTAGTGTTGGCTTTATTTCCCTAGCTGTATTTACTTTTTTTTTTTTTGTCTAAGACAGCAAGATTTCACTTGCATTTTTCAGTGCCTAATTAGATAACAATGTCCTTCTAATCAGCATGAAATAAATGATGTAGTGAAGATGCTGCTTGATAATGTTTTAAACTTGTTTAAGTATAAAACATTGCAAGTGAAAACCACTTAGTATACATAATGCATAATAATTCACTAATATTTATGCCATATATACCATGTCAATTTTTCAGTTTTTGACCCCTTTTACAAACAGATTAGCTTTATACCTTAGTCTCTCAGATGGGTGGATGAAGGGAGCCGTGAAAGAGCCATGTCAGTCTGTACTCTACAGCCTGTATTGTACACAAAACAATTCCATGTGTTTTACACAGTGCAATAGGTTCTGAGGAACCTCCCACTTCTTTTGTAGTCATTAGGCTTCAATGTCATGCTTAAACTAGCCTATATTTAATCCTTAATCCCACTTTTAATCCTTAAGCTGAAATCAAGTCACTTCAATAGGAAGATGAAGCTCTTTATTATGCACTTTAAAATTGCTAAAAATTTTGGATATAAATTCAGGCCTTGGATAATGGCCTGAGGTTCCTAAAAGTTATGTTCTGGAGGCCACAAAAGAATTGCATCCCACTGTGTTGAATGTAAAACAAGGGAAGAGATATCTCAGTGGGAGATCTATGTTAAATACAGAACACTGAGGACAAAATACTGTGACCAAAATGTCCAAATTGTCATAAAGTACAAGTTGTTTATTAACTCAAATAATTACATCAGGCACTTAGAAAATCTACATCCCATTCATGGTTAATTTTACATGCAATGGGTAAAGTTCGTTCCATATGTTAAAGGCACGTGAGTGCCACCAAGTATAGAAAAAGATTGAGAAGATATGTTCAGTTCCCACCTGTTCTTCCATAGATCAATGTCATTGCTTCCTTTTTTTTTTTTTTTTTTTAATGAATATATATCTGACTGGCAAAGTTTACCCATTGAAACATGAGATGTGATACTACAAAAGAGAAAGTCATATAACATAGTGCCTTTTTAACCAAAGAAAATCCTTTTTTGCTCCTTAGAGAGGGAGTTAGTTTATTGAAGAAAGACTGCACTTCTTGCATTCTGGAAGAACAGTTTATTCGTTGTTCTGACAGCATTTATTTGGATCTTAATGAAATAGACTCTTGGAAGCATGGGAAAACACAATGTTTTCAGGTTTCCATGAATGTTTCCATGCCATTTTCTCCTTAGCAATCTGCAATATGGAATAATTTCAGTCACCCTCTGTCTTTTGAAGAACTATTCTGGCATTAGATTCTTACTTTGAGAACCAGATGTTAAGGGCATTTTCATCAGGAAAAATCAGAAGCCCTGCCCCCTGGAAAAATAAACACTGGAATACAAGCAACTAAATTATCTCCAGATGCAATATTCTAGAACCATGGAAATATATTTCATGTTGGAAGGGACCTTTGTCTACCATCTTGACTCCCACTTTCAAAATATGGCTTAGTTGGCAAAGTTGCTCAGTGCCTTTTCCTCTCAAGTTTTGAGTATCTCCAGGAATGGAGATTTCACAGCCTTGCTGCACCCTAGTTCCAGTGTTTTAAAGTATTCAATGCAAATTCATTTTTCATTCATTATCTAATCAAAGCTTTATTTTGCTACAGCTTATGTCTATCACCACCAGTCTTCCTGCAGTGCATCTTTGAGAAAACTCTGCCTTCTCTGTGAAACATTCAATAAGTACTTGAAAAAAATATTAGATATTTCATTTTAAAAAGTTTGGCAAGGTACTGGAAACCCAGAACTGGGCAAAGAGTCCTTGATGTGATCCAAAAGATGCTGTGAAAAAAGGAAATAATTACTTCTCTTGACCTTTTGGCTATACTTTTGCAAATGCAGCATAACATTAGGAACTTATTCCTATCTCACCTTCAACCTTTCCATCAGGATCTCAAGATCCTTTTCTGCAAAATAACTTCCTAGCCAGTTGATACATACCCTGCCCTACCCCACCCCAATCCCGCAGTGTTGCATGGGGTTGTGATGTCCTGAGTACAGACATTTGCTCTTGCTCCTGTTGAACTTAGTTGAGTTTCTGCCAGTTCATTTTTTTCAGTCTGTTGAAATCCCTCTGCATGGGCAGGGAGGACAGCCGGGGAAGGCAGTTGTTCCCTATGAGCTTGCACAGATCCACCCACTATCCAGGACCCAACAAAGGTGTTAGGCATGAATGGCCCTGGTAATCACCTCTTTGCCACTTCTAGTCAGCTGCCAGGCAGACTTCAAACAGGTGATGCACATTAGGTCTGAAATTTGCTCTTACTTTATTTTTAGGATAATTTCTTCATCTATTTAAGGATTTCTAGAAATTAACAGTAATTTCATTACTTGTTACATATGATAATAACACTAATTCCTTACAGAGCTCATTGAAAATACAGCTAAAACAAGTATTGCATAGAGTTTGTTCTGATCCTCTATGGAATACTGAAAAGTAGATACTGTATAGAGTTAATGTATACAGGTAAAATTTGTTATGTTCTTTTATATCAGAAATCACACAATGGTATTAGAGAGCAGGGAAAAAGGTAAGCTGGACCTTCTTATCTGAAAGTTATAAATCTTACAGCAATTCTGCTGTAGTTTTCACAAACTTGTTTTGAGAGTCTATGGCAAAGTAATCCATACTCTTCATTATCTGTACGTATTGGCTGGCTGACAGCTCCCAAAAATGCAGGTGACCCAGACTAATAATTTTTATCTCAGTCCTGTGCTTTAACCAGATCTTCATCTGAGAATGCCAAAATCAGAAAATTCGGATACTGAGATATCAGTTTCTGATGTTAAAAATGGCAAGAGAATGATAGATATGAAAAAGTATTAGAAACTGTGCTCTTTCTCTCTCCTTTCTACCACTTTAAATATCAGCGTTCCCTACACAGATGCAATAGAGTGTAAATAAGAGACCTGACCATGCGGAAGCTGAAACATGTTGTAATGAGATGGCAACACATTCAAGATAGCAAGTGTTTGTAATAAACAACCCTTAGCTCTATTTATCATTACTCTGGGATATCTAGATACAGACACTAGTACTGAAATGGGACCATAAAAGTGAAACCAAACACATTCAGAAACCCTTTTTCTGATAAGCTCAATCTCACAGAGGTTTTTGCATGAGTAAAATGAATGTACTTGATTGACTGGTACCAAACAGTAGATAGTAAAGCTTGCCAACAGATTATCAGCGCTTCAGGGGAAAAAATATCTAGTTATGTTAGAAAAGGAGTCACTGAGATATATTTGGCAGTAAAACAGTTGCATGAAGAAAAATAATTTACTTTTTCTAACCAGTGTACCTTAACATATCAGCATGCTTGTACAAGTTGCCCAGAGAAGTTGTGGATGCCCCATCGCTGGAGATAGTCAAGGCTGGGTTGGATGGGATCCAACCGGTAACAACCAGCCCATGGCAAAGAGCTGGAAATAAGTGATCTTTAAGGTCTCTTCCAACCTAAGCCTTTCTATGATTCTATGATATCCAGGAGAATGTGCTCTTGCTTTTATGAAAAGGCATGCAGTTTTATTGATTTAATTTAAAGGCATGAATTTCTCTTAAATATAACATTTCAATAAGGAAGCTATACATAAGCTTCCTTAAAGGTGCATGCAATCCAGGCAATAAATCCAGAAATGCATTATTCTATAACACAAGTTGATTTCATTGAATGATTTAATGCAGTATGCATTCGATTCAGTTCTTAATGTACCTAATTCAATCAGTTGATGTTTCTCATTTGAAAGGTGATGAATCTTGATTGAAGTGATATTCTGGATGCTGTGAATGCTACATCTAATTCAGAAATACAGTTGATGCACAGAATGCTATCACAGATGCAGGAAGTCGTATCAGTAACTCAGTGGTTGCATGTCATTCAGGGCAGAGTCTACTGAACAGACCTCCTCTGCAGTTTGGTATGAAAACATACATGCAAACAACATGACAGACACAAATGTGAACTGTGGCACACAGAAAGGAAATAGAAGAAGCTTAGATATTGCAGTAAGATAAGCCAAAAAGCAAACTCGTATTTCAGATCACCTGACACTTTCACACAAGCATAGTGCAATTGCTACAGATCTAATGTGGCAAGAAAATTCTGAGTTTCCTAAAACCAGTAAATGAAAAGTAATGTTTTTCCTGTTATTATTGGGATGTTTTCAGAAAAAAATGTATCTAGCAAATGCTTTTTGCTTATTTTTTTCTTTACTTGACACACTATTCATACTTAGGAAGGTCAGAGGCAGTAAGGCTACAAGAAGCTGTGTTTCTTATGATGTTTGTCTGAGGGTCTGTGTGCTTGGTGTATCTTCAACTTCTATTGACACTGAACATCTTCCACAAGACTAATGGGAGCAATGTACTCCTGTCCCGATTCTGTCTTTTGCCATAAGTGGAGCCACACTGAGCTTTTTTTTTTTTTTTTTTTTTTTTTTTCCCTTCCCCCAAGGGATCATAATAGGCAACGAGCTGAAAAAGAAAGAGCAACCCCAAGGATTTTCCTTCAGGGTAACTCTTCGTACTATGAAAAAATGTAGTTGGAAAGCTGGAAAGCCAGCTAACAAAGCTAATTCTTAGCTAACTAGGAGGACAGCAATTTCTATTATAACTATATAAGGAAATGAAACTGCTGTATTTTCAGTTTATTATTGCTTATTTTTATATCTGACGTATTTCATCTCTGTGTGCTGTCATTGAGACCAAGAATAAAAAGCAACATTATTGGGCGTAATGCTAATGTTCATCTTACTTTTTTTCCTTAGTGTTAGAGGATTTGAATCATAACTAAAATTTTGTACTTTAAGTGAAGAAAAAATTTATTTTAAAAATTAAGTATTTGCAACAGACAAGGGGGGATGGTTTGGTTTGAAACTAAAAAGAGGACACTTAGGTTAGGAAGAAAGATGTTTTTTACTCAGAATGGTGAGGGGCTGGAACAGGTTGCCCAGAGATGCTGTGGATGCCCTAGAGACTTTCAAGGCCAGGTTGGATGGAGCCCTGGGCAGCCTGATAGTGGTTGGCAGCCCTGCCCATGGCAGGGAGTTGGAACTGGATGATCTTTAAGGTCACTTCCATCGTAAGCCGTTGTATGATTCTTAAACCAGTGTAGCTCTCCTAGTCTTGGCTCAGATAAATTGGAGTCTGGTGGATGGGTTCTTTACCCAAGAGAAACAAGCTTTCTCATTTTGAGGCCAACTGTGCTGCAAAGAAATGGACCTCTACTAGCAAAGCTGTTACAAAGCAGCCAGTGAATACTTCTAAAGCAATGTAAAATTTGGTTTTCTGAATTGTAGGTTCTTTTATGAGTATTACATGGATGGGTATGGAAGATGATTTCTGACTGTTTGCTTGCTTGAATTGGGAGAAATGACCTTGTGACTTTATTATAGTGAAATTGAAATAATAATAACTCTGCTTTTTGAGAACTTCAGCACTTTTTCTAGTGGATCTGGATTGGGAATGAGATGTGTAAAGATTGTACTGAGATTATGGAGAACTGTACATTGAGAGACACATAAAATTGTTATTCTGAGTCTGTAAGTATAAGTAAACATTAAGCAGATTTTTTAAATATTCTAGGATCCAAATTAGATACTGTTCTGCATGTTAAAGCATACTGCTGGAGGAGCTTTTCTCATTGGCTGTGCCACATAATTGCAAACTGTCAATAACTTTACTCCCCTCCCTCCAGATTGTTACCTATGTGTGCATATATATATTCATACATATATTCACAATGGGGAATGAAAGAAATTGTGAGAAGAAATCCCTAAGTAACTTTGCTGCTCTGTATGAATTATCTAGACCCACACTTTGCTGGCAGATAAGGTTGTTGACTAAAGAAAAGAACCTCATAGCAAATACAGTTCTGTGAGTACTTACATTAAGGAATACGAAGGTAAAAGCATTATTAGGTATGCATATTTCAGAAGACATCATGTTATTAAACAGTGTGAACGTGAACTGAAAATTTGATATTTTGCTGAGACAATCACACGGCATAAAGTGGAAAAGTTTGGCAGTGAATTTGGTTAGGAGTGAATACGATCTATTTTTTTCTATCATCAATCTTTCTTACATCTAGCTTGAAACAATAGTTATTAATAATTCTACTTTAGAATCAAGTGGCCTACAAAGACAAATGACAAGAGGCTTGATCTGAAAACATATTTGCTATCAAGGTGAATTGTAATTAATGTGTTAACAAGCAGCAAAGCTTGTGGAAAATGCGTGCAAATGCTTCCCCCAGAAGAGAGCAACTTAGCCTGGTTGTTCTACAGGGCCATCTGATTTGGAGATACTTAAACACTGATTCATCAAACCCAGATTACCTTCAGTAAAAGATTGCAAGTGTCTGCTAGATCATAACACAACCATTAGTTGTTTTTAGCCTGATGGAAGTTTGCAATTAGTACAGATTTCCTACGTTTACAATGTCTTCTGCCTTTCCAGAAACTTACCAAAATTAGTGACTTGCAAAAATGGCATTCATTAATGTCTTTACCTATCTAGGATGTAAGTTTTTATCACAAACCCTATGAGTTACAAATGTCTTCTCTAACTCTGTTAGGAGAGTTATGCATTGTTTCCCAATCACTCTTCTGGGGGGGAAATGTTGCCTTCTGACACAAACGACTGATAACAGATGACTAGGATATAGCTTCATGATGGCAAGGCTTTTCTCTTCAAAAGCAGGTAACTAATGTTTTAGGCCAGTGCTTCTTGATGAACTCCCACAAGTCTGAATTTCTGAAGGTGTTCATCATTGGGTGTGTGTGTTATCCCTAGTGTTTAGTACAAAATGTTGTATGTACAAACAAGTTCATTAAAATTGCAAGAGCCTGTAGCACATTTGTAACAGCTTGCCCAAAGGTTAACATTTATAGTTTTGCGCTGCCAACATCCTGCTTTTATGGGGCACATTTGTATGCTAAATTGCCTATTATGTTAAGCTGTAAGTTCCCATTTAGCAGCATCAGGAACAAGATTTGACTATAAGTGTTTAGATTTTATTAGTGCTGTGCTCATCTTCTTAACAGCTCAAACTTCCTACAGGCTGAAATTTTGCTGCATTCTCTACAGAGGTACTTATGTACAAGCTGTGTTGAGAAATGGCTGAGGATAAGGAGAATGGAAAGACATATAAGTCGTTGCTCACTGATTGGGAAAAGGTGCCTTATTGCATCTCACCTCTGAGAGAATCCTAAATGTCATGTTTAAGCAATTATTGCATCTAAACCAATCTCGGTAACAACTCCTTTTCTAGTTAACAGGACCAAAAAAGGTCAGCTGAAAATGTTTCAAGAAAGGTGTTTTTATTGCAAAGTAAATACATGCAGTCATTTCACTTCTGCTGTAGGTTACTTCCCAATGCACAACCAACAGAATGAAATGTGATATGCCTGCCACGTAAACAGAAATGGCAACTTTTTGTTGTATATGCAGTTCACAAAGGTAAAAGAAATGCATTTTCTAATGAAATTGTGTTGATTGTTATCTTCCCTCAGTAACATGTACTTCTCTGGAGATTCTGGGACTATGGGAGCCACTGATTATCACAAAAGATTTTCAATACTAGGTTGCCAGTTTGTCAGAGACAGAGCCTAATTTCACGTACTGCTTTAAAAACTTCTGTGACTATTTGCCATTTGTAGTAGAGGTTGAAGTCTGTTAGTGGCAACTGACTATTGAAAGGGACTTGACAAAAATGATCAGAATCCTGCTCAAGGCCAAGATCAGACTTTACTTGCAATTTGAAAAAAAAAAAAAAATTGAGTTGTTTATTTTTGAATGCCTCTGTCGAAAGTGAGAATGTAAGAAATTAAAATAGTGCTCTACCCCTAAGCTTTTTCTAGCTTGCTACAAAACAGGATTCAAAAGAGATGTGCTTCATAGGCTTACCAGGCTAGTTTTGCAGATTAATTTAATTTCACATAGTGGGGCTTTTTTCGTAGACCATTGACGAGCTATAGAAACATAAGCCATTTAAAACTCCTGTTGGTGTTATGATTAAACTGCAACTAGCTGTTGGCCCCAATCATAACTACAAAACACAAAAAGGGAACTTCAGTGTATTCCTACCAAAAAAAAAAAAAAAAAAAAAAGAGAGAGAGAGAGAGAGAGAATAACAAATCTGTTTTGATACAATGGCATTTTCCTGGAGGCAAGTGGGGAACAAAGGTAGGTGTAAAATCTCTGGCATGACCTATAGCTGAAAAAGGCTACCCCACTCACTAATGAAATAGGATTGCAGAGAGCTCTGAGTATGCTGTACAGAACTCAAAAATTTACTGAGATCATAGGAGTTGGGAGCGAGAAAGATGCTTTCCATGTAAAATACATTATTTCCAGTAGGCAGAGGGTCCACACTGAAAGCTTTGAGGTCTCTGACAGAACCTGTCTAACTGAACACCTTGTCTGTGTTGGCAGTAAGGGCTGCAACCCCTTGCAAATGCAGACAGGGCTTTACCTATTAAGGCAGACTGTAGGGAAGAGATGTGGAAAGTAGTGCAGAAAGTTTTTGGTGTTTTTTTTTTTTTTTTTAATGACCTATTTAAAGTTGCATTTTTCCAAATCATTTAAGGAAGAGACTTAGTTAATGCTACTTAATCAAAGTTCTCTGCAAATAACTTAGAGGTGACAGGTCAGCAAAGACAAGCTTATTTAAAGACTGTATTTTAAGATTTAAAATGCTAAGAGTCTTACCAAGTCTAATCTGCTAAGAATTATAATAAAGTATAAGAGAAGTTGAAACCTTATTTATTTCAAGATCAGATTTATTATTTTTTGAAGACCTTACAGGCAAAGAAACAGACAAGAATTAACACAACAACTCTCTTTCTAAAAGCACCCAGCCTATCTATTCAGGTAATTGGATGATGATTGGTGACTTCTGTTATCCAGAGTATTTATGATTTCTGGTTGATTGTTCTCTATGGTCTAAATGAGTTCCTGTATTTAGGCAATTGAAGCTATTCACTCTGGGGTTATTTTCAGTACTCAGACATGATATAACATCTGTAAATATGCTGTGACACTGTGCTAATACTAAGTTCTTGGTTGTGAATTTATTTTTTTAAAGAGTTGTTGCTGTAGTTTGAAATTAAAATAGTGACCTTAGCAAGTACTATCATTATTATGCCTTCAGGGGACTTAGACATGCTCTCATTCACTCTGATATGCTATTTCTGATTAGTTTGGTGTTCTGAGCTTATTATTTTGCTGAAGAGACAAGAAAAATAAAAAGGGGGTGGAGGGCTGTGTTGCTTTGTTCAGATGCATTTCATAATAAACCACTACACAGTAGGATTCTGATTTCAAGATCGTAATTGGAATGGTATTTTAATTAGAAATGTACACCTAGAACTTTACTTTTCCCATGTCAGAGTTAACTTGGTGAATATGTAATTGAGGAACAAAGCCCAAGTGATTTTCCGTTTTTTATTAGGATAAGAGAAAAGTAGGGGGCATCCGCTGAAGGCATTACAAACTCCTAGAATGAAAGAGAGAGAGAGAGCTCATTGCTGTAATGTGGTGCTCAGAGCTGGGAAAGGAGAAAACATCAGCTAATGAAATCGAGTGAACCAGAAGTTCAGCATTTCAAAGACGTCTTGACATAACCACTGATATATTACTAGCCTAAATCCAAAATATAACTCAACTGAACATTCAGGTTTTTGAGAGTGACAGGATCTGAATGCCCTTTTTATATCTAAACGCTACTTGAATTACAAAAGCTCAATAACGCAAGAACGAGGTTTCAAGAAGGGGGGAAGAAGACTGAACTATTCTTTAAATCAGTACTATCCCTCACAAAAAAAAAAAAAAAAAAAAAAAAAGTAACCTAGGACCTGTTTTTAGATCCATTTGAAGATCTGTGATGCATATGAGTCAAGCACATTAAGAATAAAGCAGCAAATCCAGACAGCTTTTAAAAAACAAATGATTTGCTTTAGTTGGGAATGAAGCAATGAGTGTTTGGAGAATGTTTTTAACACTGACTTCTGGAAAGTACCTATTCAGTGCAGGAAATTTGTTTGATTATTTCCACAGGTAAACACTGTATTTATTACGTTCAGAAAACAACAGGAATTTACATAGCTGAGCCTACACGTACACTTGTAGCATTTTTCTTCTCCTTTACATTCATAATAAACATGAATTATATATGGAGACAGCCATGCTTTGTTTAAACTGCTACACTAAGTACTCCTTGACAGCAGTAAATCAATGGTTTGCTTTCTCATACATTTGATTGAATGTAATAACTTGAAAAAAAAATTAATCCAAGGGATACACAGGGATTCTTTACAGCTAAACAGTATTAAAAGAATAATACTGTTCCATTGTTCATACATTTGCTGTTTGCTGATGGTCACACATTACTGGCCTTGTGTATTATTTGTCTAATTATTTGATTCTCAAAGTTATTTTGCATAACTTAATGCTCTCACTTAAACTGGTGGCTGAAAAAATTATTTCCTCATTCTCCAACTAATCAGCCAATTAACACTGGCTTTTGAAGATATTAACCAGATTCTGATTTCTATTTCTGCCATCAAATTAAACTCAAAGCTCTTGGTATTTTTTATTGCCAGTATTGGCATAAATTTTACATACAAATATACATATGATACTAAAATGTCTGTAATATTCCCTGTGAGTTCCAGTTAGGCTGTTTGGATACATTAGGAGAGAATGAGTGAGTGAGATTGTTTGGAAGGTGTCTCATCAGACTTCTGCTACATGGTGCTGCCAAATTAATGGTGAAAACAAGACTGGATGTACGGTGACATTCTTTGGACAAAAATGCAACATTAGGTAATGAACTTGCAGAGCTTATTCCAGTATGTTGCTATGTGTTTTAGAAGTGGAGAAATAGGAACAGATTATGGGAGAGAAAGAAATACTAGGTGGAATATTTGTGTTTTTCTGTATTTGTTGAGTGAAATCAGTGCACTAGGAACATCTTTTTAGGACTCTATCTCTCTTCACCCTTGCTGATGCTAATGGTTTTCTTCATTAAGTGTTGCAATGCTGGATAAAGCCTGCACCTAATTATTACTGAACTGGATCTACCAAATAATGTGAGCTCAGACTATCCTTGCCACATCTGAATCAACTTCCTCCACCAAAAACGTCAGTTAAGAGAAGTTTGATTTGCTATATAAAGGTCCAAACAATTATGTAAGAAGGTCTCATTATTGAAAAGTTGGAATATAGACCGTTACAAAGTCTTCTAAAGATAAAAGTGACCAGAAAGAAGAAACAAACTGTACACTCTGACTTTTATACTAGTTAAGTGACTGAATCTCCATGAAAATGTGCAGACACTTGCCCAGGGGGCATGTTCAGTATGGTGTCCTGCAGACTTTCTTTCTCCAGGCTGCATTCCAAGACCCAAACATGATCTTTGAGGTTTGGGGAAATCTGCTCTCTGCTCCTTGTAGAGGGGGAGAGACTATTTCTATAGAGAGAAAAAATTGAACCTGAAATCTTCATCTACAAGTATTTCTTAATCTTTGATTCAATAAGGATGGAGTTTCAGTTTCTTGCCATTTTGACCATTAGCTGCCTGTTCCTGGAAAACGTTGATTAGGAACTGTCTTGCACATGTCCAGATGTGAGTACTGCCTGCTAAGACAGTAAATGGAGTCAGTTAACAACTTTGTCATGGACAAACTATTTGCCATAGTTTCAGGGCTGGAACAAGTGAGCCTTACTTCTAATGAAGAAGGAATTATTATGTGTTTCTCCCCTATGAAGCTTATGCTTTCTCCAGTATAGTCTATATTCTTACATTAAGAATTTAAATAACAATTCCAGCAACCACATAACTGAGATCAATGCATGTAAGTCATTATTGGTTCCTGTTTGAGGCTGGCAGTGACCAAATCTGTTTGGGACAAGAAGCTTCCAAAGGCATGAGCTTGCTTTTAGGAGACAAGAGGCTTAATTGTTAGCAGTACTATGAAAAATGTCTCTTTGCTTTCTGCCAGCTCTGTGTAAGGTTTCTGAATAGTTTGTGTGCAGCCAGAGGTATTGATGTTTAAATGATCAAAAACGCAGCTTTGAACATTTTTGTCTTCAGGCTTGGGTATTTTCTTATACTTTTTCAAAAATGAAATGAAGCCATTGTATAGCTGCGGAGGGAAGACAAACAAGCTCCTGTTATATAGATGACAAGATGTTAAAAGTAAAAATCCCAGAGTCATTGTGAAGTATAGAACTGTGTATAGAACCTTTCTCCAAAAGGTGTTTCAAGGTATAAGGAGGGATAATTAAAAAATAAAATAAGCAAGCCTGATTCTGGGATGAGTTAAAAAAAAAAAGAAGAAAAGAAAAAAGAAAAACAACAACAAAAAAACCCTCTTCATTTTGTCCTTGAAACCTCACAGAGAAAAATACTTCATAAAAGCACCAGAGGTATTTTTCCAGTAACTGAAAGTGGGCCTCTGTCATTTGCTGTAAAGATCTGATGCACTTTAATCCTTAGGGTTATTCACTGCATTTCCACTTAGGCACTTACACTTTCTCTCCCTGACTCTTACACTGTCGTATGTATTAGCATGCTAATAAATGCACGTGGGTGTACCTTGCTGAACAACTGCTATCAAAATATTATCTTCCATTTCTGTTTCAGAGTGTGCTAAAGTTTTGTTACAAGTTGTCCTAAGTACCCAGATGGCCACAGTCACCAAATTCATGGTCAAATGTCTCATTTTTCATAATCTTTTTGATGTCATTTTAATGACATTAATACATTTTCATGTAACGTAAGAAGTGGTAACTCTCTGTGTATTACTCCACATTACTGAATGATGTGAATAGACGTTTCACTGAAAATTTCTACTTGAAAGGTCTGAGAAGCTGGACAGGTAAAAATTCCCAAAGGTAAGTGTTTATTTAGAAAAATCATGTAATTGTCAAATGAGAGAGAGATTATGATGGTTGGATAGGGCTGTTGAATCTCAAAAGCCAAGTGACAATGAAAATAAAATAGCACTTTGAATTAAGATGACCTGATTTTATTTCCCTTCTCCCACTGAATGGTTTTAATAACTTTTAAGGACTGTGCTGTTGTGCATGACTACGCTGGTCTTGCATCTTCCTCTGTAGTACGAGTCCTCCTCTGCATTTTTTTTTTTTTAATATAAATTGCAGTGAAATTAAAATGATTGATAATTGAGTTTGTAAAACAGTATGGCAGTCACCAAAGCGAGGCTAGTTTTGATGTTGCCAAGATGCTTGCTGCATTTTTTGCTGCATTAAGGGGAAAGAAGAAAGTCAATTCCCAGAGAACATTTACTGTCTAATCTAAGGACTGGTTGTCCTTCCATTTTGTTTAACCTCTTTTCAGATGTTTGATGGAATGTGGACAGGTAATTGAGTGTAGGATCAAGTCTTATTCCTGGAATGGCTTTTAGGGCTACTGAAGTAAATTCTCTCAGTACAATAACATCAAGAAACCTTTAAGTAGAACATCTTGCATTGTGGTCAAAGAGATTCAAAATGTAGCATTGTAATAAGCAAGGTTGTTAAAAATAAGCCAACTGAAGGCAGTAGGCTTCTCATATACAAACAAACATTCATCCTTAGCAGGAAAACAACAGCAAAAGCACAAATTCAGAGGATTTTTTTTTTTTTAAGTACAGCATACAGTAATAAAATGTGTTAAATCCAGTAGTGCATAGTCACTGCTTCCTTTTCCCTGTACCTACAATGTATGTGAGTCTGCCTTGCTGTCTCCTTCAGTTCAATTGAGGGTGATGATCACTTGCTGCCAAACCAAAACGAAAAGCAAACTGTTATTCTCACAGCAGTAACAAGGTGGTGGTTTTTTTTTTTTTTTTTCAATGAAGGAGCATGTGCGCTCCAATTATTTGACTTCATGTCAAAAAAACTCGATGTTGGCTATGTTTGCTCTCTCCTTTCCAGTCAACGTGCTTACAGCACTGTATTTTCTAATCTTTCTGGTGCGCAGGCTGACACTGCAGCACCACAGTATAGTCTGTTACCTTCTGTCACGTCTACTTAGATCTAAAGTAACATGTATATACTAAGACACAACCTGATGAAACACAGCACGTTGGCAACATAAAGTCCTGCTCCTTGGCCTTGGGGACAAGTACAGAAACTGAAATACTAATACAAAGACACCGCAGGCAATAGTACATTTGTTTACTGCCCTCATGGGTGAAATGAAAATTATTCCATTTTCAGTGATGACAAATTTGGTAATATTTAAAGAAAACATTTGCTGAAATGTGTGATCTCAGCATAGGGTTTGTTTCTCACTACTTATTTTTCAAATGTTAATGAGAAAATTATAAATGAAGAGAGGACCAATGTAAGTAATTTCTACTGCTTATTAGAAACCAGTTAAATATGATTAAACTGTATATGAGCTTTTTCTCCAATCCCATTCATGAACTGAATTTTATTCTGTAAAAGTATTTTTGTAGAAGGATCATATATAGAAAGCATGTCATGACAGATTTATCAACAAATTCAATTAAACTAAAAGCTAGAATGTCTGCACTAGCAAAATTGTACATGAGAAATTGCCTCATGAAGTTAATGATAATACATTATGTCTACTGATGATCCAGCCTTCTGGCTCCAATTAAGCTTCAAAAACAGCTAAAAGTAAACCAGAATCCTTTGCACTGTCAAAACAAAGGAATACGACCCTTTTAAACTTAACATGAACTGAAGGCTCATAAAGATCTTACTAAAAAGAAATTGTAAGGTGTTTATTGTCAGTAGAAGATAATGGATGGGTACATTCAGGAAATAAAGCTACTGCTCAACATTTAGATGAAGGGGGGAGGGTCCTCTCTGCAGCTACCTAGCATGCTGAATTCAATGGTTCATCTCCTGTCTTTTCCAAGTAGAAAGGAAATTTCATTATTATAAATACCATTTTCTCTGGTAGGCAATCAAGCTGGGGAGACAGATCATGACCAATATTTATTAAAACACCTTTTACTACTTAGGTTCACATATATTTATATTATGAATAGACTCAAGCTTTCATTATTAGCCACAGCTTTATAATAATTAATAATTCACACCATACATCCATTTACAGTTCAGACACACACATGCTCTCATAGGGTTACTCACAGTTATGTGGACGGAGTAACAGCTGGAGGCCAACTGAAAGAGTGGCCTAGAGGTAGGTCTGGGAGACCCATTAGGGTGCATGTATTACACCAGGGTCTGTCAGAATACTGCAGCCTCTACCCTCCTGGGTATGATCCATGTGATACAACCTATTGTTGATGCTACTATGTACCAGTTGCTTTGAAAAAATTCAGTACAATTTGGAGTTCTATCACTTTTTGCAGGTTCAGCTGGACCATCAGTCTCCTCTTATCAGACCTTAGAAGAATTTAAGCACTATTTCTTTGCATGTGTGTATCTTCTCTTCAGCCTGCTATTTCCTGTTTGTTTTTTTCTTGATCGCCTGTCCATCTGTATGTTGGTTCTCCTAGATCTGTATCTCACCAAGGACAGAACTTTCACAAGGGTTTACACAAAATGCTACGATACATTGTCACTTGTACGCCTGCCAGGTTATACGTAAAAGGTGGAGATCCATCTTCAAATCCACATTGTGCATACTTGCACTATGTAGTAATGCTAATTAATGAGTAGGATTCATTTTCTTTACCCTCCTGGCTTAACATATTTGCAGCTCTTTTTGAAAGGCAATGTCAGTCAAGTAATTCATATACAGGTAAGAAAAAGAGCTGTAGAGCTCTCATTTCTTAATTTTTAGGTTCAAGAAGAGGGAAAAAATATCACTTATTGGATTTAACTATTGACCATATCATTGATGCTTTGGGAATAAAGGACTCTCTTCTGTTCTGTTGGAGTGCTGCTGGACCTCATCTTGCTCACATTAGTCATTAACTGAAGAATAAGAATGTTGATTTTGCTGCTTGAGTGCTATCTGCTTGTTATTTTTTTTTTCATGTTGGGTACAGGTTGCTGTCTGTTAAAAGACAAAAGAAAATCAATACTAGTGTTGAAAAGGAACTTTGTGTATTCAGCTTTGCAAAGTTCTCCTGTGAGCACCAAGAAAAGAACTAGTAATAAGGAAAAAAAAAATTAAAAAATACCAGACTTAATTGCCAGTGCACACATAAAGCAATGTTGTTTTCCCAATTGCAGAGAACAGAGTAAAAAATAAAGAGAGGGTGAAGCATTTTCCAAGGAAGATATAAACGGACTGATGACATACATTTGCATTTCAGCTGTACGTTTACGCCCTTTCATTTAACACTGATGTGTCTTGAACAGTTTGTTGATATAGTGTGAAAAATTGAAAGAGAAAAATGAATTCTCCATATTTAAAATACTAGGAAAAAGGCAAGATTTTTATTTCTGTTGTTAGCAAGAATTATTGAATCATCACTATAATCTTTTAGGTTCCAGTCTCTGAATATTTCAGTGCGTTCATCTCAGCATTCTGAAGATGAGGAAACCTTAAATAATTTATGATCCTATCAGGAAAAAAAAAATGGTGAGTCTGCAGTGCTACGTTTTGGCTCTTTTTATTTTTTGTTCTTCTTTAAATTAGTTATGCAAGGGAAGTAGATATATTCTCTGCCTGTTCCTGAATTAAGATACAGATAAAAAAAATTAAACAGAGCAAACAAGCTAGATATTGAGCCACTAGATTGAGTTTGATTCTCTACTGTACTAGTCTCTTTTCCTCTAAATTTCACACTGAATTTCTGACTAATTTCTAATTAGTTACAAGAATATTTTTCATATACCTTGATACCACAATGAAAAGGCTTAGGAAGAAATCTGTAGTGTCTTTTCTGGTAAGAAGCAGAACATATCATTCACCTGCGAAAAACTTGCCTACTAAGACTAGAATTAATGATGTCTGGTGCTGGGCTTCTCTGAGATTCCCATATAATTTGTGAGTTGCTTGCCAAGACAGACCTGCTCAACACAATTAGCTTTTCATGTACTAACGGGAGCAGGAAGAGCTGCCAGCAAAGAAGACAAGTAAAACAATCCTAAAATACCTACCAGTTTGCTGGGAGGTGAGACAAGGTACACTGTATGATGAGTTGGGAAAAGAAAAAGCAGGCTTGGTTGTCTTCTGTTCATTGACACCATTTCACAGAGCATATGTAACAGCAGGAAAGGAGGAAGGACACCAGCTATTAGATACCGATGTCTGCCAGTTCTGTAGCTTTCACTTTACTGCTTTTGGTGGTTACCTTGTAAAAACCTATTTAAAAGAAGCAAGATGAAGTAATATGTACCACTGTGGCGCGTTGTAAGAAACTTCAATCTTCTGTTATCCTTCTCATTTCTTTGTCAACCTGGTCAATCTTCCCACTTCCCCCATCTGTAGTATTAAGTGATTTGATTGATCATACTAGACTCTGAGACATAAAGTATTCAGAAGGATGTGAAGAGTTGCACTGGCTGTTTACATAGGAAACATCATTTAGAAACCAGACAGAGAACAGTGCTCTGCGGATGAATGCAGATACATACTTGCCACCTATCTGGCTACATGTATGTATGTTTCATAAGACTAGAATTAACTTCTCTCTTCAAAAAGCTGACACTAAAAGGACGCTCACTCTGAGGGACATGGTTTCATGGGCGGGGAGGTGATGGGTTGATGGTTGGACTACTTTTGAATTATTTCCAACCCTAGTAATTCTATGATTGTACGATAAAGAAACACAGTCTAAGCTTGGAAGTCACATACTTTTTGAGTAGATGAGAAAGATTTGCCTATTAAAATCTATGAGTACTAAATGGAATCCTGGGGCATATTTCTTTAGGAATTTTATAGGTAATCACTGGAAGAATGCAAGATGTTGATTTTGAAGAAAATAGCCATTCCTTTGTCAGTGTAAGGCTAAAGTTCTTTGCTAGAGGTTTTTTAACACTCTCTTCAGTGAACACAAAAATAACTTCCTCACCTCACATCCAGCTCCAGCCAGCTTTGGAAGTTTGAGAGATAACTTGGTATTGCTCCACCAGCATACACTAGAAAAAAAGAAGAGAGAAAATGCTGATCCAGGAATCCTTTTAATTCAAGCAATTAAAGAAGTACAGTTCTGAGCAAAGCAGTTTGTGTTTATACTCTACATATTATGCAATTAAAAAAATAAAAAAATCAAAAGCTCTTAGGGACTGCACTTATTTTTTAATGAAATCAATGTCTGCATCTAGTTACTAATAAGTAACTCTCAATAACAGTTCCTTACAAGAAAGTTAGTTATTTCAGCTTCAGGCAGATAAAAGGATTATTAGAAAACTGAGTGTGTCTGAATGTTTAAACATTCTTGAAAAACAATACTTTGACATCAGCTCAAGCCCATATAAACAAAAATAACTTTCCCACTAAAAGCAAAGGAGGACACAGATTTTATGTGATGGATTCTGGACTGGTGATAACATCTACGATAAACACACAAATAACCAACCTTTTTAGAATCATGACTGTGGCAAATTTTGTCAGAATTTTAACTAATAAGGTGTGCTTTTTTTTTTTTTTTTTTTTTTTTTTTAAATCTACCCACTGCTATCTTATACTTATTAGGATTTTCCGCTGTAGCATGCATCACACTACGCAGTAGACTTACTATGTAAAATACCAGCAAAAAAGGTTGACATAATGACTCATTACAATTTAAATCTTATTACACAAAGCTTCATTCAAGTCAATATACATAGTACAGAACGGCAGGGGTACATTTTAGCCTGGTGTGAGCAGAATGAATCATGCAATTCTCATTACAGTTAATAGAAGGAACAGATCTATTGCTGCATGTGAGCCCCTGGAAGTGCACCACACAATTCATATTTGAATCATGCTGGGAAATGGCTACTCCAGTAAACAGACAAAGTACACCAGCAATGTTTTAAACTTTAAAGTTCATCTGATTCAATTTTTTTGGAAAGGACATTTCTTCATATTAATAACCTAGTACAAATACATCATTGGCACTGATGATTACTCCTAATTGCCACAAGGACAAGCAGAGCTTCTCAGAAGCTTAAGAAGTAAGGGACATAAACCATATTAATATGGATCAAGTCTGTCCTCTCTGCTCGTTATCTTCACTGACAGACTGCTATCTTTTCCCTTCCTAGGCTCTTGCAAACATTGTTGTCCATGCAGAAATGGTTATTACTGAACCTGGCTTCTCCCTTATTGAATTTTAGGATATATTTTTAATTATTATTTTTGTATAAACTATGCTTGAAGACTAATAGCTTATATACTTATGGTTTTAGTTGCTTGTTTTACTAATGGCTTGTTCCAGCTAATTAAAAGAAATCTCCAGGAAATCTCTTTCTTCTGATAAGTAGGTTGCACAAACAGCTTCAAGGAGAATGCATCCTTCTAGCCATAAATCTGTACTTTTAACCAACTGCCAACCCTGACTGCATACTCTGTAGTGGTATGCCTGTAGTTTCACATGCCCTCAAAAAGTGATATTTATCATTAATTATTGGTTGCCTTTTTTTTTTTTTTTTTAAATAAGTATCCTGTAAAGTATGGTTAATTATGGATAATGCTCCTGTGGATTATAATCCAACATCGCTTTTACCGGGCATATCTACATCAAAAAGGATTAAATTCACAAATAAGCACATCTTTCTAGTTAACAAAATGGATTTTTTTCTTTTTTTACTGCAGTTTGGGGATTTCAATTACGTATATGAACTTCAAGAAAAAGTTTTCTTATCTTTTCCTTTCCCTAATTTTTGCAAACCATGAACCCCCCACCTCAATTTTAATTGACATAGCTTGCATTGCTTACAAAACTGAAATAAGTATAATCAAGTCACTTTTCCAATTATCAGACAGAGATCTTTGAGAAACAAAGTTGGGTGTGTTTTGAAAGCAGAAGCTAGCTTGAAAAAAAAAAAGAAAAGAAAGAAAAAGAAGAAGCTTTTATTAAAGATGAAAGCTATACAGAGTGTGCGTTTGAATTCATTTGGAAAAGAATTCAAATAGCTAAAATCCTCAAAGAGCAGAAAGGTGCAGGTTACCAGTACAGCGCTGCTTCTGCAGAATGGCAGCATCATCAGGAATTCAGCTTCATTGCTGAGATTTCACAGAGAAGCAGTAAAGCACCTCTTATCCAAAGGGCTTCCAAAGGCACTTTCTGAAAGAGCAGGGTTTCCATTGTGTCCGTGTTGTGAGCTTGGCAGGGGTATTCATCAACCATTATTGATTTAGAAGGAGGCATGGCTGGAGTGAGGAGGATTGATCTGAATCCTCCCTTGGCTAAGTTAACTATTTGAGAGATCTATTCATATCAAGATGAAGCACTGAAGAATGACCTACAGTGACAGGAAGCGGGTATCTATCTTTGCAGTGTGTGTGTAAAATTCTGGTTTGTTGATCTTGGGTTTGGATTGTATTTACTTATTTTTTTCCTCTCCCCCTTAGCTTTTAGAAACATTATCTTTGCTAAGTCTAGTATTTCCTGTTATTTTTCTTTCCAGGCAATTACCTGAGGGACTAGAGTGGCAGTTTCTACGGAGATGATATGGGGAAGGGAAGTGGGAGAAAGATTTCTCGACTTTCTATTCAAGTTAGTCTGACTTGTGTAAAACCAAATAAGATAGGTAATACCTTAGCTCAACTGTACTGGTCAACCTCTCCTCTGAATTTCCTTTTAATATATGCCAGGGTTATTTCTGTTGTCAGTATTGCCATCCTTGTCTTTTCTGTTTTTTGTATTAGTTCTCTTCCAGAATAATCTACAACTTACCTTTCTCAGAGAGAGGACCAGGGGCTAATGGGGCTCAGGAGAATCACTCTTGGATACTCTTTGATGACGTCCCTTACCTGGACACCAGTTGAACTTGGACTTCCCATCTCTGTGATCATGGGGCCATATTTCATCAGTATGTTTTTGGCCAGCTTTAATATTACATCCCCAACACCCTTCTACAGATCTTATGAGTACCGATTTTCTTTACTGACAGCCATCCAAAATGCTTCTGCAAGGAGCATTTCTCTTCTGTCACATCACAGATAACCTTCCTGTCACGTGCCGATATGGCCTTTCCTTCAACTCGTCATTTCACATAAAGTACTGATACATCAAGTGCCATCACTGATTAACTTCTGATCTCAGCTTGTTCAGTGGTTTACTGGAGTTAGGGACAAACACATTTGTTGTTTGCCTTGTGCTGTTCTTCACAGTATAGAAGTCTTTTCTACAGAAACACATAAAAAGCCATTTCAGCCTTTTTTTCCCTCTCTCTCCCCCTTCAAAAAGCCTTTTTCAGGGAAATACAGATACTTTTTTGCTTATATGCTGCTGGCTCTAGCCCTGTGGCTTCCACTTAGCTGAGTAACATAAGATTTAATCTCTTCCTAAAGAAAAGAAAAGGTGCACACAAACAAAAGAGAACCAGAACAAACAGATATATCTTTCATTATTTTCCTGTTAATCCCAAATTAAAATACTCTGTTACTATTCCCACAATAAATTTGGAAAAGGTGAGACTGTGTCTATACAAAATAGATCCATTACATGAATTAAGCTATTTATCAGCTTCAAATTCTGCACATACTGACAGCTGAATTGTATTTGGTACACACCTTCAGACATCTTTTTCTTTCTGATTATTGTAGTGACTAGCACAACAGGTTACTTAACCTGTGAGTAGGGCTACTGTATGCTACTATGCTATTATTAAAAAAAATTCAGAAGACCAAAGAGTCAGTATGTCAGTTTTATAATAATTCTATATAAATGCTACTGTAATTTAAACTGCTATTGTAATTTAGAATGTCTTTAAAACCAGCCCATTCAGATCGGACAGCCTTGTAGGAAAAGAACAAAGAAGATCATAACCGTTTAAGGTAAGAAATAAACAAGAGCACATAACAAATCCTTTTGAAGATGTTAATTATGAAAAGGAAGGTTCCACTTTTCTGTTTTAAGGCATTCCTGTTAAGTGAACAATAGAAATCACAATCACTCTTTTTCATGATTCATTAATTTAGGGAGGAAACATAAACAGTCCAGTTCTTCTAAAAAGATGACAAGTAAATTTGAAGAGAAATCAAGGACTGTGAAGGATCCAACACCTGTCTAACATATTCTTCTTTCAGAAGGAATTTCTGTTATGGCCCCCAAAAAGATCAGGGTTCTGAGATTTTTGTTATTTTATATGTCTCATCTTTGCTGCTAAAACCACCAGACTGCTTACTGTCTTCCCAATGAAGTAATCATCAAATCATCTTATATTTCCATTTTATTGCCTTTACATTTATGAATCGCAGCATATTGATTTCACCCTTACATTGCACTGAGTTTGACTCCCGCTTAATAGACAAAATGACTATTTGCTTTCTGCAAACCCTACTATCTCTTTCTTTTCTTCTCTGCACTATAATCTGTGACTTACAATAGGCCACTGCTCAGTAAAATGGTGAGGTGCTAGTTCAGCCTAATATTGTTCTTTTTTTTAAATCTAACTGCCAGTCCATTGTTACCGCACTTTTCCAGTACATGCTCTTCAAATTATCTGACTTCCCAATAAGTTGAACAGTGTATTATGTTCACCTGAAAATTGTTCAGATAATTATCTCATACAATATTTGATCCCTTCCCAATGTTCAGTGTTGGCTACTGTTCCCTACTCCATGCTGTGCAGTTCCAATTTATCATTCAACTTCTGTAACGTTGAATATTACGCTGAATTACACATCATAGTGCATTCAATCCTTTGCTGTCTTGGATGTCACATACAGCACTGGATTGTCATTACAGCATCCTTCATTAATTTTTTGTTGTTTTTTTTTTTCTTCTAAACCTTTTCTCACTTCTAAGGCTGCTGATCTGTAACTTAAAAACACAGTGCAAGTCCTATTTCATACACTTAATGAGCGAACATCCTTCATAACATTTGTTGGAAGTGCACGTCACCAAAGCTCCACCAACTCATACTTGTCCCGAGTCTTCCTGTTTCCTTAACCTACTCATTTCCTGTCAAAAGGTTTTCTCATGTTTTTACCAGGAAAGGTATAAATTTGTTCACGTCCATTTCTTATTAGGAGATCAAGTGACATATTAGACCCTAAACACTTTTGCCTTTTCTGGTTTCCTTGCAGAAAAAAAAATAATTCAGACAAGAGAGCACAGTACTCTCACACAGTAGCTTCTGCTTTTGAAATAACAACCTGATACAAAACAAGATGTAATTAATTATGTTTTAAAACTGTAGAGTGCCTTCATCCTCACAATAGCATTTAGCCCAGTGATCCCAGTGAACTCAGGGCTCCCTTAAATCAGCATGAAGTACGTAGATCACTCAGGAAGTAATGCCTCCTATTTATTTCCACAGAATATGTGATAAAAAGAACACGGTAACACTATTTGATAGAGCAAATTCTCAGCTACAAAACACAATTTTTCAGCATAGCCACCACTCTTTGCTAGTGAAAATACATAGCAAAGAACAAGAGCCTGCAAACAGTGCTTGTAGACGTCTGCACCAGCTGAGAAGTCCCGCTGTCACCACTGCTGAAAAGCACCACCCACTGCCTCACCATGCTCACATGAATCATTTCAGTAGGAAGGGACCACTAAAGGTCATCTAGTACAATTCCTCTGCAATGAACCGTCACTGTTTGGTCTCCATAACCATTCAGCAAAAGGGTGCTGAAGGGTGCAATTTTCTTCTAGAAAAATACCATTATTCACTACTTATTGCCCTCAACCTTTTGTCAGCTTTCATCTCTTTACAAATTTTACAGATTTAGGATCACAGTATCATTTGAGTTGGAAGGGACCTTTAAAGGTTACCTAGTGCAACTCCCCTGCAATGAAGAGGGACACGTACAGCTAGACCAGGTTGCTCAGAGCCATGTCCAGCCTGACCTTGAATGTTTCCATCCACCACCTCTCTGGGCAACCTGTTCCAGTGCTTCACTACCCTCATTCTTCTGAAGAAATGTCTTCAGTAAAAAATGAAAACAAAGATTAGCATCTATTCTGAAGAGGTACTTTTCCAGCCCACTGCATAATGACTGCAAAGAGAAAGAATGTTGAATACATATTTTTTAATTATTATTATTATCAATCCCACTGGTTTCAAGTATCTATTATTGCAATGCAAACAAACTAATATATAGAACACTATTTTTAAAAAGAGAAGCTGTAAAATGATAAGCATTTCCAGAATCTACACAAATGCAACAAGAAAAAGATCTGCTCTCACATTAGCAAGACACATTGGTACTTTTGCTAAAGTACAAGATCTGACCTAACTTCTTAATAATTAGGAATATTTCTGAAACTTAATCAAATATTACATTTAGAAATAGTATAATTTTCATTTCCTTTGATTAAAATAGATTTTAGCAATATAGCCTCATGTCTCGTACATCAAACTCCAGAGAAGCAATCAGCACAATAGTTGGTGGTAAGAGAACTTAAACATTTTATTATGGGCAATTTATTATATGAAATAGCACTGAAAATTCATCTTCTATTAATTTTAATCAGGGGCTAGCATTTTAGCAGGCCAATAAGCCAATAAGTCAAGCAAAGAACAGATTAACTAAATGTACATTGGAAAAGACAGTACAAAACCTGCATGTAGAGTAGCTTCTCAGCTGCTCCAATTCTTAAAGAGATTAAAGGTATGACTGTTGTGTATTTCTTCAACTAATTATCATTCTGTATAATGTTAGCTTCCAAGTTGTTTCTCTGGTGCTCTCCTAACAGCAGTCTGCTCATTGCTGCCTGAGACTGGAACTACTACAGGAAAAGCTATACTGTAAATAGCATAAATTTTACTTCATTGAAAATCTTCTCTGTTCCTTTTCTTTCTTACTTTAACCCCAGTGTGGAAAAAGAGCCCTTACCCCACCAAGAAGGCAGTCCTTAGATGGAAGTTCTACACCTATTATTTGGCACTCATTTCATCTGTCCTCAAGTGTATTTCATAACCACAGCTGCTTGCTAACATAAATTAAACCAGCTTTTACACATGGAGTTAACAAAAACATGTGAATGGTGAGGGTAGCAGTGCCATCATGAGAAAAAGGCCTCTCTAAGTTGAGCTATCTACCCCTTCGACAGTGAAGCAGGGGGGAAGCATGGCAGCATTGTTACACAGCACACAGCTGAATGATGGCTGAGCAGAGCTTTCAAGCCTTTTAATCTGTTCTTTGATCATCTCTGAAATAGATCAAGGCAAAGCCATTCCTTTCCTCTCTGACAAAAAGTACTTCTCTATATTAAACATATCCTCCTATTTTATATGGTATCAGAAAATTGGGCTCAGTACATCACCTACTTACTCCATTTCACTCTTCTCAGTATAAAGGCCTGAGCCTAGAACTGCTTTGAACCATGTCCTCCATTGAATAGTCTGAGTGGGGCAATGTCCTTCCTGAACTGAGGCTGGTATGACTGACAAAAGGAGCCATAAGGAATGCTGAAAGAAACAGAACTGTTTGTGTAGAAGGCCTTTAAAACTAAAGAGAAGAATTCTCACAAATGATGCCGTTTGTGGAAGTTGATATTATAAGAATCAGTAGATAGTAAGAAAAATTAGTCCAGATTGGAGTACATTTATCAAAGCCTTTGTTGTCTTAAGAACAGATAGTTCTGTAGTGTATGTTAAAGACATGCTAGGGCATAAAGATAGACTAGTACAAGAAATCAATCAATTTGGGTCAAAACAACTTCTGAAAAGTATGCTTAATAGTCATTGAGAGGCCATGGGGATTCCTTCTATATGGTCTAATAGGTTAATTTAACTCACGACGATATTTTTTCAGTATTTATTAAACAGGTGGACAAAAGACACTTGTAATTTTGAAATTTCCTCTTACTGCTACCAGCAGCAGTTAGGCTCATATGTCATAGAATCATAGAATAGCCTGGGTTGAAAAGGACCACAATGATCACCGAGTTTCAACCCCCCTGCTATGTGTAGGGTTGCCAACCACTAGACCAGGCTGCCCAGAGCCACATCCAGCCTGGCTTTGAAAATGTACTTCACTGTGAAATTTCACAAGGTTCTTCAACAAAGAATCAACACTACTACAGGGTAGGGATGTTGTCTTAGCCACAGTTTTGGTAACCAGGGGGAATATTAAACAAGTGACAGAAAAATAACCTTGTTGGTGAAGAGACACCATGTTTGCTCAGGTTAAATTTAATGAAGAACAGAAAAAAGATGGTCTGTGACCAGCATCTCCAATTTCAAAAGGGCAGCAAAAAAGAAACATTCTCTTAGTTTATTACCAATCTCTCAATTCCTGCATTCATAGATTTATACCCTAAATTTTGAAACAAAACATTTGGAGAATGGAAAGTGCCCTTTAACATATAGTGAAAGAGAAGACACGTTATTAAGGGGACTAGAGAAAACACTGGGATTTTATAATAGTAATAACAGGTAACTTTGAATATTCCTGCCATGAGCATGCCAGGTATTCATTTTTGCATCTGAAAAAACATTCCTATTTCACCACAGTCTTCTGGATGCTAAACTCAGAATCAAAAATAGCTTAAAATTCATCAAGTTAACAGTAGTTACATTGGCACACAGCATAAATCCATATTTTGACAACCTGAAGAAAGTGTTAAGCTTTCTGTTATCTTATTAAATGGTATCAGACTTGCCTTGCATAGAGCACAACAGACTTGATAAATGCTTAGCTTCGGCTACACTCTGCCATTTATTTTCATACTGTCAGACTTAATCCATAACTGCTGTTCAAAGGCAGCTAGCAGGATATGAGGGTGCATCTTGACTCAGTCAGTAGCTGGCCACTGGCAGCCAAAAGCTACAACACTTTATTGTAATTCTAACTGCATCTTGACATAATTCATTTTCATTTTTTATATGCTATTCTCTAAGGAAAAACAATTTATAATCATGATTTAATTAGCTTTTATTTTGTGTCAATTTGTTTAATCTCATTGACTAGAAAGCATGGATTTTTACTGGGAAAAAAAACAAAACAAACTAAAACAATCTAGTATCTGAAAAGGACATGGGGGGGGGATAAATGCAAAATTCAGATTACTGGAGTTAATATGAAGCCTGTGAGGACATCTTTTACGTTGAAGTGCAGAGTGAAATCAGAGAAACTAGATATGGAAGAATAGCAGAGGTCTGAGAGGTGCAGAAAAAAAAAAAATGCACAGAAGAGTTATTCTGAAGCAGAAACAAAGGAAAGAACTCCTTGCTACCTCTAGTGCCAGAGCATAAAGAATGCATTGTACTTGATGGGCACTTCAACCACATCCATCATCCCCGGACTGCAGCTCAAACCTAGCAGTTTGGCCCATTCATTTGCAAGAACCTACACACCAAGGGACAGAGGAAAATGTTCTGCAACAGAGCAAAGGCCTTAGCACTATAGTAGGTTGCTTGGAAAGTTTTAGTATTAATATTAGATTGTATTTTCTTACTCTATGATGTTCTATTGCAATACTTCTTCCTAAAGCAGAATTCCTTCAACTGAAAGTACACATGAGCACATTAATGGTTTTTTTTTTTTTTTTTTTCCAAACAAGAATCATCTTCCTAAGCACAGCTCTGGAGAAGAGTTATTTAAGCCAATAGTTTTCAGTTTTCCATTGAAATTATACTGAATGGTAACCAGTCATCCACCAGCTGGCAGAAAGAAGAGTTTTCAAACAAGTCTTCTATGATAGAAAACAAGGTATATTCTGAGAATATTCAGTCAATTCCCAAATGAGTCATGGGTAAAAGAAACAAAGAAATAAAACGATGTTCTTTCAGTACACTTCCAAACTATTTAGGGCAGTGGACTGCTCCTAACCGTGGTAAGGACGTCAATGTTGAAAGTGGCACGAGTGTTGTACGTACGTTTCAGACTAAAGCTTGTAAAACTTCTTAAAAAACAGACAAACAGTGATCCAAAGAGACTTATCACATGAACTGAACAGCTTCTCTCCCTCCCTGCCTTAAGCTAGGAAAGGATCTGGCAAGTCCAGGTTCTCACTGTTTTGTACTGAGCCTTGCATAGCCTGGGATAGCTTAGTACCTCATCAGCTGTAACACCTGTATTCACTCCTTTTAGGTAACAGAAGATCAATGGCCCTATAATATTTTATCTTATTACTTTTAAGATGTCTTTCCACAAAAATTATTCATGGGGGGGGGGGGAGGGGTGGAACTATGTCACTATGGTTGTATCAAATTTTCCAGCTACTCTACCGTAGAGGGGAAATGTTCCCAATAGCACATTAAATGGAATATTTCAACATTTCATCAGGCATATTTATTTAGAGACCTTATTTACTGTGAAAACATGTTAGAAGAGAAAACAAAGACAAGTAAGTGTTCCTGGATTCTCCTATTCATCATTAGAAGCCATCTGAATTGCAAAGATGCCACTCTCTCAAGCAGCCATTCCCTTTATCCCATAGGCTTTTGAAAAAAAATCTTATTACAGCATCTGAGTCTGCTACCCTGTCTGCTTATGGGTACCAATCAGGAGGGCTACAGCTACCTAACAGTAGTAGTAAAGCCCATACCTTGGTCAAAGTTCTCCAGCAAATATTCTATATGCTCCTTATCTTCAGTTACATACAGCATTTGACCATGCTGCCATAAATCTGTAAAGCAATTCTGATTAAATTACCCTGTCTCCAACTAGTCTATTTTATATATTTATATAAATATAAATAAATAAATATATATATACACACATATAGTCTATTGGTATAGCTACCAAATACCCTGCCAGAAGGACACCAGTGATGGTACCAACAATTTGTTGTGCAAAAAGATGAATGGGAAAAACAATTTAAACCCATTTATGCAGACAGAAAATAATAATAATAAAAAACGCAGAATTTAAGGGACTGTGCTGTATATCAAGAATATTGATTCACAGAAAACACAAGCTCTTTTTTCTCCTCATGGTTACTCTTTCATCAGCATAGTTACAGAAGAGCTATTCTGAAAACTGAACCAATTGATAACCACTGTTGCAAAACCCACTTAAAAAGTTGGTGATGGACTAGAAAAATGGAGCAGAGGATACAGAAGTAGCAGCACTAAGCTGCGAGCAGCATAGCAGTGTGAAGATCTATTCCCTGCCTATTCTCATTTATTGAGGCAGAATGGTGAAAGGAGTCCAAAACTAAGTATTCACATTCATTACCAGGGGAGAAGAGGGGAAAAAGGAATTTTCCTTTCACTTCACTTGATTTCAGGAGTGATTAGGTTCAGTTGTGTCTCTTAAATTGCTTGGTAAGTATTCTATCTCTGTCATTTCTATAAAAGGGATAACACATTTCATTGCAGCGTTTTCACTCAAAAGAGACTGGAATTGTATTAAAAAAAAAACACCACAAAAACAGGGAGGGGGGCAAGGTTTGGTTTTTTTTTTTTTTTTTTTTTAAGCTTATTTCAATACAGTGGAGTAACCTATAGTAGCCTTGCATGCAAAACTGTATGAAGAAATTGTGGAAATCCATTGAGTAAACAGTTAATATTAAAAATACATACTGTTTCAGATGCTGGTTTGTTTATAAGATACGACTGCAACACCTTTAGCTGTGATTGCTTTCATCCCAGAGACTGAATTAAAGAATGATTTATTAGGGTATAAAATATTATGTCCCAACTAAATATTATCTTTGAGACAGTTCCAAACTTCATTTTAGACAAAACAGAAGAAATAGGGAATAAATAACAAAAATTCTGGGACAGAAACTCGAAGAGCATTGTATTTGCAACAATTTCCTAATGCAAATTCAAAAATTGACAGTATATATTAAAACTGTATTCCCTAATCAGCCCTGCACAACAGCTTCAACTACTTATTAATGTGTGATGACCTCACACCTTCTCACTTAACTGAGAGACAAAAACGCCAGCAAGGTTTAACATCATCAGGCCGCAGCCTCAGCACCATGGTCCAACTGTGGGCAATCGATAGCACGTGCTTAGGGAAGAGAATAGGAACAGGTCAAACATGAAGTAATTGTTCTCAAAGCCACTAATACTTTGCAGATCAGACCCAGAGGAGATGTTTTAGTATTTAATAACCTTCAATTGATTTCTCTTTCATGAATTTGTCAGCTCACACCAAACATGTAGACATTCTCTTTGTCAGCTCAAACTCAGATGAGCTTTTTTTATGCAACTGGTGCTCGAACATGAGCCCGATATATTGCTTTGTTGAGTGTCTGAACACTGTTTGCATAAAGGGCAGATCAGACATTAGAAAAGGCTGTTTTATGATTTTAAGGATGCTTTCGCATTTAATAAATAATGGGCATATATTTAATATATACAGGCAAATTTGATATTATTGACCTATCTCAGATACAGGCTCCAAATTCTTCAATACATTCCTAACATGGATTTTGACCCCAGCTTCAGGCTGTGTTCCCAGCACACAGTACCTATTTGATCACTCAAATCTTTTTTCAAGTCTGAGGAGAGAACATTAATATATGATTTTCAGTCTAAACACTGTGTTGAGTTAGTAGGCACTATTTTGAAGAAACAGGAAACAAAATACTGATATTTCACTAGTAACCATTCTTTGGAATACTCAAAGAAAAGAAATCCTACTTACCAATGGACGAGGAAGTATTTAATCTTATCTACTCATAATAAACACCACATCACCCATTTCCTTGACTCAGGTGCAGTAATTTGAAATAGAGAATTTGAAATAAACATAGTCTAGTTTTCACTTCAAAATTTCATATTATCAAGTATCGTGGGTATGAGAAAAATCTTTTTGCTTAAGACATGATTCCGATTAGCTGTCAGCACTGCCAAGTCAAAGAGTTGCTTCCATTTTTTCATGAGAAATTCATTAAAAGTAAATGAATTCAGAATCAGGCTCACACGTATCAGAATGGTTGCTTCTGAAGTCACACAGTTGTACCAATACTAAACCTTTAAAGTATATCGTAAAGGTCAATAGATAAAACATTGGGAAGTTTTACTCATGGAACCATTTAATTTGCTACTGCAAATGAATTCAACTGCATTTTACAAAATACATAGCTGCTTCTCTTTTTGCAATTAGAGATTCCTAATAATATAGTGAAAGCTTCTTAATCATTGCTCATTCTAGCATAAAGTAAATCTTGCTGTATTTGAAGAGAACCCAGTCATCTTAACAGCATCCATTTTTGTTCCTTTCTATTTTTACAAGATTAGACTACTTAATAAACGTTACCATATTTGGCTGCAGTAGAAGTGTGAAGTAGAATAAAATTTTCACAGCGGATTATATGTCTGGGACAAAATTCATTTCTGTAATTAGGTTTAGTTCTGTTGCCTAGGTTTACAGAAAAGTCAAAGTTTTTTTTTTTAACCAAATATTCCCCTGCAGAATTTTATATACACACACACACACACACACACACACGCAGTTTATATATAAATAAATACATATATAACAATATATATATTTAATTCTGCAGGGAAATATATAATATATATAATTATATATGTAAAATATATAAAAATAAATAAATAAATATAAATAAAGCATGGTTAGAGCCAGGCCTATTATCTGGATATTTGCCAGAAACATTGTTTTGGCGGTTTTCTTAGCTAACATTATGCCAGTTTGGGGGAAAATAAATAGAAATACTCAGCACCTAAATAGTTATAATTTTAATCGCAAACAGTGAAGACACTAGGACAGCCCTGGAGTGCTCGCATACACTCATACTCATTCATAAGAGGACTCAGAGAAACTCCAGCAATGGTCTCAGATACTGAGAGTTCGGAGTTAATAATAATAATTATTATTAATAATAGCCACACCTTTAGATCTCTGTTGCAGAGTGGGACTGTGAGCCCTCTGGACATCCTCCCAAATCCTAAGAAACTGAGCGATACGTTCTTTTTAATCCAAGCTTCGTTGTCTTTAACAACAAGAATGTATTGGGCAAATTGATGGAGAAATGAATCTATTTCAATGTGTTCTTTGCTATGCTACAGTGCTTTTTAAATGGTATCTGAACAGTTGGTCACAGATTTATTTACGTTTTCATGTAAAGAAAGAAAATATTATCATTTTCTATATGGGAAACTGTTTCTCTAATTATTTGGCTCCTCTTTCTGCCACATAAACACAGCAATTTGCACCCCTCTCCTTCAACTGGCTGCAATTAGCAGCTACATTGCAATAAGCAGATTATGTTAATTAAAAACTCAAAACTATGTAAACAAAGGGAAAGCTGACTAGCCATTTTCTATTTTTGCCAAGTGGGAGGAACACAAGAGAAATTAGCACCAAGCTTAATTTTGCTGTTTATAATTCAAGATATTTGTATCAAATAGAGGCATTTTAAAAGTATTCTTCTATAATCATTTGTGTCTCTCTGTACTAATTGAATCCCATTGACATCTGCATACATCACAAAAAAATATTCACAACATCTAAAAAGGTGTTGCGTGCAAGCCTGTTCCATATCACCTACTGAACTGTTATATTTAACAGAAGTTCCCTTCCAAGCCTGAATTAAACTCTGAAAAATTCATAGCTAAGGATAAAAGTACAACTTGGTTTTGCTTCTTCGGCAAAAATTGTGAGCAAACTCTGGTATAAGCATTACCCAACAGACATGAATAAATTGTGAAGTTTTAAGATGTTGCTACAGTTTCATAAAAGCCATAGTTTATGCTGCTGCTGAAATTCTTGTTTCTGTTCTTCTGTTTTCCAAGCAGGATTGTTTAATGGTGTTGGGAGGAGTGGGAGACAGAAGTGGATTTTATCAGCTGGCTGCGATGCTCCCAGTGCTCCCCCATCACCATGGGTTGGTTACCTATCGGCATCACACACTAAGGAGATATTACAGTAACACCAGCAAACAAATGTCATGCACAGAAAGACTACATACATATATAGGATTTGTTGGCTATGCCTGTGAACTTGCCATTAAATAGACTTCAGGGAAAAAGAAACAGATTGTAAGACTACAGCCCTCCTCCATTTTTCTATTAATAATCTATCCACGTACATGGAGAAGACAGAATATTTCTTTCTCCAGGTTTGCACTACTAGATACTGTTGATCAACTGCAAAGAGGAAAATATGGGAAATGGTCACAGCTTTGGACTGTTCCTATGGATTCTTTTTTAAATTAAAAAAAAAAAACAAAACAGAATAGGAGTGGAAAATTATACAGAAATAGATATTGGCTCACATCATCCGGGACCAGGCTTCCAGAGTGGGCAGTACAAAACTATTTTTTCAGACTATTGTTTCAATTACATCCTTGATCCAAACTGCTTCTGGATCAAGAAGATTCTCAGAAGATGGATAAGTTATTCATAGACCTCCTGGGATGTCACATAATGCTAAGTAGATAGGAAAGGACAACAAGAGCACGAGCACAGGAAACTTGAAGAGGGAAGAAATTTATTTGGACACTTTGTGATATTTTTCACCTGCTGTCTTTCAGCCATTTACAGATAGTGAGAATAGTGAAGTGCTTCATGTATGCTAGGTTTAAAAAAAAAAAATCTGTTTTAAGGGCAACTCAGATTTCCCATCTCCTGTTCCCCTGCAGAGCTCCCAGCCGGTAGGAGGGCTGCTCAAAATAAAAGTGCAGTTGATCATTTCTCTTTTCATATTTCCACTATTTTCCTTTTGGAGGCATGAACTTTAAATGAGCTGCTGTACAAGCTTCTTGGGGTCCAAATAGAGGAAATCACATCCACCACAGAGACAAGCACAGCAGAAACCCCAAATATGACCATTATGTTCAACTCAGCAGTCTTTTTTCCTATTGGTAGGTTTCTGATACAAGCTTAGCATCAAACCAAGCTGTCAAAACCAATGAAATCTATTTCTGTGGCACTGAGAGAGCTCTTGATGAAAGTCAATCAGTTTAGGATTTTTTTTTTATTATTTTATTTTTTTAGAGTACCTACAGTCAAGACAGGGAAGAGTGGGTGCTAACAGAAATGCTGTCTTCTCTCTTTTTCTAGGATTTAAAGAATACGTGCTAAATAAATCCCCTTATTCTGCAAACAGTACATACAGCTGCTTGCTAGCAGTGATGTTTCAGTCTATTTGCTGAGTGTCTTGTTCCTTAGCAGAATTAACAGTTTTGCCAAATCTTTTCTTTTGAAGGATGATTTAGATCTTGATGGGACTTTGTTTCTGTGTAATGAATGGCAGCACTCAGGCTTCTGAGTGAGATGATTTTTTGTTTTCATACTGAAAAGGAAGAACCTCAAAGGAAATGGAAAGAATGACAAATGAGAGGAAAGACAACACGGGTAATGCCTATGAAACTGGCTATTTTTTCACTATTTAAGTTTTCACGGGATTTCCAGTACAAATACACACTTAATAGCAGTAAGATACTACAATAAGTGCTTGACTTACTGCTTTTTACCTACACAGACAGCATTTTTGAAGCTTTCTAGGTAACTTAGTATAGTTTATGAGACCATTCTACAACCTTATCTAGTCCAGCAATGTTTTTAATCACAATTTAAAGTTTCATTTCTTTTTAAAGGGTTCTAAATATCTCTTTGATTCCCATTGAAAAAAACAGACAGACAAACTAACAAAAAGAACCAGCCAAGGCAGAAGAAAAATACAGCAATAAATACGTGTTTGGTGGTATTATAAATCATTAAGTGTTCCTTGTATGGACTTCCCCAGCCTGGAAGCTAACTATAGCTGTTTAAGGATTATCATTTTACAAAAAGGTTTACTTCTGCATTTTAGTTTATTCTCTGCTAGAGGCATAACAAAAGAAATCTTTTCCACAGTCAGTTATTAAAATTGTATGAAAAAAGAATGACTTAAATATTGACCTTGCCAATACAATCAAGTAAAGATGAGCTAAAAGTGAATCAATCTTTCAATCCCACAAAAAATGTTTTAAGGCTTTTCTTTTTATTGTCTCAAGCTCACTTTTAAAGACCTTAGTTTATGACACTGAAACGCTTCATGTAATCACGAAGAGAAAAATGGAAAAAGAATAAAACAATGGTTATCTACTTCTGAAACACTGAATCAGTTTTTATGGTTTGTTAACTCAAGAGCAATCTGTACTTTTTTTAAAAAACAGATTGTTACTTAATTTTTCAATAAAATAAACCTACCAGCAATTTTCTCATCCAATATAAATCAGACTGATATATCACTTACCACTGGCACTTTCTCCCTTTTCAGCTGATGCTGCTCAATTTTGCCCACTGTTAATATATATTATGTGTTGTTTTCAGACTTATCACCATTACCAGTCTAGCTTCTGATCTCTGAACTGCAGTCAGGACTCAAGTCAGTCTCTCCACATGGGGAAAAAAGGTACTTAAAAATGTCATCTAAACTATCAACAAGCCTAACTACTCAATATATTCTGCAGACAAAGAACAAGCACAGGGTAAGTTATGCCACTAATTTAGGTTTTAATGCTAATATCGTTGGATTTACAGTAGTCCAAGGAATTATTAAATTAACCAACAATTACCCTTACCTCAAAAATATTCACATATTTTACATAATTTTGTTTAGCCACGCACAGTGATATTATTTCAAGCTCTCAGTTTAGCAAATAAATCTATTTATAAAGCCAAATGTTGGACCATAGGAATATTTGAGTTTCACACAATGGAGGGTGGGTTTTTTTTTATATATATATATAAAAATCCATTGGGAATTACTTTAAGGCTACTTAAGTAAGTGATTTCACAGGGAAGCATTTAGAAGTTAGAGATAGATGTTCCACTGAAAGTTAACACTATCCATAGTGCATTGTTTCTTTATGCAGATCAGTTATTAAATTATCACATAGTTTTGCCCCTTTCCTGGAGTAGGAATCCTTTTTAATAAAGTGGAAACCCAAAATCAGCTGTTCTTGCTGCTCATCCCATCAGGTTGTATTCACATGCATGCTATATGTGAAATTCCTCAGAGACTGCAGCATTTTCTTGTTTGTAAGGAAACATTTTTCTATTTTTGAGAATTGGGGTGAGGTAGGATTGGCAGAGAATTATACAACCATTGTTATTTTCTTTCCACTTGGAATATCTGCCCCTCCAGAAGTGATAAAGAAATCCAAAGAGAAGATGTGAAAAGCTCATCTTCAGCGTGACATCCCTCAGTGACCAGAATTTTGAGCTGACAAGGACAGAAACTCTTGTGAGTGAAGTGTGTTATTGATTTGTGCGCAGCTGTAGTGCAGAGATCAGGAGAAGTTCAAGGCAGTACACTGTTAAATTCCTCTCAGATTAGAGGGGGGAAAAAAAAAATTAATTCCTTCCACTGAAGTACACAAAATGAAAACTCCTCTTTAATATTTTGAATTTAAAATTGATCATTTCCTTTGTGCGAACTCCTGGAGACATTTTTCTGTTATATATTTCAATTGTGCTTTAGAATACATTAAAATCTAACATCCGTAAAAGAATCACCAAAATTCTCTTTCAGGGAACATTTTAAAATAAATAAAGTCAAGATTTCAGCTAAGAAGATGCATGCAAAAATTATGACTATTTTAAATACTATGACATTATTTAATATTCTGTACATTATACAGATGACCTGGGAGAGATTTACCCACAGAGCAATCCATTCTAATTTTCTTTTTAGAATTTCTCAGGCTGACCCCTAGGCTCTTCGCAGCCCCAGGAAGGTCTAAATGGTCTGATGGTTCATTTCTGCTGTATTCACTGGTATTAGTATTTTATCCATCACTTGCATTATCATCACTTTAAAAAAAACATGCACTCTAAGAAGTATCTAGAAATGAATTAATTCCACAGGATTTTCAGAGTCTTAGTCCTATTTAAAATAATCTCATCTGCTTGATACAAATAAGTCTTGTTTAGCCCTTCCCTTCCCCCCAAGTTTGATTCAGCTCTTCTCCATTGTTGTGGCAGACTTTTCAAAATGTGTTTGATCAGAATTTCTTTCTGCTTGATGCTCTGTGCCAATGATTGACAATAGCCCTTTGTGAGCAAGCATTTAAGTAATGATGTATGGACTAGGTACAGAGCTGCTATGTCAAGAAGAGAAATGAACAATAAATTAGAATAAAATGGAATCGCATTTGAAACTTGGCTGGAGGATTTTGCATTTGTGAGGACAAAGGACATTTGACAATCTGAGTCATCTCACAGCTTTGCCTGTAGCAACTGTCAAATTAGTTCTTAATACTACAGGGAAAGGGATTGAGTCACAGAATTGCTTAAAGTTAAGAGGCTCATCAGTAAATCACTGGCAATATTAACAATTATAAGCTACATATTAATATGGTGAAAACACTCAGAATATTATGCTTACAATAGGGAGCCAAGAGGAGAATGTAATTTTGCTTTCGGAAACTCAAAGGAACTACAGATTTAAACCAGAGAAGGTGAAGGAAAAACAAGTAAATCAATTCCAGATTTTCCAGACTATGTCCTCACAACTGTAATAACAAGAAGAGTATCAGGCCCTAGATCTAGACTTAGCAATGTGTAAATGTGAGATCAAGGGAACTGCACATAAATTCATGACACATGTGCGTCTGTCATCTTTCACTTTTGCCTAGCAGGATTCTGCTGTACTCTTCTATCACCTAAGACACCTTGTAACTACACTCCCACTAACACATGGTCCAAATAATGAATTTAAGTTGTGTGTCCATGCTGGGAATGAGGAAGAACTGTATAGCGTAGAAAGAAAAGTTTCAATCCACTCTAAAAGAAAAGCACAAGCTTGCTATTAATTAGAAGCAAATTAGAGAACAAAATTGTCTTTCCAATTTCCTCGCACACACAAAAAACACTTAAAGCATTACACCCCTTAGGATGCTAGAGGCATGCAAGTTCCTTTGTAGAATTCAAGCACTGTGGTGGATTTGGGTCAGCCAGTATTCTAGTGCTAGAAATGCTCACACAGAATCCTTGAATTTGAACTATTTTTAAAAATATGGTGCATTTTCAGGTGGCCTTCATGTTCACTTCATGCATGATTTCAGAATATCTTTCAATGGGAAAAAAAAGTATGTCAAAGTTTTATTTTTTGAGATTGAAGGTAATCTCTTAACTCTCTCATATGATGATCACCATAATTTTATCTCTTTCAGAAATCTCTGTAGGTCTAGCTCAATATGCTGCATGATAGTGCAAGAAAACTATTGTACCAGGCTCTATGTCACTTTCAAAGACAAAACTGCACAATTCTACCATTTTCTGGCATGAAAGGGGTTAGAGGAGAAGAGAATTAGATATGTTGTGGGAATGGCCTGAGGTACAATTGCATTGACAACTCATAATGACACTGTAGGATGTCTTCTTTTATAAACTGTGCAAGTCTTTCACTCAGTAGGTATTGTCCTTTTAAGTGCTTGCACATCGTAATGAAGTCCCTGTAACACTGACAAAAGAAGGATGATGAGTACATTCGCCACCTGAAGAGTCTCTTACAACACAGACCAGGGAAAGAAATTTTCTGAGCTCTGCAGCCACTGCACTAAGGAAACTTCAATTGAGATTTGTTGATCAAAAGCCATTAAAAGAAAACAGCTGAAAAAAATCACTTCAAAATTAATGAATCATGTAATTCCTATTTATTACGTAACTATTAAGTAATTGATATAATTGAGTAGAGATGTCTTTCTATGCATGAAGTTTTTGTATGGGACACAAAAATGTGATCACAGTATCTCAGATATCTCCCAGCCATAATGAAGATCATGCAGACTTTGCAGCTATTCACATTTGAAATGGGTCAGACTAGATATGCTGAAAACTCATTTCAGATTAATGATGATTTTAGAGTAGACGTTTTCCTAACCAGGCTAGAAGTATATAACTTCAGCAAGTTTTACTAGCAGTTGGATTGTTAACTGAAGCGTTGGAGATGTTATAATGGAAAAAAAAAAAAAAAAAAAAAAAAGAATGATTATTGGTAGATCTAGTAGAAAGCAGAAAATGACAGCTAGGTCATGGGATTGTGTAATAGATCCATTTCTACTATGTGCTGTAATTCATTTTTGACTAAATATTCCCTATTTTGGAGCACATAAGCATGATACTGAGAAAAGCTGTTCCTCAATGTAACAGCATCAAAACTATAGTAAAGTTACAGAACATTTAAGTAATTAATTACAAGCTGGCTTGCACAGTTAAATATGCAGAGGTCTGCAGGACTGGAACCAAAAGGCTTTCTGAATTATAAAATTGCTTAGTTATTGGAACTCCTCTGTTGGATGAGCTGTAACTCAGAGTGACTTTGCAGAGCTGAATCTTAGATCATGCAGTTTAATTTGTAAGTGAAAGGACAGGAAAAAGTCCTTAAATTAATACAGAAATTTAGATATAAGACATACATAAGCAGAAAATATGAAAATGAAAATTTTCTTTGTACCTAATATCTGGTCTCAATTCTTTAGAGGCTTCATAGTATTGTTGATATAAGTTTTTTTTTGTTTTGTTTTGTTTTTTTTGGTTAGAGTACTTCTCAATTTCTAGAGAAAATATCCAGTAAGGTCTGAGAAAAGCGTGAACTAAGGAATAGCAGCAAGGATACTCTGACAAATATCTGAGGAAGGGGAAGCATAATTCCAATTATTTTATACTTGTATTTACTTGCAAGTAGAACATTCCCTTTTCCTTAAAGTTTATTATATAGGTTAATATGCAAAGGAAAAAAGAAAAACAAAAGAATCATAAAACCAACAATCCCTCACAATCAACAACAACAACAAAGAAGAGATAAAGGGTAATTAAAATAATTTGTTTCTTTTATACTGAGACCTCTGTAGAAGAAAAAACAAGCATTGTATATATGTTTAATTTAGGGTCTGTTCTTTTTCCAGGGAAAATATCAATGAAAATCATTGTGAGACACATAAAACCGAAAAATCTGAGCTTAATGAATGTTGACAATGACTATTATTGATGTCCTTGTCACAGATGACAAGAGGTTTAGGAGACTATTCTACTATATTGACACAGTACTGTTTCAAATGCCTCTTCTCTCTTTTCCCATCTTTTTGTTTTTTTCCCCCCCTTTTTTTTGATCAAGTGTACTTCTCACTTCAGAGACAGAATCTGAAAATCTTGATATGCAGAATGACTTTTGTCAACCTTTGTTCCACAGATAAGAGCACTGTGTCCCTGTTTGTCATCTTTCAAACTGAGTAACAGCTGCATTGGCAAAAATTATTCTATGTGCATCAGTTTTAATTTCAAGATGAGAAACAAAGGCAAACACTAGATACAAGAAAAAATGTTTCAAGGGTAGTTTCTCCCCTGCTCTTGTACTACACCCTGACTGTAACAAGAATGGGAATTTGGATGCTCGAATTCCAGATAAACATGAAGGAGAAGTTAGAAATATTTCAATACTAGCACAAACCAAATTGTAAAATGTTATAAAATATTCTTTAAAAGAGGTTATCAATTTGTGTACTGCAATTCAAGGAAACACAAGAAAACTAACACACTAAAGAATTTTCACTATTTTAACCTCCAGCAATCTAAAAAGGACATGGTACCTGAGGATGCACAACTGATCTCAGAGGTACATTCCCATTCATTAGGAACCATAGTTTAGCAGACGTACATTGCATCAACTGTAATCACTTGGATAGATATCTTCATTAGGTTTCCTTTCCCACCCTGAAGTTTGACATATTTATTAAAAGGCATTTTTTCAAATATTTCTAACTTCCTGCATCTTTTTTCTCTATACACAGGAAATATGTTCTCAAAAAGGCATAATCAAACAATTCCTGAAGCTTAAATGTAAACAAGGCAAACTTATGGTGTAACTGTGGAACTAGGTAGCACTGTACTTGTATACGGCAAAAATACTCATATGTAGTTAGTAGTACTTGGAAGAATAAGATCAAAAGATCATTAGTATAAAAGCTTCACAAATGAGATTTCATAAAATAAATTAATCTTACCATAAAGCAAATTCTATCTATCTGCATGCTGATCATGACAGGTAGATTCAACCACCTCTAAGATAAAAAGTGTTCCCTCATTTTTTTTTCCCCCCTTTCAGTTACATAGAAATCTGCCACAGAAGAAACAAATTCCAGTTTACAAATGAAAAAAGTGCATGGTGAAGCATAAGTACAAGAGAAATGTTCAGCTTTAATATATATTTTCATCTATACTAACACCCCACTTTCATATACAAGACCAGAACACTAGAATGTATTTTATTATGAAGGCTTATTAACATTAAAATATGCAGGCCAGAAACTGTCTTCCTCATAAAACATTGCTAAAGTTAAACCTATGTACACCTCAGGTTGGATATCTTTGAGAAATAATTCCCTTCCACGTAAAAAAAATCCTTAGATCTTTTCTTTGAAATAGGACAGGAATGTAAATGTGGCTGAGAATCTTATGGCAGAGAGATAACTTGAGAAACAGCTGCAAAACTCAGCTCCATGTCTCCAAGTTATAAGCCTCTTAAAAAAACAAAACCCCACTCTTATGCTCACATTCAAGAGCTCTTTGCGCTAAGGTTCCAGAGTCCATTTGCACTGAAATGAGTTTTCCTAGCAGTGCACTCTCTTGCTCCTGCTGGCTAGGCCGGATACACAGATTTAGTTGGAAAACTGGAGAGAAGCATACAGGTGAAAGGAGCAAAAAATCAAAGGTCTGTGTATACTGAATTCCGTAGTCAACTAGCTACCACTAATCAAAACAAAACCAGCATTAAAAGAGGCTATTCTGCTTTGTTCATTCTCGGAAAGGATCATGGGTTCAAGAAGCATTCATCAAACAGAGCAATAGTCCTGGGGGAAAGAGTATAGCAGAGTAGGAAGCAATAAATAAATAAATCAGGTAACAGTTTTGTATTTAATATAGCCCATCTCCAATTTTTCTTAGTATAAAGCATTAATTAATCTTTGTCTAATGCACTTCAGTTTTAAACAATTATACTACATCCATTGCACACTTGCGCTGTCAAATTCATGCCATATTAGAACGACTAGCTAGTTTAGTATCTTACCAGGAGCTTACCAAATCATGCTTAGGCAAGTAATCCAAAAACAACTGTCTGACGTTCTTTATTTCCACTAGAGCTTTACAGAAATTACAGTCAGTATGGAAGTAGCCAAGAGTTATGAACTGTCAACATGCTGATAGGAAAGTAAACAATGTAAAAGCGAAGCCAGCATTTGAGTCTCACAGCATGGTATACTGCTGTAATGGTTTAAATCATAAGCCAAATGATTGTTATTATAGAGGTAGTGAATGTCATGCTTACAGAAAAATTGTGCATGTTAAAAATGACTGCCATTAAAAAGATAAGTCTCACAGGGGGAAAGGGACCTCAAGCCAGTAAACAGACAAAATGCATTACAGCAAAAAAAAACAGGACAGCAAGGGGAAGGCTTGTCTAATTATCAGATTCAGCAATCATTTATAGAACTCTTTACTACCAAGAGAAGGCAGGAGGGGAGACAGATCCAAGGGCAGTAGACTTATGATTTATTTTTTTCAAAAGCAAGAGAATCTCAGTTATAATTAAAAGTAAGGCATCTAAAACATGCACATCTAAAAATAGATGCACTGGGATTTTTAGGCAAGTCTTTGTCAGTCGTAAAAAGACTTCTGCACATGAATGATGTTCTTACTTAAATGTTGTCAAAATAAAACAAAAATAACTGACTGATACAAACTTTGAGAACCATGTCCTTCCACTACTGAGTCAGAAATGTGATCCTTAAGACAAAAGAAGAGAACATTGCGTAGCCATCTATCATTATAAACATTTTTCATCGCCTGGAGAAGAGAAGGCCCTGGGGAGATTTCATGATGGCCTTCCAATATTTATAGGTGGATTATAAACAGGAGAAAAACCCCAACTTTTTACACAGGTATAGTGGTAGGACAAGGGGAAACGGTTTTAAACTGAAGAAGGGGAAGTTCATATTAGATTTCAAGGGGAAGTTTTTCCCCTGAGAGGGTGGTGAGGCACTGGCTCTGGCTGCCCAGAGTTCAAGTTCTCCACCCCTGGTTGGAACTACATAATCTCTGAGGTCCTCCCAACCCAAACCATTCTACAATTCTGAATTTAAAGCCTCAATATCTGGCACCAAAACCCACATGGAGACATGGTAAGAGAAATGATCAGCACAGAGCATGAGTTGAAGGGTAAAAGTCATCTTTTTAAGTTATTCTCAAGGGAATCACTTCATATCTCTTTTCATTATGCAGCATTTTTTTTTCCCAGGTATTTATTTTGAATTTATTTTTAAAAATAAAATATTGAGTTCAATATATTTTAAGGCTCATAAAATACTATTATGCATTTGAAGGATTTTGTGCTCCAGGCCAGTAGTTTGTCATCTCTGTTTCTGTTACATATGGAATTAGATGAAAAAAATCAGATTATCACTCAAAGCCCTTTAGGAGAAAGCTGAATTAACATGACAATTCAAATTCATGGAAGAAGATACTTGTGCAAAATGTGCATGACTTATAAACTCATTTAACATTGATTTTGTGATTAAATTAGCATACTTCCTTAAAGATACTGCAGCAAACTTGAGAATGTCTTAGGTAAATTTAGTAGTAATGCAGAAAGCTGAACTCATGCATTACCTTTTACTACCATAATATTGCTGAGACTTTAATGTTTATTGGGAAATGGCAGCTATATGAGTAGGACAGGACAAGCATAGATGCTACAAGACACAGTCTGGGTAAGGAGAATCACATACCACAGTTCTTTGTTACTGTATTCTGGAGGGCAATATGTATAAAAAGTGGTTGTATTTCAAGTCTAGGACGTAATGTATTTATCAGTGCTAATACATTAATGGAATTTATTTTCACCAGTTCAGCACATTGCTTAAGTGACCTTCAGAAGACCTGTAATAGAAGTATTAAGACTAGTATGGATTGAGTATGCATTTGAATGTAAACACTAGATGAAGCATCAGAACAGGACTTAAGGAATCTCCTGAACTGATATCAGAAGAATAAATAAAGTGAGGCAAGGGCTGCTTTTGTCAGATCCAGAAATCCTTTGCTCTGATACAACCACAAGCAAAATGTTGAAGGAAGACCCTGTGTTCTGCATGCAGGGCACCAAGGTTACAGAACACCACATTTCCCACTCCTCTTCCAGTTAGCTCAACAAGGAAACAGACTGTGGTCATATGGATTAGTTTGGTTTGCCTCAAACAGGAGCAAGACAGCAACCTTGCCTGTGATTTATGGAGAATAATACAGGTAAAAATGTGAAGCAAAGATCTGCTTTGCCACAGTTGTGGAATCTGAAGAGTCTGAAAGTGAGTTTGTTGTTGCTCAACAAGAACCTCAGAGACATGACAAGGATTAAACACATGTAATGGCCTGCTCCAGTACAGTAGCCCACCAGCCAAGGAGTCCAGTGCTGAGATTCATGCACAATAGAGACACAAGCACTGGAAGCAGGGAGCATGGCCAGGGCTTGACACACTATTACATGGCTCAGTGAGTCACTGACAGTGCATTTAATATCTGCTATATTCTAATAATGTCTTGATTATAACAAAAGTCAGCGTAACTGATCTTTACAAATGTGACTCACTTGTTAAGTAGTGGTGTCATTTGAAATATATATATTTTTTTAAGATGGGTTAAGATCAGCAAAAATATTTGTGTTCATCCATTTGTTTTCTGAATTCACTTATGAGATCTTTTTGCCATTCCACCCTGCTCCCCCCCCCCCCCCCCAATGTTGCCTAGGGTATGATGCAGGTGATAGGAGTGGTCATTGATGCAAAACTCTGCAGCCTAAGGGGGGGGGGGGGGGGGGAAGGCAATGGTAATTACAAAGAGGCAAGCTGCAAAGTCTGAGTCTGATGAGCCTGGGGGGCAGTGTCTAGCTTACCTCACAGCTAGGAGGCAGCAGTGAAACTGTGCCAAGGCTGGGGTGCAACAAGCATGAGCATACATGAGAAACTGGCCTTCCCAAAGACTTCAACATGTACATGGTTGTTACCAAAGCGGTGGATATTGCAATGCTACTGCCATAACTGAGCCATGAGCTTATGCATCTGTCAGCTGTGACAAGTGTTTCCTTCAACAGCCCACACAGAATGAGTCTACAACAAGTGACGCCTGGAGAAATAGACATCTAAGAAGTAAGAGAGTAGCTTTTTCAGACAGACAAGATGGTGGCTACCTTGGTCTGATAGACAGCACCAACGGCTATTTACTACTGTCTTTATGCAAATCTTGATATGAAGGAGAGTCACAGCTAGCAAAACTCAACGGTAGTAAATTCCACACATACCAAGAAGTACTAACTTCAGTTAAAGATAACTCTAAACAACACGAACCCCTGGAAGTTGCATCATTAAGACAAGAAGGGGTTACACCTACTCTCTTGAGCATTTAAGTTCAGTTTTCCTATTCTTACACTCCAGATGAGTGCTGAAGAGTCTGTCTTCCTAATGTAACTGCTGTCAAATTTCACTTAGCATCACACATATGGACTGTGCAAAATAGCAGAATATAAAGCTTTGCATTCCCATCTGGTTTCTACAACACCATCACAGATAGTGATTATCACCCACTATAAGACACCAGAGTTTTTGTCAAAATTTTCTCCTTTGTCAAAAGAGAAACTGGAACTTTCCTTTGTCACTTTAGCTCAAAATACTGAATTTTTATTTTGTATTTTAAATGTGCCTTCGGGTACAGGACTAGAAAAAAATACAAGTTATATGCAGAGATCATTTCCTTCAACACTGCAAATAACCCTCCTTTTAGATAATGAGGGTGTAAAGAGCATACACCCAACAGAGAACATTATTAGGTGCAGTTACATCTAGAACTGTACATGAGGCCAGCAAGATGCATGTATTTTGATTTCCAGATAGAATTAAGCCAGACAGACCAATAGGAGTGGGCATATTTTATACTTTGAATATCCAGCCACAAACAGTACAATTAGAGCTGCTATACAACTTCTCTTCAAAAAACACAGTAGTGCAATCTGACCCCAGAGCACTTAATAAAGCACATTTATCAGCCACTATGAGAGAGGCTTTTCAAGCCGTGCAGAAGCTCTAAGGTCGCATCAACACTTAAGTGCTGCCTGTTGAATTTTCAACACCATTCCTGAGTGTAGGAGTTAACTTACTCTGAACACAACTCAGATTAGCTTAACTGCTCTGTACTAATAGGATCATAACACTGGCAACTGTGACCTTGCCCTTCCCTAACACTTGAAGTCTTCTCAGATTGAAGTCTCAGTCTTTGAAAGTCTTCAGTTAACTTTACAAATTATACCTGCCATTTCCTGAGCTTACAAGCACTGAAACATGCTAGAAGTTTCAAGAAAAGACATTTCTTTCTCAAGCCCCGAAGTGTTTTGATAAATGTGGAAAGCTAATTATATCGGAAAGATACAAGACAGCTTTGTTTTAATAAATTACATATTAATTCTCAGATAGAAAACTAGTAGCTTCAGGTATCACTTTGTCTTATTAAAGAATTACAGCAAGTCCACATACAGCAGTTCTTTAACTTGTTCAACACTGCAGCAATGAACTGTTTCTGAAAATGATGCACACTTAGGCTATCACCTACAGAGACAACAGGTACAATTAAATAATTTCCACTTAAGTCATTTCTCAATAACATTTTTCTAATATGTTCACTATGTAGATTCAAAGAAAATATTATTAGCCAGTATTGAGAGGGGGAAAGAAAAAAATCTCACACACGACAGAAAAAGAAAACCCAAATGGTACAACTGAGTGGTTTTAAGTAGCTATATTGGTATTGTCATACAGGTCACCCAGTCACAAATAGGACTGATGTCAACTGAAACAGCTATTTCCCAGGTGTAGTCATGGCCCAATTAACAAAAGCAACGTAGTGCTTTCATGTAGCAAAGACACAGAAGCACTTGTGCAAGCCTCTGTCTTAAAGCTTCCTAATTTAACTAAATACTTCAGCCAAACATCTGCCTTATCACATCTTAAGCTTTCACTTCAGAGGCACCAAGATCACACATGTAAATCTCTTCCTCCTCGACACCTAGCAATCCACAGCTGAAAGGATTTACCTCCAAGTCTGGCCTCTCAGGAACACTGACATATTTCCTCTCAGTGACAGTATCTGACCCTTTGTGCAGGAAAGAACAGCAGTGAGTACATGCAGTAACAGGTTCTGCAGATCTCCCAGAAATATTTTAAAATAAGAAAAACTTCAAATCAAAATTTGATAGGGAGCCACTTGAATGGGGAAGTATGTATTCCCTCTTCCACTGAATATGCACTGTGACATGTAAAATGGTGTACTTCTGGGAATGAGAAGTCTGAACTTCTCAGACATCATGTTAAGTCATGCCCATGTGCTCTTTCCCGTCTCACCCCCTTTTCCCCTTGCATCTTTTCTTCTGCAAAGATTTATTTACTGCCAAGTGCAATAACGTCAGGAGAGAACAAGAGCAGTCTTCCATAGAATACTTCATAGCACACTAATTAGGACTCTTCTGGGAGATTTAACAATCCCTGTAGGCAGAAGTGGGAACCAAATCTGACCTCTTCCAACCCTGATGACCGCCCTCATTTTTGTGCTATTGAAAGGGGAAGCAAGAGGTTTCTAGTGGCCACCATTTGCAAGAAAGCTATTGCTCCTGCCTCATCCAAACGTGGATGGGTGCAGTTCAGTTCCAACAAGTTTGCAAAGGCTGAGACAAACCTTGGTGCACAGCACTTGCTTTTGCTTATGTAGATTATACAGTTTACAGAATCACAGAATGGCCTGGGTTGGAAGGGACCTCAAGGATCATGAATCTCCAAACCCCCTGCTACATGCACCAACCTCCACATTTAATACTAGACCAGGCTGCCCAGGGCCCCATCCAACCTGGCCCTGAGCACCTCCAGGGTCAGAGCATCCACAAGCTCTCTGGGCAGCCTGTTCCAGCACCTAACCACTCTCATAGTAAAGAACTTCCTGCCCAGCATCCAACCTAAATCTTTCCTCCTTCAACTTAAAACCATTCCCCCTTGTCCTGCTGTTACCTACCCTTTCAAAAGAGTTGACTCCCCTCCTGTGGCTCCCTTTAGGTACAGAAAGGCTGCAATTAGGTCACTCCACAGCCTTCCTTCCTCCAGGCTGAACAAGTCCAGCTCCCTCAGCCTGTTTTCGTAGGGGAGGTGGTCCAGCCTTCTGATCATCTTTGTGGCCCTCCTCTAGACCCACTCCCACAGCTGTCCCACTGGAGACAGTACTCCAGATGGGGCCTCACAAGAGCAGAGTAAAGAGGGACAGTCACCTTCCCATCCCTGCTGGCCACCCCTCTTCTAATGGAGCCCAGGATACCATTTCCTTTCCGAGCTGCAAGAGCACACTGCTGGCTCACGTTAAGTTTTTCATCCACCAGGACCCCTGGGTCCTCCTCTGCCAGGCTACTCTCAAGGACTGCTCCTTTCAGCCTGGGATTCCTCCAGCCCAAGTGCGAAATCTTGCACTTTGCTGTGTTGAACCTCATTAGATTCACCCAGGCCCACCTTTCAAGTATGTTGAAGTTCCTCTGAATGGCATTCCTTCCTTCCACTGTATGAACAGCACCACTCAGCTTGGCGTCATGAGCAAACTTGCTGAGGACGCAGTCAATTCCATCATCACTGTCATTGATAAAAATGTTAAACAGCAGTGGTCCCAGGAGAGACCCCCAGGGGACACCGCTTGTTTAACATGCTAACTTTGATCTCTCCATGAAAAATAAACTTATGAACCTAATTCAGAACCATGAATTCAACTAGGTGCACATGTACCTGCCTAACACCGGCCATAGCTCTTGCATGCTGGGTGGAGCTCACACAATATGACATGAAAAAGGAATGAGCCACACAGGGAAGACATTTTCATTTACGTCAGAGCCCATTGCTGAGTGGCGAGGCATGTACATCAGGGGATGAGCACCAGCAAGCATCTAGTAGCTGCCAGTAGGGAAGCAGCACATAAACTGGTAAGCTTTAGTTTAACTTTTCACACTGTTTGGAGCTTCTGACCATGTGATGCTTTGGCCACTACAGATGGCTGCGATATGGCAACAGGATCTGATCCTGCCTGCAGCCCTTGACTGTTCTTAACCCACAGCTCCTGATCTGCTTTTAGAACATCTCAATCAGGATCAAGATTTTCTGGAATGTGTCATTTTTATTTTAGTCTTATTATAACTAAGTTGCTGATCTTTATTTTTATCAATTAATGACCCTTTTGAACTTCATCTCACGATACTTGATTAACCTACTTAAATATACTGGAAATTACACATTCCTCATTTATGTCATTCATTAATCACTGCTCAGTAAATGCTGTCAGAAAGCTGTCATCTTTGATGTCTCATTGTTCGCTGCATTCTTTCTTGTGGGTAGTTAATCAAATGCTCCCCCACTGTGGTCAAAGCACAGTTTGATAGCAGTTTCAGAGGTCATCCAGAATTAGAACACAAAGCTTATTGTAAAGGTTCATTTTTTCTTATACCATGTTAAACAAAAAGCTTTCATTTTGCACTCATTGGCAAGTGACACATTATTATCATGCCCTTGTGACTGGGTAGCTCAGAAAATAGTACTAAGTTCTGCCATCTAACTGAAGCACACAGTAATGGCTGACTAATTACCTGCAGCTCTGCAATAAACTGCAAAGTTTGAATTGTCAATCACAGTGAAATAATGTTTCTTTGCTTTTTTTTTTTTTATTAGAGATTGAAATAAGAACAATTGTCAAAATGTATTAAAACTTCAGGGGGTGGTAAGTCAAATGAAAGCACCCCACAGAGAAAAAATCCTATCCTGGGACAAGGAAAGAATTTTTATTTCTAGTGTTTGTTCAAGGGAAGTTTACTTTAAAATATTTAGAAATAAATTCTGCAAAAGCAATAGCTAGTTCTCAATCAGCCTGAAAGCAAGTAAAATACAAATTCAGGTGAATAAAGGAGTACAAAGAAATGGGACTATTTAAAAAGTTCATTAAAGTTCTTAAAAATTCACTGGAATCACTGATAAAGATGATGCCTTCTTAGACAGAAGAATATGATAATTTTGTAAATAACACATGAAAACAACTACATTCAGGAAGTAGTAAGCAGCAGTCCCTAATAAGGAGTTGAGGTATTTCGCTAGTTAAGATCCTGTACAATTGATGTGCTGTTTCCTGAGTTTGTTCTCTGCAAAATGCCTAGTGAGAGTCACCCATCACTAAGACAACCAAGCTTGTGGGACAAGAACTTGGAATGGTATAGGATTGTATCTGATGTGGGTAAGTGTAATATTTGATCTCTTAATTTTTAAATATATTGTAAGCAGATCTTTGTATTAGACATCTTATAATCCAGTGGTACACATACATACAAAATGCATCTGTATCATTTTTGGATTTTCTTGCTGTGTGCATTTGCTATAGTTTGCTTGGAGAGTACACATCACTAATTAAAACAAAAGCTTAGTAGACATGGTATTTTTATTTTCTTTCTTATTTTTATATTCACTATTTTTCATTTTCTTCTTGTTTGAGATTGAAAAGATATGATGTTCTAGACTGAAGGCACTTTCCTTATGTATTTTTTCAGAGAGGACAGAGGGAACAAAATATTTTTTTCTAGACATTAACATTCCACCTGACTCAAATCCCCATGGCCTTAAGTACTATTTTCTTTTCTGTTAGAGTCTAGAAATAAAAGCATGAAGGTAATACATAGTCAGCTTTTCATTCTTACAATACACCTCTTGGTGAGCATTTTGATCTTAAGAGCAGCATAAAACATTGAGGAAGAAATCTGAAAGGCATAAATCCCAGTTGTATTAAAAGCAGACACTGACTATTCAAAATCCAGATGCTAATTTCACTAAGGTTACAAGACAATAATAACGTCTCCATTGATAGCTGTAAGGGTCCAAACAGTTCTCTTCCCAGCAGTATCTGAAGTTCACTGACCCATTTAGCCTGGCTCTTTGCTTACATTTCTCAGCTTCTGTGTGATATCACTGCTGTCAGCCCAATCTACGTTCAGACAGGTAAAACTGTGACAGATGTTTAAAGAAGAAATAAATGACATGATCCTGATTCACAGTACGCTATAAGATGAACGTTTGTTGAGTACATCACCGCAGAAAGCAGGCACTTGGATAGAGGAGAGTCTCATTAACATGTTTTTCAGTGAAATTCAAGTTCAAGTGTCTGATTTTTATTTTCTCTCCCAGGTACCATGTTTTTGGAATTCTACCATTGCATTTAGTGTAGTCACTAAACGCCTTACAGGAATATAAAAATGACTCCAACTAAATGTATGCTGTTGATTAGTGCATCAAGCTTCAGGGCTTGATGGATGGGCATGGAAACAACATTAGTATGGAGTTTGTACCCTTCTCCTTCAAGAAACTTGAAGGACTTCCCTATAGTTGAATTTTTTTTTTTTTTAATATACTTATTTCTACTAACAGTATAAGAATTTTGGAAGTTCGTCAAAGTCCAGGAACTTAAAATACAGTCGTAAAACAGAGCCAGGCTACCATAGATCTTACAAATGTAATTTGAGAACATGAAGTATAAAATCTTTTTATAAGAAAAAAAATGAAGATATAAAAGAAATTAACACATCATTTATTAAACATAATCCTAATCAGCAGAGGTAGAAAACTGAAATATTAAATGACTCCTCTTTCACCCTTCATATCATACTGTTATAATTGAAATTGGAATTTTCAGGTGAATTGTTCACCTGCTTTGCAGATTGCTTCTTCAGCTATTTTTCTTTTTTCCTTTATCTGAGAGCAATATTTCTAAAAGGAGAAAATCTTGTGAAATGGCATCTATTCTTTCTCTTTTAAAGTACAGAAAATACTTTTCTCACCACACTTTCCAAATACACATTAATTGTATTGAATTTTAAGAAAATATTATGTAGGAAGAAATAATTACAGCTGTCTGCTAACTGCTATTGTTTTCTTGGTAACATGTGACACCCTAATGACAGGCACATGCTGCTTGACACTGCCAGGATCTCACTGTGAGCAGTGAAAGACCCAAAAATACGATGTCACCTAATCCAGCGGCAAGGCTGAAATCCCATATTTCTTCAGTTATTCTCACTGCCCTAGAAGGAATATTTTGAGCCTGAACAACCTTTCACAATCAAAATACAAACATAACTGATTGGGTTTCAAATGAATACTTGGACTTTCCCAAAGCAAATGTACTTCCAGCAGGAAAGCATCTAAACAGTTCTCCTTAGAAAGTGCCTAGCTATAGGAAAACTGCTGTATTCCTGCACAATGCAACATCACTGGTCAATTGATAATTTCTTACTTCTTAAACTAAGATCAGACATAAGCAGACTTAGAACTCCTTGCCAGAGGAAGTCTGCTATAACATGAACATCACCCCCCTCTTTTTTAATCCCTTTTCAAATTGGGAAAAAAAAAACACTAAGAGCTTGGACTCAGCCAAAGAGATGTTTTATAGCTTGGAATGGTTCTAATTCAAATATGCAGCAAATTTCAGCCAAGAGTGTCAGATGATCAAGAACACTTAGCTCATCTATTCGTGAAATACAGTAGGATACAATAAGGACTAGCCAACTCTAATCAAGAAGAATGCTTCTGTAATTAAATAGGATTGTTTGTTAGCCCAAGAAATTAGAGAAAGCTCTTACAGCACAAACAATAACAGTCTGGTTTATTACCTCTGTAGTAATTTTTTTCCCTTCACAGTCTCATGATTTGCAATAACACTTTGATTTTCATTTAAGTTGTTTGGATTTTTTTTTCTTTCACTGCAGCTCTTTTAGATTGTGATGAATGAAGATGCATTATCTTCATAATTTACCCTCACAATAATGCTGTTATAGTTTTTGTTTTGTTTCTTAAGAAAATCAAGAGAATTTGTTCTTAATTACATTCATGACACATGTACTTTGTCTCATGTCTGTTCTGTTCCCTTCTTATGTTTGTTCATCAAACCAGAGTGATTTCACCATATGAATATACTGGATTGAAGTAGGACCTGCAGTAAGATTAATACTGACTTTCCAGATAAGCAAGTATGTCTGCAATATCTGAAAGTCATCTTTCAAAGAAAAACTTGAAGTTGGAATGCACAACAGGATGGCACGTATAATGCCATCAGCCTACTGGAAGTTGCTCTGCTACCTTGCAATCATGATTAATAAAGGGCAATATACAGTTTTGTAAGAAGTAAATTAAGATCTCACTTATTTCTGCTTGATAGAAATCAGTTACATATCAATTCCACCACTTTCCTCTATGAATGCTATACCCCTCTAGACAAGGTAGAGTATTGTGCATTTGGAATGATGCAAGCAAACAAGTTCCCCATGACTGTCAGTTACTATGTACAGTGGACATTCCCTCTGCACAAGATACAAACAGGTTTGCATCTGAGTTCCTGGAACCATGTTCAGTGTAAGTGCTACTTTGTGAACACCCTGCAAAAATCAGACTTAGTACATCTGCAGTCAGTCTGAGGTCTGCCCTAAAGTTCTCCATGACTGTACACATCTCTCATGTTCGTACTGTGCCCAGCAAGCTCTATGAAAGGCTGATATTTTGACAGCTGTTTATATGGATACTTAAGATATGTGTACATATACACACTACTTGACTACATATAGGATAAGAATTGTGATACAGAATCACCTGAATCTACAAGATTATATACCACAACCAGGAAGTTGATTTTTTTAATGACTAAGCTCAACTACAACACAATAAATGCAAAATATTGTAGAGAATAGAAAACTAAAAGTAATGCCTGGTCAGGACAATTGACACAATTGTTTAAAAAAAAAAAGGGGGCAAATCACAAAATCAGATATATTCTTGTCTTCTACAATTACTTCACTTCCCTATTACACATAGACTTTTTTGTTTTTGGCAGTGGTGATGCAGATCCTGTACCCTATGCAATGTAACCTATTCAAATGGATTCCATGAGATCACGTTTTGAATTGTACCAAGCAGCAGCTGGATATTCTCAGACACAACAGGACTGCAATGCTTTGAGCTCAGTAGTGCTCTGAACAGATATCCAAGTCCCTAGACTTTATAGTTGAGCATGGCTTTTGAACATTTACTTCAAATATATAGAAAAGGGCGTTCAATAAAACTTGAAACACAGAAGAGAGGTGAAAACTTTTCAGGTGTGGCCATATGATGCCAGGAAGTTGCATTGCAGAGGTACACTTGGAATGGTGTGCCATAAGATGTCAGATTCTACAGGAAATTAAGCATCTGATAAGTTCAATTATTCAATCTCATATGTGGTATATAAAAAAAAGCAGTTAATTTGCATCCTGCAGTTTTCCCTTTCGCCTCTGAACTTTAAAAAGAAAAAAATGCAATTGCCCATTGTGTTTATTTAATTATACGTTCAACTGTTTATTTGATAACAAAGAGACTCATGGACTCTTATCAAATGCTGTTTTTATAATTCGTAGATCATTTAGTAAAACAGTTTTTTTTAAACAGATAGGAAGAAAGATAAAAAAAGTTTATTACCTGAGTACACTGAATTTGACAATACTCAGAGCAATCAAAGTTAAACTCTGTGCATGAGATACAAACAGCTTCTTTTTTCTAGAAGCTCTCCATCAATTATAACAGAACACAGCTTAACAGAAAAATTGTCATTGTCTTACCATAGCTGTGACAACGCCAGGCCTCTCCAGAGGTTGTTGTGTCATATGGTCACCAACTGCTGCAAAGTACCAGTGTTGCTGGACCAAAACCAAAGAACTAGAGAAAGCAACCCAATTTTGTAAGCGTTGATCACAGTTTAGGACTAATGATGTCAAAAAGCCATTGACCGCCTCTGCTCTGGTTTAGTCTGCAGAAGGCAAATCAAATCTCATGCTAAAACTTGCTGGCACGCTCTAGGAAGAATACTTACTTTGTGACAAAAATTCAGTAAGATACTATCTAATTACTTGAATCAGTACTACACTGAACATATGAGAAAAGAAGATTTAGGCAAGAAGTCATATCCTTGAATTTTTCTGTGATAAATTAAGAATCTTAAAGCTTGTATCTCCATAACAACACAATGATTTCATTTTCATAATGATACAAGTTGCTGGAAACCACAACAGGAAAGGGAATCATTCAGATGTCTCACTCACCAGAAGCTGGCCCCAGATCGGAGCTGGGGCAGTGGGGAATTAGGCACTACACTTGCCTGAGGAATCATCCCTGTTCACAGTACTCTGAATGAGCACTGTGCCCATCTGCTACTTGCACCTTGGTAGCACTGGCATGTTTCAGCCTGTAGCCAACAAATCAGAATGCTAAGCTTTTAAAATAGGTTTTAAAATAAATAAGTAATCTAACTTTAAGAAAACGCTGACAGTGAAAGTTTGGAGATGCAGATTTCAACTTCTCAGCCAGAGCAAATGTGATTGTTCCTCTTCACGAAACACAAGAAGAGAAGTTTGGTTCACTGCTGGTCTTGGTGAACTCATTTATATGATTGTGTTTAAGAGTGATAATTCATGTAACAACTGTAGAAATCACATGAACTTTTAACTGCATCATCAATTTGCAATTTTTTAAATTAAGTCAGCATAATTTTTTAAGCTGTGATATGATAATGATAAATGAGATTGTTTATTGCTACAAGAGTTTACAGTACAACTGTTGGTTCTTACAACAAGTCTGTTTAGGTTAGCATTGGTCCCTGCGTTAGCTTTGTGTTGTTCCACCTACTTGATAGCAAAAAAACAAAAACTGCTTGGCTGACAGACTTCTCTACTGTGCACTTCTGACTTAAAGCCTCTACTTTACAAAATGATTGGAGCATTTTCAGTTTTAAATATCAAGTGTCCAAATAAGCAAAAAGATTAATTAGCAGAGAACTACATCAATAGCACATCAGACTTTTCAGTTAAAAAAAAAGTCAAAGTTAATAATTTTCTAATGCTTTAGAATCTGTGATAGTTATTTTGCCACTCAGAGTCACACTTCTGGAGGTGATCACGTTTTAACCAACCTATACCTTACTGTTCTATACAATCTCTTCAGTATATTTACTGATTAAAAGAAAAGCATTATGCCATTAGCAACTGTCTTTAAAATATAAAACCATTGGAGCCTTGGACATAATACAGAAGGAAAGGAAAAACATGTCACCACAGACATCACACTGACCGCAATAAAAGCTATCCGTTTATTCATCTTAGCCAGACATCATTACCGAATAGGTTCATGAATTATATTTCTTGCAAAGTATAATGTGCAGAAGCAGCATATGGCTTGGCTGGATTTTGAATATATAGTTATGGTTACTGATATAACCAACATAAAATTGATACAGAATTGCAACAGATTGGGTTTTACTAAGAAGTAATTAGGAAATAATCACTGTGTTATGATTAACCTGGTCTAAAAGGGAAAGGAGGAGTCCTTAAGGCTGAAGACATACCTGAAGTATAAGGGGCTATTGAGATTTTACGACAGCAGCAGTGGTGAGCAAGATGAGCTCAAACAATGTGGCAAGAGAGTATGTGAGACACATAGATAAAATAACAGAAAAAAATGCCTTTGTACTTATCTATAAGGTTTCCTGCAAAAATCGTTACGGACAGGAATAGAAAGAAAAATAGCGAGGAAGAGTGACAAAACTTCACAGTGAGCCACAGGCAGCAGGTTTCTTTAAATGACAGTAAACAGAGCTCTTAGGTACATTCATTCCCACAACACTGAATTTCATGATGCATACTTTAAAATAAAACAAACAGACTTTTTCAAGTATTACATGGTGAATTGTGTAGCATTATCTTTTCTTTAAGAAAGGGTTTTTTTTTTTCTTAACATGTGTATGACTTCCTTTGAAAGGGTTTCTCAAATTTATAAACATACCCATACTTAGGATCTATTGGTGGAGGGAAAAAAAAGCACCCCAAACCAGCACTAATGACATTCAACTTTTAAAACTTCACCCAAGGACAAGGTGAAAAATAAAGAACTAATGCCTCTTGTAGCATTTAGTTCTTAATGTTTCAAAACCTCATCTTTTCAGGAAAGCAACATGCTATTTCAGTTGATTTGGTACATGCCCAGAATATAACAAGAACTGAACCCTGGGTATACTTTTATCTAATAACTGTCTTTTGCATTTTCTTTTTACTCCTGCTCTGGAACATTTTAAAAGCTTGAGAGTTGCAAAAAACTGAGAATTCTTCCCCCACATTGCAACTACTAAGTCAAAAGAATATGCTAACAAATATAAAGGATATTATTAATCTGAACCAATTTATGAACGAGTTTTCTTCTCTAGAATACTTACTTAAATTAATCAGATTCCTTGATTATTTGTGGAACTGGTTAAAGAAAACACCAGCCTTGGATTTCCAGGACCCCGTAATTTCTAATAATTCAGGTTACTATTCATTACAGCAGGTGCACGTGTTTCTATGCTGAGCCTTTGTGAGCACTGATTCAAGCTCTCTAAAGGCCAAGGTAAGACAGAGTACACAAAATTCTTGTTATGATGGTTCAGAGGCATTCTGATAACTTTGGAATAGTGTCATATGATATATAAATTATTCTTAATTTTCCATCTGCACAGATGAAGAGTGAAAAATAATAAAAAGCCATTGAATGGATAACTTCTGCTGGCCTCAGCGGAAACCAAAGGAAAATTCATAAACTACTATGACAAAATAAAATGCAGAGTCTCTCTAGCGTTTTAGGTTTGTATTGAAAAGCACAGCCATTAACCTCTGTTCAAAGGAAACAGGGACTGAGCTAGCAATAGTGTTACATTAAGATACTAGACAAACCAACTGAGAAACTTTAGAAAGATACATGTAATATCTACTTGAGCAAGCATGATACCAATTAAGCCAGTTGCATACTCAGGTCTCCTAAGAGTCATATGATCCCAACAGCATTTCTTGCATGGCAGCAAGTCATAACTGCTAGTCTTCAAATCAGATTGAAGACCAGAACTGTCTCTCATCATCACCAAGCAGGTTAGAGTGGGCCATTATACAGAGCCAGTACTCTGCGTTCCACTTTATTTCTCATATTTTGATAGTTAGGATTCAGAGACCAAAAATACATTTATCTTCCCCCATTAATATGTTCTTTATTTCCCCACTCCACTTTTTCTAAGGCTTCCCTGAGAGAAAAAAACAAAAACAACAAAAAAAACCCCAAACTTCTGCTTATTTTTCTTCCCTTTTGTTTATTTATGGTTTTACAGTGTTTCTTGAACAACACCACAGAAATTGTCTTTGCACATCCTAGTATCCCAGATCTGGGTTGATACAGCCAGAAATTTTACAGCACCAGGATACAGGAATGACACAACAGACTAGAAGGCAAATTAACAACTAGTGACAACTGCTATAAAGTGATGGAAAGTATAACAATAATAGCAGAGTAGCACAATCCTAGGCTACAGTGAATGACAACAACACCAAATGCAGCAGCCATGATACAGAAATGAAAGGAAAAACTGCTTACCTTATGAAGACCTTCAGTAAGCAGTAACCTCCAACAAGATATCCTCACCTCCACTGCTAACCCTTAAATGAAGTCTGGGAAGGGGTGGATCCTGGCTCCATGCCTTCCAATCACTCAGGTGCTCCACATGCAGCTGAGCTCCCCTGGGTTGGCCCTGCCTTCCCACCAGGTGCTCAATCACTGGTTCAGGCCATGACTTAGCATTTCTGCTACAACAGTGAAAAGCAGGCACCTAGCATAGATAAATCAACCCAGACAAAAAACAATGAAACATTGTTAGAGCAAGGACTTGAACTTCAATTAAAATTGCAAATGACTCTGTACCATCACCAAATGCTTAGGAATAAGACTGCTTGCCTAACTCAATGCCCCAAATCTAAACCAATAAATTTTCAAGTGCGATAACTTGTAAAAAGTCTGCCTAGAAGGAAGGTCCATATCATGAACATTCAAATAGACCAGCAAGATGATGCTAACAGCCTTCTTATCAAAAGCAAGCCAAACAGAATGAGTGTGAGAGAGATGAGCTCATGCACACTAGACAACAAGTAGCAAGCATTCAGGATCCTCATTTTAGAAAAATGAACTATCTATAACCTTGTTAGCCTCATCTGGAGCAGAAAAACTTTCAATAGCATTAGGATGGCAGTACTGCAGCAACACTACCTCAGACTTAAAGAAATAACGAGAAGAAGTTAGAGGAGATGCACTGGGTCCTGAAGCTCTCTCATAAAGGAATAAGCTTTCTGAATACACCGACTTACAGCACATGAAAATAAACATAAAGCTGGAAATCCCATGTTCTGTCATGGAGATACTTTCTACTTCTCACTGAGTCAAAAGTGCATAGAGTCCACAACAGCCTTATTGCAATATTTCAGAAAATGCTCATGCAGAAGTACTTGTCTTACAACATTGCTGATCTATTGCACCTGAGAAAGTTCTCTGGGAACCCTAAGGACCAAGAAACCTCCAAAACAACAGACCCTCCATGCTCCCCTTCCACACTCATGATGAATGTAAAGATAAAGATGTAAAGCTGAGATACCTTAAATTAGTGCTAGATGTGGCTGGGTTGAATGCTAGAAGTTTCCAGAGAGCATTGAGGGTTTTTTTTTTTTTTTAATCAAATGTGCCTTTTTGAAACCAAAATCTGCTGTTCCTCATCAAATAAAACAGTGTCAACTTTTCTGCAAAGCAGATCTTTGTTCAAGCACAGAAAGAGGTACAATTCATCCTGCTGTATATTTTATATGTGCATATATACTACAGGCTGAGTTTAATATGTTAAGTTGACAGAAAGTACCTAAGGAGATGATATTTTTCCTCAAAATAAAACTTTTTTTTTTTTTTTTTTTTTTTAATATTCTTGTTCCTCTTCTCCTGTTTGTCAGTTGAAGAACTACAAAACTACTGTAAGTTTTCTTCTCCAAAACACTAGCTAGATGACTTCATTTCTCTTGGCAGTTTTGGGAGTTTGATCTCTTCACACTTTCACCTTTGTGAGAGTAATCCCCCCTTCTAGCTGACTCATTCAAAGTCTACAGAGCAGATAAAAGAGCAAGCAGTTGAGCCTTGGCCTCCCAAATCATTTTTAGCTCTCTATCTTTCAGCATATCTTTTCCTTGAAGAAAGTTTATACCTTTCCTTACAGGAATGCAATTTGTTCTAGGAAAGAAAAGAAAAAATCAAGACTAACATGAACATCTATTACAGTTCATCTGTTAGGATAATAAAACTTCTAGAGAGGTTATAATAGTAGCTTTACCTCATTTGTCTTTTAAAATCTCTTCTCCCTGTCTTAGAAGGCAGCAATAAAATAAGATCATAGATATGCTAGGTCATCCCAGCTCTTACCATTTGTGTCATTCAAGCTAGTTTTAAGTAAGGCTAGAGAACAGTTGGTTTTAAAATTCTGGCTATTCTCTCTGCATAGGGTTTGTCCAAATGTTCGCAATGTCAAAAATAAATAAATAAATAAATCACCTGGGACATCATTTTGACTCTATATAAAGTGCTCATTTGGACAATATTAACCATAAGAGTAGAAATCTTTCTTGGAATTAAATAAATGCATTTTTTATGTTGGTGAAAAAAAGACTGAGACAACCTACTTAGAGTACTGAGCAAACTAGGTGACTGGATGCTCAGCTCACTACCCAAATTCAGTTTAAGTAGTAGCAAAATACAAGCTGTTGTAACTTGGGAAATCTAGAAATACAGACATTTTACAAGAAGATCTGTAGAAAATTCCGAGTTTTTTTTAGTTAAGGAAATACTTCTTTCATGTTCATGTTAGTTTCAAAACTATTTACTTCTATAGTTTCAGTTCAATAAAACTTTTAGATATAGTTACCACCCACTTAAAAACTACTATAATGTCTTTTCACTACATCAATTATAAACATTCTTCAACAGAATTGTCAGAGATGACAGGAGATACTGCATGATCTGCTTTTGAATGTATTAGTTTTGCTATTAATACTAAATACAGTTGTGTTTTTAAAGTTTTACTTGGAGTTGTTCTTAGTGGTAATATTTGTTTTTCTCACCCTATTGAAGTACACTGGAACAAAGGTATACCTCTATCTTCATGTAAAATGACAAATGATTATTTAATGTAATTGTAAAGGGAACACATTGAGAACTGAATGAGTGACTTTGGCAATGATTTTCAGAAAAATCTTTTTGTTCTGTCAATTACAAATAATTTTCCATTATTCATCACTTAATATATTATTCAGTAATTTTCCAGAGGATCTATCAATCTCAAATTATTTAATGGTAATTCTATGTTGAACATGTTTCACCTCACATCATACTACTGATATAGCCTTTTTTTTTTCCCTAGAAATAATAACTAAACCATTCTCTGAAAGAGCAAATCAAATAGAGTTTTTTAATCAACTAAAAGATGGGAAAAGCCAGAAAGAGGACTAGAACTACATCCAATATCTAAAAAGTACCGAATCACATTTAGCATCTTTGCTCTTTGTGTTTTACTTTGATCTATACATTATCAGTCATAAACTTTGGCTAATTCAAAACAAAAGAGATTTTTTTTTAAAAAAAAGAATATTAATATGTTAGCCCAAGAAATTGCATCATTCTTTTAACTGTTTACCAGATTTGTCTTGAGTCAAGATACATTTAAAGCTTAGATGTGAAGGAAAATATACTATTCCTAGGGGGCACAGAGAACCCAATAACTTTCTTCTTCATGCTTAATAATCTTGTATGTGAGGGACCAATCCAATTTGTGGAAACGAATTGTACCTTAGGGATATGTTATTTCAACCCAAACTGAATATACTATTCATTTTAAAAAGTAGCAATAAAAATTATATAAGATGCAATTCATTATTTTTCTAAATGTTTCGTGATTCCACTGGGAGGAGAGACTTAAATAGCTTACAGGAAGCCTACCTTAATTAGGTTGCTTTTCAAATCAAATATAGTATAATTTTAACATAAAAATGTCACTCAAGGAAAGTATTCCATTTACAAAGATGATTAATAAAGTTTAAAGGAAAAATGGGGGATATATCCATGGGTGATATGTGAAGGAATGTGAGAGAGGAAATGATGCACATGTAAATGGACATGTACAAATATGCAGCTAGCTATGAGCTATATACAGATATCTGTTTCATATTCATGCATGCCTACACACACACAGAGAAGGGCAATTTGTTACCAAAGCAACCACATTCAGTTGTTTTTTTGTCCTCCATCAGAATTGGTTTGCATTTTTGTTAAAATATTTTAGCTACTAAAAGCTCAGAAGAATTTATTGTGTAAATATTTATTTAAGCTCAAAACTCGTTTACTTTTATAAGAATCTCTTTTTCAGCTTTATAAGGGAAAAAAAGAAGAAAATCATATTTGTTTTCATGGATTTACAAACAATAAGACATTAAAGTTATAATTGAGGTACTTTGCCTCAGTGGTGCTGTTAAAATATTGATGTTTATGCCATAGAAATAGTCATTTCCTTTTCTGTGTATAGAGAAATGCTTCAGTTTCTCAGATCCTCAAATACAGTAATTTACATAAATATTGACTTTTAATGAGGGCTGTGGTCAACGATTTAATTTGGGGACTGCAATTCCACTGTAATTTAAGAAGCAACAATAAAAGCTGAAATTTAGGAGCTTTAATTCTCAGTGTACCCTTTCGGAAGACACTTAGTACTAAGTTTTATAAGCCTTCAAATAGCTTTTAAATGAAGTACCTGAGTTCCACTATTACCATGTACTTGCAGTGCTCCATGTACCCACCCCCAGTCTTAGTTTCTGAAACCAGGCAGCAAAACTTGAAAATTCTGGCCTTATCTTTCCTGCATCTCAGCTAACCCAGTAGAAAATATACCCTAAGAAGATTTACACATTTAGGGATTTACACATCATAGGTAACCATGGCTTGAATATGTTGTGTATAATCCATTCACAATTAATTTTTCATGTTAGGCAATAATTTCATTAACCTGAAGAGACAAGTTGACCAAATAGTGAGTGAGAGAAGCATGCACTATAATATTCAACTTTTTTCCTTTTCTTTTTCCCGTGAAAAGCTGTAAAAACTTGTGAGTCAAATCAAACACAGAATATAGCGTTCTGTGATATGATCACTCATGTCTTATACAAATTATTAGCTCACCCTGTAAGGCTGATCTATACTTAAAACAAAATGGAATAATGTATTTTATTAACATCTGTTCATCAGAGACATTTTTTTCAATAAATAACAATCATATATCCTGCACTGAAATGACACGTTAAATGGTTTGGGTCTGTAAACAGTATTTTATCTCATAAATAGCAATGGAGATTTTGTAATACAATCTTGCATACAGCTTGTATCTTAATACATAATATTAAGAAGTACTTCACTAGATCTGTGAAAAAAATGTTATTAGTTTTTATCTTGCTGAGACTCTACATTTTTTAAAATCAATTCTGGGTCAATCCTTTTTCCATTTTGGTTAGAACAAACATCAGATATTATTTTGAATCAAATGAAACTTTGTTTTTAGCTGCGTATTTTTTATCCTAAAACCTAGTATTTAATTTTAAGCAGCTTTCTAAATGAAATGTCATATAAAAAGATTAACCACCACCACCAACAAAAACAAACAACAAAAAGTCTTGATGTATGTTCTTTTCACATTTTAAGTCTTTCTGTGATTTTAGCTGACTTTTATTGAGGATACTGCAATGTACTTGCCACATGAATAATGATTCAGAACTTTGTGCCAGTCTGTATAGAACTGCTGACCTTTCACTTAGCTGCAGACACCTCTCTATCCATAACCCAAAGAGGGTGACTGTTACTGCCAGTGAGTGAAACATCAAACAGCAATCTCAAAATATAAGGATCTATTCATAAGGAGATCTGAAACCTTGAGAATGTTAGAAATAACTAGGACTCCCTTGTTAATGAACAAAAAACCGTTAATCAGTTCCACATAGCAATTTGTAAAGCAAATAAGGATAGTGATGGATTGTCATGCACAAGTATCATATATCCAAATAATAATTACTCGCTTTATAGTATAATATTCTCTGTGTATTCATATGCAGATTTTAAACAAGCTACATCCTTTGTTAGGATTAATATTTGATGTATGGAATAGTATTTGACAAATACCAATATTTATATATATATATATATATTCCTTTTAATTTCTCTTCGACATCTTTTCTGAGTCTGTTTTTAGCATTCTTTAAACAATTTACTAAGTTTGTCTATTCTCTTTGAAAAGCATCAAAGTGTTTAGGACTTCAGCATTTTAAACACACCCAATGGTAACTGTCCCATCCTTCCTCAGTGGGACTTTCAGCATGCAGGAACAACTCTTTTGTAAGAGATGAGAAGAACAGTACCTCAGAGCCCACCAGGAGCTCCTTTACTGTTAGGATCCATGCATATTCATTGATCAGCCAGTCAGTCACCTCTTTCTCTTTGGCACTGATTGACATTATGACCTGAAGGGAAAAACAGATTTGATACCAACACAGAAACTTCTATAGCAACCAGCCAACCTCTTGTGACAATAATAGGAGACTAATCAGTTATAGCTGAACGAAATTAAGAGTACTGCTATTTTACAGAGTTATAATGATGTTCTCTGGCCTAAGGTGAACACATTTCCCAAATATAATCATGACATTACTAATTATTCCAAATCTGCAGGTCTACCCTATCCCAACTGCTCACATTTCCTCTTTGTGCCAGAATTTTCTTCAGGAACAGTTCAAACAACATCCAAAGCTCCTCTGTGTGGCCCTTCAGCTCCTTGTCTTATAGGATATGTCTTCTTTGTCCCTGCTGCTCGGATCTCACCCAGTGGCCTGTGGCAGACTCCTCCTAAACCTGGAAAATTCTCACAGGTATGTAGCCCATCATTTTCACTTGAGCTGGAATTGTCTTCCAGCTTGTATGTCAGGGCCAGAGAGTACACAGATAATACTTTGTGAGGCATGAGTGAGTGGCCCTGTAGCTGTAGGGTCACTGAAATATGAGTGAACATCCCACTATGGAACTCAGAAGGGCCACAGGAGGCAGGGGAAGAAAAGGACCTTGCACCAACTTGTCTGCACAAACACTTTAAGGATCAGAACATCTGTATCAGCTGCTTACAAGACAAGCCCAAGAACCTTATAAGGGCTTGAGAGAAGGGGGTAGATCAACAAAGCACTATGCAAAGCACTCTTTGTCCTCAGTATCCCTTTGTTATGCTTGGTCATGTAAGGGATTCAGAGATCTCCAATACTCTGTTCTTATTCCTATTCAGCAAATGCTTGTCTTTTCAAGATGGCTTACTGATGACACAAATACTGGAAACTAAATTTGAAGGTTTAGATTTTCAGTATTCGAGTGGGATTCAGCTATGGTCACTACAGCTTATGTAAGTTTTGGTCATCAAGGAGAAAGCAGAGGAAAAAAAATTTGTGGAAGACATATTTTTCAAAGGAAAGGAGAAATTTCATTTGTAGGGTTTTTTTTATTAGTATTTCCTGTGATTTTACAGCCTGCTCTTTGATTTTCTGTGCAAGAAAGTTTGCCAGTCTTATCTGTAAAAGAAGATAAGGGCACATCACATCATGGTATTTTGAACCAACTCTTAGCCTTAGACTCTGTTCTAAGGTCTCATTATTCCCAGAGGATATAGATAGAAATGTCTGTCTCTGGGGCACAATTTTTTTTCCCCTTCAAATTATATGACAAGTCTTTAAGAGAAGTTATTTGTCCATTATGCTACAATATGTCTAGAAAAGGTATCCATCATGACGGAGGAAAAAACATTCATTTTCAGACCTGTCAGTCTGAGCAGACAAAATAGGTAGCCCTCTCAGCATGGAAAAATACAGGCAGCTCATTCTCCATTAAAGTTTAGCACTGTCAAGGGACCTCTGACATCCACTAAGTTAGTTCTTCCTTCCTAGCAGTTACTTTTACATGTTTTTTTTTTTAACAGGAAGTTCAAGCCTAGAGTTGGAGTACAGCTATTTTAACTGTGATGATGGGAGAGAGCTGAAAAGATGGGAAAGCTCAAGTGAATACTCAACCTATACCTCTATGATTCCTGAAAACAAGCAGTTAACAGACAGAGTGATATTGTACAATCACAGTTTACCCCTTGTTTGTTGTATCCAAGTAACAATTTGGCAGTAAATGCTTAGTACAAAAATTCAGAAGAGAGGCTAATGAAACAATATTAGGCAGCTGCAGCAATACCATCGTGTTTTGGAACAGACAGAAATTTGTCTGATAATGTGATGATTGTTAACTTCTCTGGCAGGAGATATCTTACATCACATTCAGGCAGCTCGCAGATGGTAAATCACTATAAGGAAGTGAAAGCTACATTAATTCCTTTAGCAACAGTGATTTTCATGTAGATCCTTAAGATCAGCTTATTGAAATATTATTTTAGTACTTTAAAATATAAATATGACAAAATTATCCATTTTAAAATGAGAAATCTAATTGCATAAGTTAAGTAGGAATTGTGTTAAAAATAGGAAGTGGTTAAACTTTCCTCCTTCCACCCCCAAAACCACACAGCTTTTTGCAGGAAAAGACAAACTTTATTGCTTGGATATTAGATATCTTTTCCTTCAGAAATGTGGTTTATTTCTATAAGTGACTGACCACACTGAGAGCAGTACCTGAACATTAAACTTCCATAATTGTTCCTGTAACTCTACTTGGAATTTTATGCCAAATAATTCCAAATGAAATCTGTAACAGAACAACAAAATTACTTGGACTCTACTCTGATTTCTCAGCCAGCCAGTACTGAAAGAATCACAGTCCAGGCACGGGACTTCCATATTACTGGTGGTTTGCTTCCCCAACATAAATATCTTATGATAAAGCCCCAAATAGGTAAACATACATGCCTTCACTAACCAAATTTGAGGGTCAGGTCTTCCAACTGATAGCAGTGAATGCTGAAGGGTTTATGCTTCAATTACTGGGACAAAATAATTCTGCCCAAAAAGTAGACTACAAATCATATATGCCATTTCTTTTAGTATTCTTTACAGCAATTGAAGTTTATAAAGAAAATAAAACAAAAAGATTTGAATTAAAGCATATTTTATCACTTAAAATCATGCACCTTAGGAAAAAAAAAATTGCACATGTAATTGTATTGTGATTGCAGTCTTAAACTCTATTATAAATTTTTTGACTGAATATAGACATTGTACAATTGCTTTCTACATTTGTCATTAGTGTTTTGATCTTAAGCATTATTCTTTCCAAGAGAAAAATACAATCTGTAGGAAAAATATATATAATAAAGGAAACATTTATGAGTAATGATGTTTCCCACCAACCCCATTTTTATTTTTATATTTAATATCTACAGCTACTGTAATGATTGTCTGTATGGTCAAAATTATGTGGCAATTGGTAATATAATGATATGATTGTAGTAACTGCAATTCTTGAAAAGCGAACCAGATAGTCCAAATAAGATATTTAGGCTATATGTCTCTTGTTTGTAATCAAATGTTAAGTTAATGAAATTTCAGTTGGAAAAAACATATTATTAGGCTTTTTTATCAAGTTGCTGGCATGCAGTTCATCTAATTTTAGTCAACTGAAAGTAAGGAGTGTAGACTAATTCTACAATATCAATTTATTCCATCATCAATTACTAGAAGATAATTAATTCCTTCCTAAAATAGGTGGGCTGAACTGTCCTCTGGAGAGCACATTCACTGATTACAGATCACTTCCATATGAGTTAAGTATACTGCACACCTAACTGGAACATAGTTATTAGCTAAATGTTCTCAGAGAGACCTTTAGACCTTGGAAGTTAACCACCTGTACATTCTGTGTCATTCTTTGTCATTTGAATTCCTTCTAACAAGCATCTAGTCTGATTATTAAAAAAATTCTCAGTCCTAAAAAAAGAGCCTTCCAAAACATGCTGACAGTGAGAACAGAAAAAAAGCCTACTAGACAATTGATAACCAAAACCTCCCCAGTGGCAGGAAACCTGTTCAGATACTCAGATCCAGCTGGTGTGCCCTACCACATAATGAAGAAGAGTAATTCCCAAACTGCAAAATGAGCCTTTTGTTGCAGAGTTTAAGGAACGGAATTCATATATCTTACCACAGAGAATGCTGAAGAAAGGCTTGCCCTACTCTGATCCAAGCTGAACAGTAATTCTAATACCCTTCAGAATCCACAGTTTATCATCTTATCTTCACCTGGAAAACAAAAAACCAACCAACCAAAAACAAACCCAACCCCAATACAGTGCTTCAGAAGGGAGAAAGATCCAGCAATTCAGGGCAAAGCAATAAACCTGCAGAAGGCTAAACCAGTATTAATTTCTGATTAGTCAATGACTAATTAACTCTGAAGCATGAGACTGACTGATAAATGCTACAGGTATCTCAAGCTAAGTTTTATGAGAGTATTTAGAGTAAAAAGAATATCGCTAAATGCCCCAGAAATGTGCAGGAGACCACCTCAAAGATATAGTGTGATCCCTCAGTGCACACAGGCTGAAGATTTCTTCCAAAAAGTTGAATTAGATACTACACATATTACAAAGCTGTTCTACTACATCAAAAATTCTGAATGATAAGTTGCATTTCTGCATCATCTGTCAGACTACTATGAAACCATAATCCCATTTAAGCAATATATTTCTCTAATGTGTTACTGGTCTTTGAAAAGAAAGAACTTTCATGCATCACAATTTCTGAATGCAACCATATATAAGCACTTCTGAAGAGAAAGAAAGTCTTTCAACTTCATCTTTCATAAGACAACTCTTTATGGCAAAGGGCTTGATTTTCTGAATTCTGGATGTGTTTCTTGAATTTTCTTTATTCCCACTTGATCAGTTTTATATTCCTTTTGAACTGTGGTACTTTTAGAACAGCTAGGTAAAAAAATGCAGAATCTTTTAATTAGTGAGGTTCTCTCTTTCTTTAGCTTGTTCATTATTGGCGTGCATTTCTTGAATCAACTCTGAAATGAATTTAAATAGTGTGACTACTCATAATAACCATTAAAACTCTTTTTAACTGACTGTATTTCAACATAGGAGCTCCAACTTTGTAAGCACAGTGTGTGGTCTTCATTTTGAAATGCATATCACTATGCATTTCAGTATTCAATTGTGGCCACTTAATTAAGTGCTCCAGGTCATTCTTGAGACCAGATGCACTGGAGGAAGAGAGGAAGAGATAATACAGTTCTAACTTTTGCCCTGAGGGAGGATGGGCTCATGCATGGAATATGCTCCACTTGCATGGCTGCTACTGAGCAGTTAGGTCATCAGTGCGAATTATAGCTTGCTCTGCATCAGTATCTCATCCTTCTCATCATTTTCTACCTCACAAATGTTGTATCATTTGAAAACTTCAATGAAAATTCTATACGTAACTCCACCAATTGGAGTATATGTCTCCAATAAAAATTAATTCCTCAGTAACAACCCAGTACCTTATTTTTCCCACTAGCAACTTAAATTTGCCTTTTCTGAGGGAGTTATTCTGCAATATACTTTGTTAATGAACATAATGAAAGCTTTTAATCAAAATAGAGATTTTCTCCATATTTGATGGAGAAATATAGACATTATGATACTGACTCTCTTTGAGAGTTTTGACCACGTCTGCAAGTCTGTCAGATCAAACAAATACAGAAAGGAAAGCTTCAGAGGACATCTTCCACCAAAACAGACAAGTAATGTAAGAATCAGTATTGTAGTAACCAGTCTTATTTAAAGTTCCAACTCAATCATTTCTTACCTAGAATAAACATTAATCTTGATACATTATTATTCCCAAATTATGATTTTCACTTCATCCCATACTGGAATTTTACAACCTCAATTTTTTGGTGCAACTCTTGTTTTCTTGTTACTAATATTTATTATTAGTTCCTGATACAATTATTTGTGGTCTGGGACTACATAGATTTCTATGACTCCTGGATTTAAGTAATTTAGGCTTGATGATTACACATGGTGCACTTTAGTAAACGTTTCCTCTCATCCTCCCCATTTATAGCTGCTAACCTTTGTTTCATAAGGACTAGAAACAATTTTTATTTCAAATCCTGTCATAACTGTTATTTTTTGCACAAGTTATTAAAAATATTATCTTTAACCCCTGATCCATTTTTTTTAATTAAAAACAAACAAACAAACAAAATAAAAACCCACCACCTTTCTTTTACTTATTCTATTTACCACTGATAACACCATTTTTTTCTACCCCCACCCTTGGTAATTACATGAGCCTATTAAGTAATAACTTGTATTTACTACTCTTTTCATTATCTCACATTGTTCCTCTCTCTTTGACCTAGATGACAGCCTTGTACAGTGTAGCTTTATACAGATAACAAAGTATGGAACAAAATGTATTTACTAACTCTTTGTGGTTTACAAGACAGTAAACATTATATATGTTTATACCTTTTGGAGTAAACATTTGCATTGCTTCCAGAAATTAGGATAACTGATACTATTGTTGATGAAAACAAAGCAACCCTTAGTGGAGTGAATGTCATAAAATCAATACAACCTGCCCTCTTTGGTGGCTATCCAGACTCAAGTTCCTCCAAGAATGAAATAGCTTCATAGCTGCAGGACTTACTTTACATTACATGCACATTTCCTTAGTTTTGCTGTAGCTTCTTGCTTATGTCTGCAAATAATATTTGATTTCAGTTTTTAACTTAAATCTTCAAAATTTTGATTTGATTAATAAAGTAAAAGAGATTAAACAGATTGGAATTAGTGATTTTTATAGAAAAAAAATGAGTTCAATTTAAGTAACAAGACAATATTCTGCAAAAACGAAATAAAACTAAAGAAGAAAATATTAAGGGGAAAAAAAAAGAAAAACAAAAACAAAAAGAGAAAGAAAAAGAGAAAGAAAAAGAAAAAAAGGATGTTTTGTCAGTTGTGAGCTAGACTAAGAAAAAAAATCACTAGGATAGGATCTGTCCATTAATCTGTTTTCTGTTCCCATCTGTGTAGGATACAGCTATGTGTGAGTGGAATAAAAAGCTGCAAGAGCATTTCAGCACATGAGCTCCCTAACTCCCTTCCCTCTCCTCTTTTTTAGCTGCAGTTTCTAGAAAAGGTTTGTGTTCTCAGTTCATGTTGCTTCCTGGTCCATGTTCACCTGTTTTTAAGTGGTACTAGAGAGAATAAATGGAGAGCAGAACAGTATCTGAGGGCAGGACTTGAGTGAGCAGGCTGCAAGATCCTTGAGGAGAGAGAAGCTTCACAATTGTTAAATTGTTTTTCTCTGTGCAACTGAAAAGATAAGCCTTGGTTTTATCTGAACGCTTTCTGGACCAATTTTTTTCCTCCTGCTGTCCTTACAGTACCTTTACATAGCCTTGAAATCAGACACTTTAACAGTCATTGTAACTTTTTGCCATTTAAGACAGGGCAGAATTATTGTTTGTTTGCTATGTTGTTACTGTGAGATTTATGGTGCATTGATCTTTCCAATGAATCCAAGGTTCAATTACATGAAATTACAGTCATCTTACTAATCAGGCAAATATGTTCATGTGATAATGACAAACACTTTCATGAAACTGGAAAAAAAAAATGTAAGCTTGAAGTCCTTTAATGCAAATATGATAGTTTCAATTGTATTTCTCTTCAAAGCTTCATCAGACATCAAGACATCTTTGTGGCCATACTCATCCAAAAAGATCATACCAAAACTATAGGACAATAAAGTGTCCATGACAATATTGAGTTTGCACAAATCTTTCTCCTCCTTTACTCAGTGTAAAAAATTACTTACATGCGCCATACAGTTTAAAAGTCAGTTTCTCTTCTCTGTGTTTATTTGTTATTCTACAGATGAGGAAGAGAGTAGAAAAGGTGTAATAATGGAGTCCTTATATGGAATCTCTAGCTAGGGGTTTTCTTAGTGTAAAAGTACTCTGAAATTCACGTCCTTTCTTTTTGTGCTGCAGGTTTCTTCAAACACATTTAGGAAGAAAATGCAACTGAAAATGGCAAATACAAATCCAGGTACAGGAATGAGAGGCGAAACTGAAATTCATGGATTATTAAGTCCTGAAGGTATTTACTTCTCAAATTTTTTGCTAATAAAATCTTCATTTCACTGGAGCATTTACATAAACTGTTCTGAAAGTAATGCCTCCAATTTATTTTGGTTAGACTGCCCTTTCTGCTGCCATCTGTCACAGGGGAACAAAATGTAATGGAATATTGCTGGATAGGTTCAACCTCCACCAATACCTGCCTCTGATATCGTGAGCCAATATAATACAATAGGAAGCAGTACTTTCGGAGCAGAGTTTATATTATATGGCCTATGAAGACACATCAGTATGGTCCCTGTAAAAAATTCATCAGGCTAGATGAGAACTGCCAGATAAACAGTACACCAACTTGACTCCCCAGAATACTTAACAGGAGCACGGTGAGAACACATTGTTCTGGCTAGTCAGAAGTTTAACTCAGAGGCTGCAGTCTTTGAGGATGTTTTATTACTGGAGGCCACAATGGCTTCTGAAAAATATCAAAAATGAAAGTACAAAAGTGATTTTGAGCCATCTTTTTGCTCACAGTTGAAGAACAGACCAGATGAGCATGGCCATTGAGTATTTGTAGCTTCCTACTGAATACAAAGTCATTGTATGCTCTCAAAAGTCTCTTACTCCATTTGCCCTTTTTTCCAGCCAGTATATGCAGGCCTGAAAGCTGTCTTGTTTCTCCAGAGTTTTCATCAGAGCTACTTTCTTTAAAATTTTTCATAATGAGGCCATGATGGATGGAGACTTAAATAAAAGCCAAAAGGCATTTAAAAGGAAATGGCCTATGGAAAGAGAGTGCCCTGGCCTAGGGTAATTGAAACAGTAAGGAGGTTTTGTCAACTGCAAAGGAAGCAAAAGGCAGAAAACTCAAAAAGCTCTGAAGTGAATCTTTAGGCAGCTGCTTTTTGTTGTTGTTTTTTTACATTTTTCCTACAGAATTGGATTGGTAGAAAGCAATCAGGGGTTAAGAAATTAACCACTGACTTTTACTAGTTTTTCTCTCTACCTCTCCCATTAAGCTGATTCCAAATGCTCAAAACTTGGATTAAGTTTACTTAAATCCTGTGACAAGCTGAAATTTGTTTCTATGTGTACACTAACATCTCTCAAAAGGGAAAATGGCTTGTGATATTAAACTAGCTATTGAAAGGAAGACTTATAGAAATTAAATAAAGCATATGGAATTTGGAAACTGTGCACTTGAATAAATCTATAACACTCAAGGAAACTCACAAAACTTTTTAAAAGATTTGCTTAGACAAGGTGATAAATACATACAATACAAGTATATTTCTCTTTGGCCTTGTTCCGTTTTTTCTTGAGGGAATTTAACTTTTGCACATTCCTAGCCTATTTAATTAATATTTCCAAAAATTATGATGAAAATGAAATCAGATTAAAATATAATATTTATAAGAAGCACAACTACCACTCACCAGGAAAATGTCCTAACTAAAGCGATTAAGTTAGAAAGCCAGTCACACACTACTGAATCAAAAGCAGTAGTAGGGTGTTCTCTGGAAGAGTCCAATTCAAAGTTAAATTCTCACTCTGAATTGTCCTCTGAAGAAACCCATCTCTCTCTATGAATTTCATTGGAGGTTTAAGGAGATTAGTTTCCAGTTAGGCACCAAAAGGTCATGAAGTTAGCTGAAGCAACTATACTTTTATATAAACAATAGGCTGAATCAAATCCATTGAACCACACTTGCTTGTCATCTACAAATGTGGCTTAATGAGCTGAAATAATTTAATTTCAACACTGGAAATTTTAAGTCACTGTTACTTCATTTTCTTAAGATGATAGTCAATATTTGAAAAAGAAAAAAAATAGCATTGCCAATCTTCTTAAACTGTTATCTACATTGCTGAGGCTGGCAAGACTGTGGAAAGCATTTTGACGATTGAAACTCCTGTTATTTTTTCATATAAATTGTCAGTAGCAGTTATATCATTCCTGATTATATTTAACCAAACTTACTTGTTAAATAGAATAAGGGCATTTACCCTCTGGAAAGAATACGAAAATGAGCAAGAAAACACTTACATAAACAAAACAGACATACAGGAAGCAGATCGCATTGCGCTACTTAACTTGCTCTGGGTGACAGAACAAATATTAAGCTGCACTGTGGTTGAGTGATTTTTTGTCCAGAACAGTATCAACAACACACAGTTCTGTTTTCCTCACTTGCTGCCTGTCAGCCCCTTCTGAAATTTGCTACATTTCAGGTGCTGTCTCTGGTTTCCTTGACATAAGTCAATGATTTGTGTCCCATTCAATTTAGTTCATGTGAAAATACTCATAGCTCCTTGCCATATGTCAGTGGATGATAATTGCATTGATCCACATTGCAGTGGGCTTGGTAAGGGCACTGTTCTGATAACTGCATAACCAGAGGCTATTGGTTGTTAGAATTAGTAAATTTGACTGTTTGACTTGCTTGATTCCAATCATGCTTGACAGAGTGATGCATAAAACAGGGAGTGTTAAATGTGCCAGTAACTGAATTACTTTTCAGATTATGTTGCTAGTAGAGATATTGATGAGTACACTTTGCAAGCTGAACATAATGGTTTAGCCACATTCTATTTCCCATTGAATGGAAAAATGTGTTCTGATAAAATAAGGAACAAATTTCAATCTTCATCTCTGAAGAATAAACATGTATTGTGTTAAAGAGCACGCTCTACTACTTAAAAGTTCTCATTGGGAAAGACTTCAGAATGAGAATACCTATTCTCTTAAGAATAGGAATTTAAACAAATATATATATATATATATATAGGAGATATACTTACGACAGCTTTGTCTTAAATCTATGCAAACTAGCAGCATGTAGAGATACAAAATTATTGTTAGATAGTGACTGCATCAGAGTCCTATTTCATTAAAAAAAAAAAAAAAAAAAAAAGTGTTTTTGAGATATTTAAATCATCAGATTCTTGGCCAAAGCCCAATTGGGTCAGTCTTTATTAAAAACTCCCACAATATCCAAACATAAAGATGCCAGCAGTGTTCAGTCCCTACATTTATCATAGAAGTGTACTTACAGTTAAGACTTCTAATTAAAAGAGTAAGAACGTTATGAGATTCTGTCTCTTGTCCGAATGTCTTAAAAATATTTTCAAGTTACTTTTCCAGTATTCCTCTTAAGGGGAGTAGCTCAAAGTCTGAGAAAAAATAGATGTAGAATAAAAGATTAACTGCCTAATTTTAAACTGTCTCTTGCCACCCACAGCTCCAAAGAACTTCTATAAAAAGGGTAGATGTTCAGCTCCTGTTAAAGAATCCTACCAGGAGGATCATATCAAACACTAGCATTTGTAGGACTTATGTAGGTCTCTAAAAGAAATCCCTTGTGTTTGCTGCCTTAAGTTTTGGACAAAACTTAGTGGTGTACATACTAAATATTACAAGAATCAAATATTCGCATTAATCTCACTGCCAACTGGCCACATTTTGACAGCCTTTTTTGCTGTGCTTTGCTTTGCACAGACACAAGGAAATGGCATCAACAGTTTTCAAGAAACAAAAATGAAAGAAAAGTACTATTTAAAGTAATGGGAAGTATGTGTTTGCAAGGGATGGTATCCATAACCACCTAAGACTTGTAAAAAATACCCGAAAGACAAAATATATAAGATTATTTCCCATCCACTTCTAAATGCATTTGATAAGAAGCAATGTTTGGTGTCTAATTTTTGACCCTAGGGGAAAAAGACATAATTAATTTGTAGATAGAAAAGGAAATATCAATATATTTAATGTAATTTGAAAATATATTATCCTCTCCATTAAAGTCATCGTTTGATATACTTATTTCACTTTTTAGAGTTCATTTAGTGGAACTGAGGAAAAAAATGTGTGTTTATATTATGTTGTACATTGATGAATATCCGATGCACTGTCTTACTGTCTTCACTCAATTAAATTAGATTCCAGGTCTACAAGAATATCAGCACTAACAGCAGTTTTAATTTGCTGAATTTGTTGGACTGACATTTTTTCAGTAAAAATTACACGTGTGAGTGTAATGAAGAACAAGATGCAGTTCCTGAATGTTGAAAATTATGGTCATTAATTAATATATTAAGAGCAGTTGGCTGTTATTCCCAGCTTTGGAAAAACAGTGGGTGTATCAGCATAGTCATTGGCAGGAAATTAAATTTCTAGGAGAGGAAAATTAGGATAACCATAACTCCTGTGGTTTCGTAATTCATCAGCACAGCAGGATGGGCTTGAATAGCAGCTAGTAAAGAACACATGTTGAATCAATGAGGCCTGTATAAAGAGCTTTAGTATTTGCTGACCTCCTGATGATACATGGAAGTTTTGCCTAAAGTTTTTAGGTGGAGCTTCATGTAACATTTACTGATATCAGACAACATGCTTCAGTTTTAAACTCCTCACAAATCTTATATAATCAGTTACAGCAAATCAGATTCCAAATTTTGACTACTACTGTGATTACATGGAAAAACAATAAAGAAAAATTAGCATGTTGAAAAGAATGCAATAACTTGCCTACCAGGCACAATCAGTTTAACCATACATTCTAGATTATGAGTGGAAACCTTTAGAACCATTATGATCTTTTTTAAAAATCTGATGTGCCTACTGAAATTTCATCTATAGTTCCCAAAACACATACTCCTACTTATACAGAACAAAAATATTCCTTCCAACCTCTTGCAAACTATACTGGTTTTAAAACAGTTTTTCAAAATGCTCTGCAGGAAAAGGATCAGATGGAAAGATCTCCTTTAAAAGTTTAATTTTTATTTACTACAAGATTCTATGATACAAAATGATAGCAACAGTAGAAAGACCAAAAAATGTATGGGCAGAGGGAATAAAATAAAGGAACATGGCTAGCTAGGGATTTCTGGTGCCTGGTTTAACTAGGTCTACTGAAGTGCTGCATTAACATGTAATTATGTATTCTGATGGATGCCTCATCCAAAATTTTCAAAAACTTTGGTTATGGGCAATTCTACTGGTAAAGCAGAAGTTATTGACTCATCTATTTCTTTGGTTCACTTTTTGAACAGTAGGCAAGCATGCTTTGCTGCAGGATTACTGAGTTGAGTTCAGTAATAATAAAAATACATTAAAATTGTATTAAAATTAAGGTACTTAATTTTTGTTTATATCAATACATTGCTCCTCACATAAAGTCAGAGCTGCGAGTAACGAGAAAGTCTCAGAATATTATAATAAGGCTAAACTTAGGGTAACCTTCTGAGCATTTGTTCTCTTTGGTGATTTTAACCATGTCATACGTTCACATCATTAAAACTTTAGGATGTATCTTTTGAATCCCAATCAACAAGCCACTGTTATTCAGGTGCTTAAATAGAATCCAACTGCACATGAATCCAATGAATGCTTTCCTTACTTGTTGAATGACTGCCTCGCAGAAAACATTATCCTGTCCAAATGGTAACTAGAGACTTGTATCCAATATAGAGCTGTCAGTTAGTTAATAGCTTTGGAATACAGCTATTAAAATAGCTAGTACAGTTCCATAATGCAGCCTTCTCCTGCATCAAGAAGTTGAGACAAAGAGATTCTTTATCTATTCAACAAAGAAGAGAAATAAGATCAAGAAATCCTTACATTCCATCTATTCCGATTTTTCTTTGTATCCTTATTCACATCATTTGACCTTGGTGCATTAATTTCCCTCTCCAAGATGAGGGCTATTACCAGCTTATTCAACAGGCAGTTTATGAGCTCAGCTACTGCCATAAAATGTTTTAACTGCTTAAACTTCTATTATGAGAAAATAGTGAAAAAACTGGACTGTGGGATGCATAAGACAACCAGCTGATAAAAATGCAAGTTGTGGTACATAGTACCTTGCAGCTACTGCCCACAATAACCATTTTTGTTTCAAAATAGCAAATCAATCCCAGAAGACAAGCACAGAGTCCATGAAGGGCATGACTCCATTAAGTTGCCTTTCTAAATAAAAATAGTTTCTGCCTTCGGATGCTTAAAAAGAACTATGGCAGTTTCTGTAAGAAAAAGAATGTGAACTATCTGCAGTAATAATGGTAGCTATTATTGTATAGCATTTTTTTAATATAAACTCTGGAAGATTCCAGCTTTGGAGTCTAAAAGACACAAATAAAATATATCCTACAGAGTAAGGAAAGTTAGCCATGGGCAGACTCAACAGTAAGACTCCTTTTGTAGCAGTAATAAGGCTGGTTTAAAAGTTTTGGCCAACACAAACAATATATCAATGCAAATCTTCAATCTTAAATACCTCTTATTAAATACATTTGTCTCTGCTATTACTTCATTAGTAAAGTTCATACATACAAATGCTTCGCACAAAATAAATATGACAGGTATTTGCCAGTACCTTGTCTCAGCATGCTTCTCTCACCTGGCACTCTTTAGAGAATAAAGATACCAAGTGAATGAGAAATGTGGGAATCACTCAGCTAGTAACAACTCTGCTGTGCCAAGAATGAAGCTGAAGTCAAGGGATGAAGTGTAGTTTTCATGTTCTTAGCATTATGGTTGTTTTTTGAGAATTTTTTTTCTGAGAATGCTCTTCTTGGCCAATGCTATTATTACTGTACTTTCTGCTTATTTTTATTTTTTGATAAAAAGAACAAAAATGCTTTTAAAATCATCCTAGTGGGGCACTGTTATTTTAAGGTTGAACTTCTAGTAATCCTAGTAATCCTTGTGTATACTTTACAAAATACTCAGAATATTTTGGATACAAAGTACTGGGAAGGAGTGAAGTAGCATGATATATCATGACACTCTGGTTAATACTGTTTCCTGAGCTGTGATAATCTGGGGAGCTTGTATGTAATTTATAAATTCCAGATTGATTTAATAAGCATCTGCAGCACGATGTCTCTCCTGTGCTATTTCTGTATGCTGCTTATACAGTGACTACAGGATAGACTGAGTGGAAGACAGCAGTCTCTAAACGTTTATTAAAGTCAGTCAGCCAGAACCAGAACACAATTGCTCTCACTAGGGAAGAAAAAATTTTGAAGTGAAGAATCCTAATTAAGATTTTTCTTTTCTTTTCTTCTTCTACTTTTTTTTTTTTTTCTTCTTTCCTTTTGTTACTCTCTGAATTTTCCATTCCTTACTAGAGGAGAAAGAACAGGAATGGCCTACTCAGCAAACTTTATTTAACAATAAGAACTTCAGAGTGGAGAGGACACTGAATCCACCATACTTAAGTTCCCAACAGAAAGATTTAAAAAGACATCCTTGGGATTAAGCAGCTCTGTGTTCTCTTCATAGAAATTGTCACTCTGAGTCTTGTAATATTTCCATGCATTGACAAAAGCTGAACTGGGTTTGGATTCTATTCTGGAAACCAGCCATCAAAAGCTGAGGATCTAAAAGTCTTACACAGCATTCTTGTTGATCTCAATAAGCTTCTAGAATGAAAGCATGGATATATTAAAGGATTTTCCATCCAAAGTCAAAAGATAACAAGGAAGAATAAAATAGAAAATAACTATTGGGATGCTGGGTTTTGTTTTTTTTTAGATGTGAGCAATTCTGTTTGATTTAAAATAGTTACTATAAAACTTTAATACATATACTTCTTTAACCATCAGCTATTTCTGAAGAAGTGAACTACAAATGAGACAGGAGTGTGTTCAGTGTTTGAACTGACTGTTAACCTTGGAACTGTGTATTTGCAACTCCTTTCTAAGGAGGGTGGTCCTAGAACCATCACCCAAAATGTGCTTAAAAATGAGAATTAGAATCTGCTGAGTCCTAATTAACTTTAAATCACAGACCTCCAAATAAATCAGATGAATGATTACTAAGGAAAACTTAACCAGTACTCTGAGAAAATCATTGGACACCTGACGGTGTCTTTATTCTTTACATCTATGCCTCTTTGAGCCTTCATTCTCTCAACTAAGCATCCAGTGTTCCATGAGTCATGACTAATTTATCATAAAATCATATTTCTTAAAAATATTTTATGAAGTTATATCATAAGCTTTTCAGCTGTAGTTCACATACTATTTGGGGGTGGTCTCTGATGGGTAAAAAAAAGAAAACCATACAAAACAAAAAATATAACCCACAGTATTTTGAATGGATATATTGAAGATTTCAATCAAATTAGAACACAACAAATTCTGGAAGGCAACTACGAAAAAAAAGTCAACCAACCAACAACAACAACAAGAAAAAAATCCATCAGAAAAAAAAAAAAAGTTAATCATAGTAATTATAAGAGAAGAGAAACAGATTGCCCTTTATCTTATTCCTATTTGCTCTGTTGAAGCCAAGGAAATCTGAATAGTGTAATGAAATGATGAATCAGACCTAGTGCCTATCCCCATTGCAAATTTAATGTTACAGAAAATGATATTAAAGTATAATATCCATACTTTAGGGCTTACCAAAAAATGACTCATGATAAACAGAGTGCTTTTTCTGAAATGACATTAAAAAATAAATTTAACTTCTCTCTCAAACTCCTTCAGTATTTCAGGGTATAATTTAAGGATACATCCTTCATTGCTTTCAATAATTCTTCTTTGGGAGTGGGAATTCAGAACTTTAATAGTATCTTTCACATTCATGCATAAAGTTATGAAGGCAACTTGAAATAAAAATGAACACTTCTGAATATAGAAGTAAGGTAGCATAAGGAAAGTCATGTTTCTCTTTCTCAAATTGCCTTTGAGTAAAGTAATTTAAGTGACATGAAGAATGTATTACCTTTTAGAAACTGGATTCAATGTAAAGAATATTAATTGTGTCAGTATTTTTTGTTATGAATAATCGTGAGGTATCATTTTCCTTTGGACAAGACAAAAGGCAATGAGGACAGAAAAAAAGTCACAAAATCCTACATGGCTGAAAGTTGCTCAGCTAAGTAGTCCTTCCTCAGTGTTTTAGGTTGACATCTTCTGTTTTATGGTGAGATATCCTGTTTTATGATACACAGCTAAATGAAGTAATAAAAACTTCTGTTTTCCCAAACTACTGTATCAAGTATCTTATTTTGTACTTGAAGGCCTCAGAATCTCTCTCTCCAAGATTTAGAGAGTTTAGTGTTTTTATTAAGCCTTTGCCATCATTTAAAAGGAAAAGATTTGGACAAAACTATTTGAGATACATCAACAGAAAAATTACACTGAAATCAATACACATTAAATGAATGTATTACAAAAAGTAGTTACAATTTTCTTTCTACTGTCAATTAACATCCATTTCAGAAATACTTAAAGCTTGATTTTTCCCTTTCCTCCTTTTTTTTTTTTTTTTTTTTTTTTTCTAAATTCTAAGTTTATTAACTTGGAGAATGAAATGCTCTTTAGCAATCTATGATCACAACCAATTGGTATGCTCAGGTGAGAAGTAGAAATGAAAATCAATTACTGTAAAACTTGCAGAGGTCAGTCCATCATTCTACTATCAAAAGCCAGTGACCTATGTAATGTACTGAAGAAGTGCCTGCAGCTGAAGAGAATGTCTCTTAAAATCCCCTTCCTTCCTATTGTGGTAACACTGGAAAATTTCACAATGATAACATGAACTACACAGATGTATGAGGTTACAGAATCTTTTCTGCAAGTTACCTCTTTGGTCCTCCACTGACCATAACCTTAAGCAGTCCCAGGAATAGAAGCTGAATGGTGCATTCAACTTTGATATTGAGTCTCTTTCCCAGTTTCCCAAGACAAACTACACAGATTTTATAAAAAGAGTTCAAAGAGTGCACAGTTGGAAAAGAAATTTCCATGACAACATATTGCAGCAACTACTAAACTCATATTTGGAACAATTTCTCATTTTGGTTCTTAAAATCAAGAAGTGTTTCTAGACCACTGTTCTAACCACAACAATTATTGGTCCTAGATGTATTGTTAGAAAGATGTGAATTGAACATCAAGTTCAATTCAAGCAGAGTGCAATGACTTCAGTACTTTGCAGTTATTCTTAACTTTGATGTTTAAAGCATCATCTCTTTCACTGGAGATTCAGTGCTGACTGAATCAGCAAGCCGTACCATCTGCAGCTTAGCTCTCAGTTCTGTTGCACTAGCAAGTATCCAGCTGAAACAACAGAGCTCCTGCTTTTGCTTTTCTCAATCAATAAACAGTTCTTTTTATTTCTGCAAGCATTTCACATATCATCCTACAAAGAGAGAACACATTGCTCCAGGACTCGGGTAACAAAGCATAACTTGCACATTTACAATATTACATTTTCCTTTTGCAGTCCTCACTCTCACTGATGCTGTGCCTGCTCAGTGCCAAAAAAAAAGGAGAGATGTAAAGAGAAAGTGTTGTAGAGATCACAAAACAAGAGCTGCATGATTATATCCGTGGGGCAGCATTGTAACAACACCATTGCTGCTCCACACTCACAGTGAAATACCTGTTTGGCATTAAATAGATGCCTAAATTGGAAAAAGTGTTGAAATAAGATTTGCTAAACGCTCAGAGCTGCATTTGAGTAGTTACAGAAAACCTGGATGTGGTTGATGTTGCTTTATGCAAACTTACCATCCTCATGGGACATTTTCTACCCTGAACTGCAGACTACATTTTGAATTACTGTAAAACTATGTAATACAGATCTGATGATCTATGTCAGCACTATAAATGACTTGAGATAAAACTGAACATACCATGACAATACTTTCCATACCTTTAGGAACTTAAGAAATGTAATCAAAAAGCTTTGGTCTCATTTTGTTCCCTGTTTTAGGTATACAGCGCCTGCAAGTCTGTGTACGAATACTGTAAAGTTGTAGTTTTCTACTATCCAAGTCTTCTCAAACCAGTCCTAAATGCTACTAGAGACACTGCACTGTTTCTCTGTATATTTATTTTTTATAGGATTTTAATTAGTTGGGAAAAAAAAAATTGAAGTGGTAAGAACTCCCTAGATAACGTGAAGATGTCACACAGCACTCAAATACTGAACTGTACTGAATAATGCAGCTAATAGCTTCACATATTTGACTGCAGATATTAGGCAGGACACACATATCTTTGAATTCTGCCTAAATTGTTTTATTACTGCATGAAAAGTAGATTTTAAATTTAAGTGCTTTCTACAATTTAAAACAGAAATAGCTCTTTTTAGTTACTTAATTCATACACCGATCAAATCATTATTTTATTTCAGCAAAAAAAATCAGAGGCACTAATCACAAGTATTTAGTTAATAATAAAAGAGAAGACAAAAGCCACTGAAATGATAACATGGTTAAAGAGCTCTGTGAAAACTGTAAAACTATTTAAGTAGAAGTCAAATGTTTGATGTATTTTTTAAAATCACCTTTCTTGATTTCAGTCAATATTAATTTCTAAATGATGAAATAAATGCTAGTGGTGTTTCTCTTTGAAATGAATGGACACAAAAATGTTCAAAAGGAATCTTTTATAGACATCACATGTGGCCACATCAGAAACCGTAAGAAGTTAAACTACATCAGAGTGAGAACATTAATACTGGCCTGAAATAGAGGCATTGATCTCTTAAGACAGAAATGTAGACCAAGTATCAAAGGAAAATTATGCCAAAATAATTTCCTTGTTTAAATATATGTTTATTTAATAAAATGTGAACATTCTCTGAAAACGTATTTGGAAATCATTTTCAATTATACAAGGGCTGTTTTGAAAGCAATGCCTCCTGTTTTATTGTGTTGGCCCACAACATCAGAAGCAGATGCTGGTAGTATGGCAGTAAATGTTGAACTATCCCACCAATACTCCATTGTATTTTGTTGCTGTGTGACAGATGGCAGCAGAGGGACAATCTGACATGGAAGTGCAATGAAGAAAAGGTGTGGAACTGAATTCCTCCATGCAGAGTAAATGACATCCATTGACATTAACTGGCACTTGCTGAATGTTTATGGAGACCAAACAGTGGATATGAGAACAGAGAGAAACCGTGTTCTCCAGCTGAAAATTTGCTCTATCAAATAGTTTTACTGTGTTCTTCGTATCTGTTGTAGTTTCCATGGAAGTAAAGAGAAGCCATTATTTTCAGAAAAACCTACATAAATTAAAACAAAAAATTCTCTAAACAATAAAATGTTGTTCATGCAGAAATACCATGTCTGCTAAAACATGTAAAAATCCTTATTCTAGATGGTGGCAACAACTTAGATAAACAGAAATGGAGGCAAGATTTCTGTTTTCAGAAGTGACTACTGATCTTGGATGGTCAGTGCAAGACAAGTTGTGCAACCTCAGCTTTTCAAAGTTCTGAAAACTAAAAAGTTTCTCTGATCAAGCTTATTCTCTATTCTGTTGCTGAAAATGAATCCTAAGAGTTTTACTAACATTCACTAACAGACTTGGTCAAGGAGTTATGAAATCCCATTTTACAGTACAGTTAGGTCTTTCTGAACCCATGCACGAAAACACCATGCTTTAAAATGTTATCAACTTCTTTGAGAGCAGTCTGCAGAGACTGCTTCAGAAAGCCAAAGCAGTAGTGCACTGTAAAGCTTTACAAAATTAAGTGTCTACATTTCAATGATACATACAGAGGAGGAAAGTTACTGAAATGTAACCACAACCACTATAACTGTGTAAAAATAAGAATTGAATTCTGGCTATTTTTAGTCACCACTAATCTGAAGCAGGCACACCAATTATCTCAACAGGAACAATAACGGGTCTTTCCTGCCACTTAAAAAAATAAAATAAAACAAAAGAAATGCAACAACAAAACCCCAAGCTCCACAGCTAACCAACCAACCAACCAACCACCACCACCACCAACAACAAAAAAACACCAAAAATGAACCATGATCCCCTAGCACCTAATTTCCTAATACACTCCATCTCAGACAAAACACTGTTTGCTATTTATGAGGATCACTAGCTAATTAAAGAAGAGCATGATGTTCTTAACAGAGTACTCATAGTAACTATCCTAGAACACCCTCCTACTTATTCTGTGTCCTTTGTTTTTAAAATATTGTCAATATCAACTACTCAATGTTGTAACTGCTTCTCTGCAATGGTATCTCTTTCACAAAGACATAAAGAGAAACCATTAAGTAAAGTTGTTCCAGTTGCATGGAGGGTTATCACATACAAATATTTGTTCTTTCTTGTTTTTCATTTCACAAAGATGTTAGGAAAAGCCAGAGAAAGGTGGATAATTTCATGGATTCTGAAGGGATTTGAAAGGTCTGCATTTTTTCACTCTCCATTCTGATAATCTCCTTGCCAATTTGAGTTGTCCAATTGTGGACCAGCATTTCTACAAGTTCAGGCATGAATCTCCAACCTGCCAGTCACTGCACAGGCTGCTGCCTTTGTCAGCAAGCCTATGATCTTCTGAAACCATCAGATTCAGCTTCCTCAGAGGCTTAGCCTCTTGTCTTTACGCTCATATACATCACACTTTCAGAAAGTTTTCATTGTACTTTGCAAGTTCTTCATTTCTTACACAAACAGAAAAAGCAGAGCATCAATATTAAACAGTTTTTAAACAAGGCATTTCAGTTTTTCAACTTGGGAAGCAATTTACAGAAAGTAGCTTTCACTTCCCTCATAGCTTCGTATTCAAAAGAGGGTCATGCACTAAGGCTTTGCATGTGTGAATTCTTTAGCTGAGCCATAACCTATAAAACATAGAAACCAACACTCATGCAAAGAAACAAAAAAAACTCCTAATGTTATTAAATTATGAATCGCTTAGTGCTTTCACTCAGTACCACTACAGCTATGCTGGTGAAGTCGCACACAAAATTTCCTTAATGCTGCACAAGTGTGATTTCTAGCCCAACTATATTTTAATCTTAGTTTACCTGCTAAATCTGGATGAGCCAGAATGCACTGTGATGAGATAAACTCACAAGGGACTATTATGGCTGAATATATTTTAACAACAAAGACCTTTATGCTAACCTTTATGCTTTCTTGAGGATAATGATTCAGTTTTCCAGTTTTCTTTCATTTATGGCACACAAGCTTACTGAATGAGATACTCTCCAATAAAGCAACTGGTTTCCGTGGATACAGCTAAGACTACAGTTCAGAATATTTTATTTTCTGTAATTCAGAGCTTAGAAGAGCTCAGTTTGCCTTACTAAGGAAATATACATATATACTTTCCAAAGTTTGTCCAATGTGCAGACAAAGCAGAAGTAGCATCCCGAAATAGTAAATAAGTAAGACTGCTGGTTCTGAGAAGCTATTTGGAATTCTAGTTGTTGCTTTGAAGACAGGTTAGATTTCAATCTTTTTCCTCAAAAACATAAAATACTTTCATCAATAACTTGTTAAAAATCCAGAATAATATTCTACATAGGTATGATTTTGGTCATATAAATAAACTGACTACAACAACAGAGTAGAAAAATTCTATTTGTAAGACAGGATCTAAAAATGAAAAATGTTCCTAGTCTGGTGGGGATTTTTTGTATATTGAAAACAAGAAACCACATATTTTCCATTATTTCTTTAAGTAATAAGGCATTCCAGTCAAAAGTTCTGTTACTATACAGTTCATGGACTCCATGTATTTCTGCATTTCGTTAGTACTTTAAGATAGTACACACCTAGACATTTCTTCAGCTACAATTATAACTATACACTTTAAATGATTCAGTTACTATGGTTTCAATTACTCAGATCATTCATTAAATGCCTTGCAGCAATCTCCTTTTTTATAGTCTATAGGACTTGCTAACATGAAACACATGTACCACAGACACAGACAATTTCCCGTAGATTCCTGAATCCAAACACCAGACTCCAAAATTTTACATAGGTCACAAAGAAAATCTGTTTTCTTTTTTTAGAAATTGTCTGGTGAAAAACTAGATTTAACCATATGAAGAAATTGCTATTTAAAAGGTTTTGTACAAGCACTGAAGTTAGAAGCGTATGACTTCACCAAAGGTTAAACCCTAATACTATGGTATTTTTTAATTACTGTTTCATTCAAATGATACTGATCTATACTAAATTTTTATTATTTTGTGATTACCTCCTTTTCATGTTCAAAGAAAATACATTGTTTTTCTACTCAATATTTGTATAACAAGCCTGCATCACTGAAGTATTTCTGTGATTTTATCTACTGCAGTATTCCCGTAGTTTATTTCTTTTTTTTGCCCTAGTTTAATCACTCCTAAGAAACTCCCAAGTTTCTATCCAATTTACCATATCTGGCTGAGCTACTATGACACAATTCCCTTTTCCCTCTTTCCACTGTATTGTTTGCTGATTAATAAAAGAGACAGCTCTGTAAGACTACCTATCTGCTGAAGACTGTCATATTTCTTGATCATTCCTCAGTTCTTATTCTAGACAATGTCATGATAAAATTCAGTAGCGATCAAATTTCTGTTCTTTCATTAGAGCTCCCTTATCTATATAAACATTTTCTGCTCTATCTTTCACAATGCCTAGAGGTTTAGAATAGTTTTATGTAATTTTTGCCACTTTTATCTTTAATCTTGATCCCAACTGGTTCTTTTATAGTTAGCCAGAGGCTTGAGAAAGTTTTTTTGTGTGTGTTTCTATTTCTTTTTTTTTTTTTTTTTTTTGGCTTTGCTTTGTTTTTAACTTCAAATACAACTTTCTCGATAATTCCTGCACTGAATACTGACACACTGAAAAGAAGGGATAAGGGATACATGAAGCAAGACTGCATTAATCCGTAACATCCTACTGGAGATAAGCAAGCTGTTGCATAACTAATATTCTGCCAGGTCAAGGTCAAAGAGAATAAATTAAAAATAAACCAGCCAAAAAACTTACAGACTTCTATTTGTAGAGTTTGGTAGTTTTTCTCTTCATATAGGATCATATAACTTTGAATTGTGTGGGTTTTTTGTATGTCTGTTTTCTTGTTTTTTTAAATATTCTATATATACACTTAAGCAGAAACTTAACAAAGACTTATTAAAAAAATTGCAACACTTTTGGTGAAATAGACTATGAAATTTCATATAGTTTTTCTTCCTTCACCAATGAAAACATATTAATATTTATTAATACATCTCCTTCTGGTACATCTCCTTCTGGGAAAAAATAGAAATTCAAGAAGCGCATGTTCCATTGAATGACCAAATGGTACATTTAATAGACCAAAATGGCAATGTTTTATACTATTTTTTAGGGTTTTTTTTTTTTTTCTTTTAAACTGAGAACAATAAAAAGAATCCTTTACTTGTCAATGGGGCTTACTGGAATTAAAATATTTCTTTTTTTAATCATTCCTTTACCTGTAATTGCTCATTCTACACTCAGAGTTCTGAGAAAACTTTATTTCATTGCTCTTAATAAGCATGGATATAAACCTAAATTATTATCTAAAACATTAATTTTGATGCATTCCATTTGAATTTCCTGATAGAATTAAAAAGCCTGTTTGGTAGATTTTTTTTTTTTTTTGCCCCGACCTCACATAAAACACTGTAAAACAATTATTTCCTTTGTCTTCATCATTAATATTTTATGTGGCCCCATAATGTTTATATACTAGCGTGCCTGCTAGTGGCATTGAGCAGGTAAAATCAGAATTTGTTTGATAGTATTCTTAGTAGAGTCTGCTCTACTAAGGGCACTGTTCCCTCCCTCTCCTGCCAATTTGTGCATACACTACTTCTCATGAAATTTCTAGGAACTTAATTATCTTTGGGACTTCTGTCCCTTTGTTAGAACAGGTTGAAATTGGCCAAGAGGTTCAGCATTTACTGAAGGGAGCAAGGGAAACCAGACAGAGTGCACAATCACACAAATATTGTTTCCTTAGGACACAAGGCTAAAATAACTGTAACAAATGGTTTGAAGGAAATCATTTCATGAATGTACCAATTATATCACAAGTGATTTGTTTTCCATGCATTATCATAAACACACTGCTTTCCCCTTTTGCAAAAATCTCATTTAACTGCATTCATTTTAAAAGACATAGTTCAGTCGGAGTAGTGTTTTTGTGGAGCACTGAAAGTAAAATGTTCTCTTATCTTCAGATGTTATTAACTGGAAATAAGTGTAACCTATGCTTTAAGGTCTTAGTGCAATTTAGATAGGCAATTAGATATACAATACCAAAACCAGAGAACTTTGTAGTAGAAATTTTTCTCCTCGTGCCCAAGGTGACTACAGTAGAGTTCATCCTGCGCTCAAATGCTTAAACTACAATATCCTTCAAGCCATTTTTAGAAACCTATTTATAATTGCAGTATCAAGTAATATAACTTTTTAAAAATTAGCTTACACAAGATTTTGCTTTTTATAGCAAAGTAAGGTACGTCCTCCTCATTTGCAAGAGTTATTCCTCCATTTCTTTTAAGGCTAAAAACTTGTAATAGAGTAAACCAAATTCTTGTTTCATGTAACTGTATATTGAAGAAGCATTTCAAGCTTGGAGACTTTCAGTAGCTTCAGTAGTAATGCTATATAACTAAGAAAAATATATGCTCCTTCTTGGTCACAAAGACATCCTTCTGAATAGTGCTGAAAATTAAATGTTTTATGCTGTGAAGGCCTGTTAAAAATCTCCAAAATCTAACCTTCTGTTTAAATGTTCAAAAGAGACAGAGAAAAGATGACAAAAGAGTATTGATTTTTTTTTTCCATCTATGCTTATAAATTTTTTTCAATATACATTTTCTGCAAGGAGGTTTAATGATTTAGTCGCATGGGACCAATGGGAAAGTTTCTGATTTAGCAATTGGATGTTTCTGCAGTAGACTGCATGTTTTAAGATGGTACATAGCATAAACAGGTACTTATCAGAGGGATTAATTACCTGCAAATTTGGAGGCATATAAGTATACTAAGTTTAGTTCAAAAGCAATTAAGAATAATGCACTTAGAAGAGCTGACTTAAATATAGATTTGTCAGCCACTTAGGAAATCAGTATTGGAAAGACAGAGCAAGGCACGAACAAGTAAAAGAATTAAGAATTTAGGCACCTTACCCCACCCCCCTCCAAAAAAAAAAAAAAAAAAAAAAAAAAAAGCAGGGAAAGGAGGAAAAAGGAAAAGAATAGAAACGAAAAAAGAAAATCCATTTGCCTTTCCTTAAGTTGTAACTGCATTATTTAATCATGCATAGATTTTTATTGACTGAAATGTTTACATTGAGGTTTACAGGAACCACTGTCAAATAAGTTCCTAACTTTTCTCTCAAGTATTTGCACTGAAATCTAAGAATTTATGGTACTCTGAGAGTATATAATAATGATGACTTGGTATTTTCATAATCACTGGAAGTCTATCTGTTTTCCTTCTGCTAAATGACGACTTCAGCACATGGTGTGCTGTTGTTAACACGTCATTCACCTCTGATAATTAGCTTTTGTTTAACAATGTTGCTGTGTGTTTTTGGCAAAAATATACCTGGGCAGAAAACCTTGGTGCGATGTGAGGGGATGACCCTGCAAAATGCCCTTGCTTAACTACAGCCCCAGAGTCAGGACGTTAATTGGCAAGAGAGAGTAATGTACACAGATAAGTGGCAATAGTTTCTTCATTAGCTAAAAAATTTATGTGGTAATTAAGCTCGATTTAAGAGAACAAACATCAACAGGTTTAGTAAAATAACTTTTTTTTTTTCCCCCCAACATGAGACTAAGCATATTAAGAAATACTTAAAGGTTAATTTATGTAAGAATAATGTGTTATCTTCACCAGGTTGTCACCGTACAACTCAGCATACATTTTTCTTTTCCAAAACAAAACTTCAGAGAGATTAAATAATCAGCTATTGGAAAATAAAGGTAAAAAAAAAAACACCAGAGTAAACTAAAAGCAGAAAATCTGCATCTTTCTAGAAATCCTAGATTCTTCTCAGATAATCTGAGATACAATAAATAAATAAACAAACAAACAAATAAATAAATAAATCACAAAAATCTAAGGTAACCAGGAAAACAGGCTATTTGTAGTGGATGCTTCACTCCAGCCTTTCATGTTTGAGAGTGCTGGATTTTCTGGAATAAAATTATTTGTGTCATCTGTTAATTTCAAGTTTTCCTAGCAAAGGAAAAAAGTCCAGATTCAAAATTAAAGAGCTCAATACAATAATGGAAATACAGTCCATATTTTATGGATCTTGGCCACCATGATGCAGTTCAGGTTATCCAACTGGATTTCAGTTTGTGTACACAACATCTTTCTCCAACTGCAAATACAAGCATTAGTAAATTGAATAAAAAGATACTGAAAAAGTTTAATTAAAATTTATTTTGGATGTTATGTAATTAATATTGAGAAATTTGAACAGAATGAATGGATAAATTATATATACTTTAAGATGTGATCAATAGATAACTCAAGATGCATATTTCAATCAGAAAATAATAAAGGTTCAAGAAGGTTCCATTAACGAAGAATATACTTTGTAGTAAGGTCATTCCATTCAGCAGAAATCAATATACCAGAGTAAGACTGGAAGTTCTGTAAATATATCTCACTTAAATTGTACAAAGTAGTATAAGAATAGGTCTCTTTGTTCACAGTAGGCAGTAGGGTAATCTGCTTTAATAAAAGCCTTAAGCAAGATTGTGTTTCAAAATGATCTCAAAACTACAGTGTTTTGTTTTTTTTTTCTAGCTTCTGTCCTACTCAGAAACCACTATGGCCTGAAGCAGTTCTGACTGATGCTATTTAGCAATGAAATATATGTCTATTTCATTTGGCATGAAAGTTAAAAATTCTGTGATAAAACATAGATTATACACTATCTAATACAGATTGTTAGAAAGATATTATAGTCAAATGTTTTAAATGTCAATTTTAACTCTTTTTTTTTTTTTTTTTTAAAGTACATGCTTTTGGCTGCCTGCTTGAAGGCTAACAGAAAAGCAGTCATTAGTAGCACTGTTCAAAATATGTTCAGACTACAAACATACAGAATTTTATGAAATAAGCCAGAATTTATTCACTTAACACGTAAGTGAAAAGCTTATCAAAATGTCAGGGAAATCATTACAGGTGACAAATCAACTTCCTGGTTAACTTCAAAATACTTATCACAAGAATCCTTGACTTTATTTGTTTGACCTTTGAAATCTTTTAGCCTCTTTCTCCTCCCCATTTCCCATTTCATCTTTATTTTGAAGGAAACAATGAAACAGGAAAAAAACCCTTTCCCTGAGGATAACAGATGAAGAGTTGAAGCTCCTTGCATTCCACTCAAGCCAAATTTTGGAAGAGGATTATAGACTTGGTCAAGAGGGAAATGTTGGGGAACACTATCAAGTCTATCCATATAGCACATTAAAAGACTTTTTCTTCACTTGACTCTGCTAATCCTGTCAGCCATTGTTGGTTTTATGCATAATTTTCAGGCCATGACAGACTTTAAAGAGAAATGCTCATATGAATTTGAGAAATTTATATGAACTTTTAATATTATCACAATAGTTTTCTGCAAAACACCAAAGAGTTTCTGTCAGATACAGTGACAATTGCAGTTTCCCTTCTAGATTGTAAACAAATGTGATTTTAAATGATACCATCCTATCCTTTAGACAACTGATAAAATTCTTTCCTCACCTCTCATGTTTCATTAAGGTGTGTCATAGGTTTTTTCAATGCAACAAAATAAAAAATCACTACACTGGTAAGATCATCATGGCCAGCTCATTTATTTAACCTATGAATTTGCAAAAAGAAGAGTATAAGAGTTCTCAAAATATAAAGTCTTACTTATAAGGACAGTGAATGAGGATGGATTTTACTTTTTAAGGTTACTTTCTGTATATAGTCCTTGCTCTGTGTCATGCCTTGGAGCTGTAGCAGATTCTCACCCACTGAAAATGTAAAATCAGAAAATATGATTTTTTCTCATCCTGACACATTAATTGGTGTTTCCAGTTTACTGGTATAATTCCTTTTATTTCCAATTAAAGTAAATGCTAGCAAAATTAAATGTCTCAAAGGACGATACAGTTTGAAACGTACATCCTTAATTTAATGGAGTTGTAAATGCTTTCACGTTAGACAGGGGAAGGTCAAATTCTTAAACATTTCCCTACATGCACAGCAGAAATAAATGCCATTCTAGTTAAATCCAGCTAGTCTGAATTCCTAGAAACTCTTATATCTACATTTAGAATCTTTTACTGTCTAATACTGAAATTTTATGAAGTACAAAAGTATTATCTTTAATCATCATGCCAGATACTCTTTATAGCTGTTAATCGAGAGATAATAAACCTGTACATGTGTTTCTATGCTTAAGAACTTTTATAGTGTGTGACTTCTTACAGCTAAGAAAACATAACATGCTTTTAAAGAGAGACAGCAGTAATTACAGTAGCATCAAATAATAGATTTAATTATTTTAGAAACCAACCTATGATCAAATTTATTATGATTATGTTTACAGACTTGACACTTCTACCACAATTGCTAGTAATTTTGCACTAACAGGCCCAAAATATCTTTAAAAGGTACTTAAGTAGGTTGATTTCAATTAATTTTCTTTCAGTGAAAGCGAAAATATATTTGAGACAATACCTCATATTTTTACTATTGTTATTACTGACTACAGTTATAAGACTTCACATTCAGTCTTTGAGTCATACGTAACTTAACCTGATTACAAAAACATCCTTTTGCGCAGGTTCAGATGTTTCAACAAGCAGAAACGAGTGAATGTATTCAATTATTTCTATTACTAGCAAACCAAAAGCAGTTGGACAAAATATTTAAAGATCCCTTTCATTCCCTATAATGCAGTTTTCATACAGAACTTGGAAACATCATGCTACAAATCTGTTGTTTCGTTTATTACTTAATACATTGGTACAATGTTGTCATAATTACTACTGAGGCTGTGATAGGTATACAGCTTTTGTTCCCAAAATTAGGCACATTTTGAGAACAAAAACAGCAAAAATCTCAAAATTCTGCTGAACGAATACACAGCATTTTACCATAATCTTACCAGAAGATGCCTTTTTGTTTTTAATTCTAGAGAATTGTTAAAAGGAAAAAAAAATAACCTAATGTCAGAAGGTCTGTGATTCCACTTCTATGACAATTTTAGAGTAGCTGGTGTTGGAGATAAAAATAAAATATAAAGAGAAGGTATAAGTAGTGTGCAATTACTCAAGCATTCTTCAAACTCTGTTTATCTATCACAGGAAACATTAAGACTGCTTTTCTAAAATTTCATGAGCCTCAGGTTTATAGTGTTTATTTCCCACTTGCATGCAGTTTTAAGTGAAACTACCTCTTAAGGAGCAGTCCTCTCCAGTTGCCGATGGCACAGATACAGAGTGAGAAAATCACACTAAAATGAAGTCTCCTGTATTATTCCTCATTCCAATACTCAAGATGAAGTGCAAAGACCACATTTTTGCTTGTGCAACAGTCAAAATCAGATCTTACCTGCACAAATTGAACTTGGGAAAAATTAAAAAGAGGCTCTTCAGGAAAGGGTGGCTGCAAAGGTGAGGAGAAGTCATGCTCCATGCAGAGGAGCAGATGGAATGCATGCAGCTCCATCTTGGGGCAGTTGATAGGCCAGGGGAGATCCTGTGGTAGAGGATAAGAGAACAGTACAAGTGATGCTGTGGTAGGCACCTGATACATACCAGCTGATTAAAAAGAGGATATAGATGACATTTTTTTTAGAAGTTGGTGACATTTCCCTTTTTTCCCCTAATAAGGTTATGGAACAAATTCCTCTGGAAGCCTTTCCAAAGTCAGAATATGCTTGACAACCTAATTTCTTGCTATGGAAAGATGACAGATTCTGCAGGTAACGCTAACATAATTTGATTTTTGCAAGGCATTTAACACTGCTTCTCACAGTGTCATTATAGCCAAATTGGTAAGATACAGATTGGGCTTATGCTTGATATGGTGAATGGAAAGTTGGCTCAAGAGTAAGGTTGCGATTGGAAGTTCAAAGTACAGCTGGTGGCCAGCTGGTGTTATTCCTCAGGTATCACATACAGGGGTCAACTGAGGAAAATGTGCTGATGAATGACCTGGGATAGGAGACAAGCATACACAGCAAAGTTGCATAAACCATAAAAACACCTGTTGAAATTTCAGATTATATGTTTAGATAGTAAGAGCACACCCAATAGTTACATAAATCAGATTTATATTATGCCTACAGGAACATGTTTATATCTTATGCTTATAAATAAATAATAATTTTAAAGAACTTTACTGTTTATTTATATTAAGGAACATTACTGTTTTATGTGCAGTCTTGTTACATTCCTGAATTCACCAGATTATTTGAAATTTTATCAATCAGATTTTTCATATTGGACAGTTGCAAAGTGTACAAATTGGGACAATATTTTCAGGGGCTTGATGTTAAAAAAAACCCCACAAAATAACACAACAAAGCCAAAACAAACAAAAAACCCCAAATCAAAAACCCCAAACACAGCAGATTGCTTTCATTGCATTAGGAAGACAGAAGGAATGAATTTGTCTTGCAGTTGGATAATTCATCCAGAAGGATGCCATGAAGCCTTACTAAGATCCAGAAACAGTATGTTCATTGTGTTTGTTTCAACTATTAAAATGGTGAACTTATAATGGAAGGAGATCTCACTAGGGCAGGATTTTGTCGTGATTTACAGGCAATGAAACTGTAAGTATTCAGCAACCATGCAAAGAAAATGTCTGTACACTGGGACCCATGTTTCTTTATAAATATCTTAAGTTAATTCAGCAGCTATTTTTAAGTTAAGATTTATAACTAGAACATTAGATATGCTGCAAATAGACCTTTCAAGGTGTTGATTCAAGAAAAAAGAAATGTGTGCACACAAATGGTGGTGGTCTTCATGGAAAGGACCTTAATGTATCAAGAATGAGAAATTTACCTTCTAAATTGAATGTCAGGAACAAAGCCAGTGACCAGGTGCTTTCAAGTTAGTAAAGAAAGAGTTCTAGTTTATGTCTCATAGAAGACAGTAAGTATGGCATGTGATTAAAACCAAGCAGAGTTGAGATTATGAATAAACTGATAATTTACTCTACCATGCGTTGCAATTTAGCTATTTGTGTAATTTTACTGTGTGCATATAAACATTCACTGTAGAATGTAATTCTTATCTAAAATTTGTGTTTGATATATACCTAACTGATATTTCAAATGTGAACTTGTGGAAATCATGCTTTGTTAAATTGCAAGTAAAAAAAATGAGAAAAAATATCTTTGATGCAATCGATCAGGGAAATGTTACTCTCACCTAATTATGCAGGAAGTCAGTAACATTTGAAATAGGAACTAAAAAAGAAAAGACTCTTCCTTAGAAGAGTTTCACTATTTCATAAGAGAAAGTTGAAATCATCATTCTGCATAGCATTAAAAGGTCCATCTGGGAAAAGAGATCCCATTTAGCACAGAGACTGAAGAAAAAAGAAAGAGGAGATTGGGTATGAAATCCAGCCCCTTTGAAGTCAATGGGAATTTTGCCATCGATTTCACTGGGTCAAGATTTCACACAGTGGTGTATACAGACTGTGCTTTGTGATACCCATATTGAATTGAATTTTCTGATTTTAGAAGCTGTATTTAAATCACCTCCACAGAAAAACTAATAAAGTCTAGAATACAGAATAAAGTCTATTATTTTTTAATGAGAGAAAATTAAAAGATTGAAGTTAAAACCTTACTACTAATATACTTAAGCATGGACAACAAGGAAAGAATATGCTTTCAGCATTTACCTTCTATTTCTCTTTTTTGCTTTTTCTCTTTTACTTTTCCTCCCTGAACACTTTTATGCCTTCATTCTTCACTCCTTACACTCACTTCAATGGCTTAACTGCAAATTTCAGTTGGTGACACAAACTGACTGAAGCAAACTGCCATTTTTGTACAATCAGCACCTTTAAGCTGGACTGTACAAGTTTTGAGTCAAGTTTGTTACATACAATTTGCACATACATTTTATATACTTCTTTTTTCTATAAGAAATCATTATCACTTAGAGTCCAGACCCCAAGTCATGCTAATTTATTTTGACATATGACTATAGATTACATCTCATTGAAAATAAAGGGGAAACAGGCTAATTTTAATTCAGGGGATTGAAATATTTGACAAAATTTCCTTTGATTTATTTTAATTCACAAGAGCTTGTATTTCTTATTCAACAAGAATGGCATCTCTTTAAACATTAGATATATTAATGGTAAAGAAAAAGCCACATGTTAATGTATAAACAATTACATACACTGAAATAAAACTAATGCTAAGATATTATCCCAGAATGATCAAGCACTATTTTTAGTTCAAGATATGAGAATTTTCCTGTATTATAGTCCTTTTCCCTTGATAAAAACTGGAAGTTCTAAAGTGTATCTGTTTTTCTTCAATAATAGCTGCTTTCTTTGAAGTGTTGTGAAAAAGATTTCTCTTTATATGTTTCCAGAGGCATTTGCCACTTTTTCAACCTTTAACTATGTTCAGCTTCATGTTGCAAATTGTAATACTTCAATCCCTTCCAGAAAGTAAATAAACAATAAATGCAATGGAGACTGAAACAACAGTCACTTACTACTAAAGGTTATACTGAGTTGTATAGTCAAAAATATTTTTCTGAGAGCCTCTTAAGACTAGGAGCATGTATAATAAGTGCAATGACAGGGCTCATCACTAAAGACTTTTACTGATGGAAAGTATTTTTGCCTTGATCTATTAATTTTAGGGTTCATCATATTATTATGAATTGAGTAAATTATTTACAACCCCCCTTTTTTTTTCTTTGCATCAATTCAGCAGAAAAATTGTAAGTGTCTTGATGTGTTTTGAGATTTCTCTAAAAACATCTCTTCACCTTGTCTTGCTCAAATCACATCACAATTCTTCCTATGCATCTTCTTGTGATGTTTCTCCTATTGTACATTTTAGTTCTGTCTTGACTCTGTTTCTTGGATTATTTCTAAAGGCTTACAGTAGACCTGGGATGGAGAAAAGGGAAAAAGATGGAAGAAGAAACAGTGATCAGAATCTCTAACATAAAATTCAGCTCTTGACGTCTTAAGGGAATGGGTCCTCTGAGCATGTTCTTAGTTTCCCCACAGCTGCAGAACTCAAACAAAATTGTTGCTGGAGAATCAAGCTAAAAATGTTTGGCATTCTGGGTTGCAAATTTACTTTAAGCATCAGTTTAAATACACAATAAAGTTTATTTCTTGACTGAGCAGTGGTTATTTACAAATATATTAGCAACATCAACCGCTGGGAGAAAGAAAAGCTGTTAACGCTCCAAGATAGTGTTGTCACATCAGCATTAAAGCAAATAATAAATTTAGAGTACAAACAAGAAACAGGTTTATAACTCCCAGAAGGGTGAAATTCTGAAGCAGTCTCCCCTGTATAAAGGGAAAACAAGAAGGATGTAAACATACCAAAGAAAAGAATATATTCATTTTAGAATGAACCTTGATAAATTTAAAGAACTAGCCTCAGCAGAGGAAGGACTTTCTGAGCATGTATTCCCAATAAGATTAAATGGGTTGTTGAAATCACTTCAAGCTTAGTGAGGTGCTGTCCAGAGAGACTTTAAAGGGATGTGCACATTTCAGAAAAGGCAGATGATGGGTGAGAGGAATCTGCAAATGAAGACAGGTTTGTCTATAAACGAGTTAACAAGAAATCTTTGCTGTTTGGTTGAAAATGAAACAACCCCCAGGTTGTACTGCAAATTGAATGAAAAACACAAGAACTCTGTCTCTGTAGCTAAGGCTGTAAGCATACAATCTGGAGAGAAAAATGAGCATCGTGAAGGTAATCCCTGTACCAATTCATCAGGTGGTTTGGTTCCTTGCTTTCGTTTGTCATCTTTTAAATTTTGTGCTATTGTAGCTCTTAAGCTGTTATAGAAACACTGCTCCTACTAAAGAGCAGGGTGTGAATGATGTAGCATTTGTGCTTTAACAGCACTGCTGTGTTTTTAACCATTCCAGAATCTTTTGTATATTAGACTTCTACTGCAGTCTGCTCACTCTGTCTCAATATGTTAATAATGTATTTTCCAGTCATATTAATTAAAATCAACTTCTGTTATTGCAGTGAACGACTACAACAAATCCACAAAAAGAAGGATGGTAAGCTGACTTCTGAACAAATACAGAAGGACAATAACGGAGAAATTAATGTAATCACTAAATAATTAATTCTTCACTAGAAAAAAAAGCTATGATGAGTTCTCAAATTACAAAATACTGAAGGTCACAGTTAATTGTCACAAATTATAATTTGCCTTCATTTCAATGTAAGGAAAAAAAACCAATCCTTAAGAAATAAGTGAGTAGTTGGTGGGTTTTTTTCATGGAGAAGACGAGAAGGTTGTGGGTTTCATAGAGCAAAGGAGAAGCACTCACTGATTAGACACAGACAAGGATGGTTGTGTACTGTTGTCCTCTTCACCACATATCTGACATTGGCATCTTGGGATCAAAGCAGATCCTGAACACCATAGGGTTCAACATCAGACAGGCCTGCTCAGTTTGCAAGGATAGCTGTTTTATGCAGTGGGTTACCATAGCAACATGCCTCAATTTACATAGTGAATAGCTGCATAAGTTAATATGACTCAATATAAGTATTCTCTCCCAGTGCAAGATTTCAGCTTGTTAGTATAAGACAGGCAAAGCTGCTATGTGGAAGTCAGAAGCTGAAATGCACACACATAGTCATTTTAATGACTGAAACTCATTTTCCTTACAGAAGGATTCTCGTTTTGCAGTTTATATCTGAAGCATATTCCCCACTTACAATACTTACTTGTCGGCTTGAACATGTGGAAGAAGTTTTTTTTCTGTGAACTTAACCTGCACAACCAAATACAAACTTAACCAATATCTGCATCTTTTTTTCCTTCCACGTGGTGTGCAGAAAATGAAAACAAACAAAATAACCCAACTGTTTTGGAGGTGCACTTTAAAATGAAAAATCAGATTCTCATGCACGAGCCCAATTCTGTGCTTGCTTACTTAATTCAGGCTGAAAATGCAACTTCAGAGACTACTAAACAGAATGCTCTAAATTAGAGTATTTTACTCTAAAGATTTTGTTGTGTTAATTGCCAATCTGGATAGGGGGCAAGATGCTGAAACTCAGTATTTCTCCAAATTTTTTTTTTTTTTGATCACCACATCCAGTCTAAATCAAGAGCTACTACTACTGACTAACATGCATCAGTTCCAAGTATATAATTCTGTAATTATACATGCACCTACATACACATTTACAAAGGCAAATTTCAATGTGTGAAGGTGCTACAGAAGCAGGGCTAATCAGTTTGGCAAACACAATAAAGAACCAAAGATTACGAAGAATTTCTTCAGAAAAAAAAATGTGGGTGTGGGCATTGTTTTAGATTGTGACCAAGTATGAGTCAATGTCATGATGTTACAGAAGGCAAATGTCACACTGAGATCTACAAACAGTAGACAGTACTTGCAAGATATATAAAGAGATCCTTATTTACCCAGCATGGATAGAATTTCTATTGAAATAGGAGTTTCTGACACTGTGTTCTGAAGGATGCATGGAGCAGAGCAGTGAGGCGGATGAGAGGTCAAGAGAATCATGTACTAGAAAAGAGAGAGTTAGGTATTAAGCTAAAAGGAAAAACTGAGTTGTTTAAGAACTTAAGAAGCCCTTGGAAAGAGGAAGGAAATTATCTGTTTTTCATGTTTGTGGGTTTAAATTGCAATGAGAAAAATTTCAGTTAAGCCTAGCAGGGGAGGAGAAATCTTTCTCACATAACAGTGAAGCCTAAGACTGAAGAAACCTGGAGCAACTGTAGGGTCCCCATCAGTGGTGATCCTAAGGAATACGTTAAAATTTTACCAGGAGCAAAGTATCATCAACAGGTAGATAAAAGAATAGTTCTATTTAAATTCTCTAAGGGTGACTATGTTAAATCTCAAAAACTGGATATGGAACATGGTACTACTAATAGGGAAAGTGAAGATTTTTCTCCCAGAATGCTGATTTTTTATTTTTAAAACTCAAGTAAGCAATGGCAGAACAGTCATGAGTAACTTTCACTTCATCAAATAAAACCTTGAACCTTAATAGTCTTTGAGTATGCAAGGAAGAAACAGGAATAGAAAAGGAAAAATTCCATTACCAGAATATAATTGGTCCAAAACACCATGAAATGTTATTTAGACTACTACTTCTAAAAATTCTCACATTATTTCAGATAATTTTTACTCAATTATATTGATTTATATTATATTGACTGCATTAATTTATTACAATTCAAAGCTAATTTACTGATCAGTCACACAATAGTGAGCAAGTGTATTCTCTATCTCAATTTTTCATCCATTCTTCAGGTGAATAGTTGGTTTAGTCTCTCCTACAGCAAATGTTTTCAGACTGGAAGTCTTAAGCATGATAATGATAATTACAGAAATGTTGTTTTGTCTGCTGCTGCTGCTCTTACAGTAGGATTAACAAATTTTTGGAGGAACAATGAACGGGAGCAAGTTTTAAGTCAGTGACAGGATCCTGCAACAACAGAATGGAAAGTACTGAGCACAAACTGAAAGTCAACCATAATGTCAAATTTAAAATGTGAAAAACGGAGGAAAAAAACCTGAGTAAAGGATTATTCACTGTTGAGTTAATGGAAGGTTCTAACAGGATAATATTCTTTTTGCTCTGCATGAAGATCTGCAAAAACATTCTAATCAATTACTTGAAAAGGAAATTCTCCTTTAGCTGAAGTAATTTGTTTTCTACACTTCATTGTAAAGTGACTCTGAACTCGTCAGTGGTCAATAATTTGCCTCTGGAGACATTTATTAAGTAACTGTTGAACATATCTAAAAAGTAAGAAATTTCCTTCTTTATGGAAATGTAACATTTCTACTTATCTTTGAGTTTAGAAACCATATATTCAGTATGCATGCATTTGTAATTTTCTTATGCCAGCCTGAGAACAAAAAACCACGTAGATCCACGATCTAGTTAAACAGCTAGGAAATACTGCTGATCACTGCTGCCTTCATCAGTGAATTTCAGAACGTACAATTATTTCAAGAGTTAAAATCAACTGATAACTATTTTTCTGCTGTCATACTTTTGTTTATTTTTCCAAGAACATTTTATGGATTTTTTTTTAAATTATACTACTCTGAAATAAAGAGTGTCCATAGAATAAATAAAAATACTGAAGCTGTTTTAAGTGTAACTTCTGTCCAAAGAATTTTAACCTCAGAAAAGACCAAAGGAGAGTTCACAAACAAGCTGGTGAAATACTTCCTGGAATGGAAGACAAATAATTTAGATTTCTGAAAGCTTAACCAGAGGCTATTTAAATAAAATATACATTTTTCTTCTAACTCCAAGTAAGCAATTTCTAAGATTTAATTACTGCAGTGCAATAAAAAAAAATGTGTCACTCCTGAGTCTAAGCATTCTAAAAACTTCTGGAAAACTAGGGTCTTTCATTTGACATACAAGGTATTGAAAGAATTATCACTTCACACAAGCTTTTTTAAATCTATTAATTCCTATTACCAAATAAAGAATTGTATGTGACTGTATGTGAACACACACACAATAAGTTCTCCAATAGAACCCTGCAAATGGAATGTAGTCTTCTCTTTTCAGATTTTTTTTTCTAATAAATACTTTCCATATAGCTTAAAGGTTTGTAGGCAGAAGACTATCCAGCATTTAGTCTTTGATTAAATAATAACTGAATCAACCAAAGACCTTTAAGGATACTGAAAATATATTCAATATATGTTTAAAATGTGATATCTAATAAAATATAACTCTTTTTTCAGCATTGCATAAACAAACATGCAATGTTCCAGTGGCATGAAATAGATATTACAAAAAGCTGTCCGCTTTGAAGAGCTTTACTATAAGAAGAAAAGATTGAAATAGCTGTGGCTTATTAGAAGCAAACATAATAAGATTTAAATGATTACATTTCATGAAAAGAAGAAAAGGTTTTCAAATTGCAGTTTTTCCAGAACATAGGTATGATTCCTGGTATACTAATAGCCTAAGGGCACAACATATTGAATGACTTATTAAAGTTTCATGATACAAATTTATTTCCTAACAACACTGTAGGAATTTATTGTTTTCCATTACAGGAAGCATTGCTTCTCAGAGGTGTTTACAATTCTCAATTTGCAAAAATTAATTTTCAAATATAAAGAAGCATAGTAATCTTCATGACCTCCTCATTCTTCACACACAAACTTAGTTACAAACATGAAATAGCAAAATAGGTTAGAACAAGCAAACCACAGGTAGTAAAGAATTACAACTCAGAGCATCTTTCACTTGACCAATTCAATAGATTGTCCGAAAGAACGAAGCAGGGTGAGGTCAATCACTTATCTTCATGTCTATGCTTAGAAAAACAATGAAATGATATGCTCTTCGCTGAATCTGGATAAAAACATTATCAGCTTAAACTTATTCTCTCTCATATAAAAGCAGCTCATTTTTGAAATACTGCAGAGAGTATCATGGTGGTGAGCAGAATGGACTGCAAAAAAAAAATCATCAAATGAGAACTAGAAGAACCAATCACATTAGAGGTAGATAAAATGAAAAGTTATAAATCTGAGCTCTTGAGCCCAATTTTAGAAGAAGTATGACTAGTAAAGCTATCAGTTATACTCCACACAAAAAAGACTTCAGCTCTGCTTCTCTGTGAATATCACTGACTAGAAATTTTGAAATCAGGTCATTTCCATGGGTCCAATTACACAGAACCAAAATAAAAGAACCACCACACTTTCCAGTGAATCACTGTGAAGGCTGCAGCTTCTTAAACAAACAAAACTGACCAACAAATCAAATATTGAATGTGGTGTAAACACAAAAGTAACTTCAGTTCTGCACAATTTTCAATATTAGAGAATTCATAAAATATTACATCACAAAAGGTTAAATTATTTTGAGTTTGCTTTCCTCATTTTTTATCAATTTTATCAATAGATGTTTACCTAGGAGGAAAAAAACATGGTAATTTAACTCTCGAATGGTTGAGTCTTGACATTGCTCTTTATAGAAAGAGTAGAAGACAGTTACGTTTCATCATAAAATGAATTAGAATATTTCTTTCTATAGAGAAAATTCGAAGTAGCTAAGTAACCTTAGGAAGAAATATAGAAGCCATTTTAATTATGAAAATTCACAGGTATGTTCCTGCATCCTGCAATAAACAGTAGGGTTACTATTTATTCTACATCTTTCTGAATAGTGGGAAAATCTTAATAATCCCTGCTGAACAAGGAAGGTTACCTAGAAGGTTGTCAAGGCCTCAAAATCTGTTCCCTGCTCTGCTTAGTTCACAGATCCTTTGTGAATGCCCAGCTTGCTGCTATGACCCTGTCTCCTGTCTGGCATAATCTCCCCAGATAATGTTCAGTGTTTCCCAGGAAAGGCAATGTCTCCTCTCTCTCCAGATGGTGTCACCTTGACTGATCACTCTTTACAAAAAAAAATAAGATGCAAATTTGGAACAGAGAACTCAACCAAATGTTGTCTGTCACAGTAAAATTTGACAAATTCACATATATATGAAAAATATATAAAGTACGCATTCTACAGTGGAGCTTGGAATCCACTTTCACAATTATTTTTATTTATTTATTTTTTGCAGAGTGTTATTTCAAATAATTAAAAAAAAAAACAAACAGCAAGAAATTCAAATAAAACTTCATAAATTTCAATAAATTTATTTCCTGTGACATGCCAACACCTAATTGAAGAAAAGCTCAGGAGGGGTATGAGGTTAGTTTTCCCATGATAGACGTTTTGTTCTGATTATGCCGTGACAGCTGGAAAGTGAGTCTTAATTTTTTCAGAAGTGAATTTAATTGCTTTAGAGAGTCAGTTTAGCATATCACTTCAGAAGTGCCCCAAAGCTACAAGTAAACCCATTGTTAGCCAAATAGCTTCTTATTTGTAAGCTTCTTAGTTTAGGGAAGTAGTAACCAAATTATGTTTTCAATACCTTACTGAGTATTCCAGGAGTGGCCTCCAAATCTCATCCCTGTTGGAACATTTTCAATTAAAAATTTGATGATAAGGCTCCATGATAGTCTGAGAACCACTGATGGTAGATAATGGGCTATAATCCAATGAATTTGGGAATCCGTGGCTTAAAGGTTATCCTGGCAACACGGATAATCCATCAAGTCTAAGCAGTTTTACGGAAATAATTATTGAAAATATGATAATGATTTTTAAAGAAGTGGTAAAATTCCTTTTCTCAAAAGATAACGATTCTCAGCTTGAAAGAAGCTTATCGTAAGTGAAACAAATATATTTTATAATTAACAGTGATTTAACTATGCTGAGAGTACAAAAAAAGAAAATTACTGTTTTAATTATAGAAAGTTTTCCAATTATCCAAATATCATAACTGTATGTTTTCCACTACATTCAGTTCTTAGATAAATGTGAGATAGATACTTTTTATCAACAGATATTGCATCTCTAGTAACAGCTTTGTATTCTAGAGGCATATCAATTTCCAAACAAAATCTTAAAAATATTAAGGAAAATAATGTAACATACAGTAGGTATGGTGATATAAAATACAGCAATTATGTTGTACTTTTTTCCTGCAGTACAAAATTATGGGGTACATATAAATTAGAAATTTTAACTGCCATCTTGTATTTCAAATACTTGTTACAACTTTTTAACTGTTTTCCACTATATTGTAATGCTGTTTTTCATTTTGATTTTTTTTTTCCCTCAGTGGTAGGCCACAGATTAATTCATTAGCCATAAAGTTCAGAAACAAATTGCATTTCTACATGTCTACTTTATCCTTACTGACCTACTATTCATAAAAACATGATTCTATTACTATTACAGGTTGTCATCTGATTGAAGATACGATTATATCTTACAGATTGTTCTTATAGTAACCAATACACCTGTCATTATCCAATAAATAGGCCCTGTCTTAAAAGCAGAACTTCCTGAACAACATCTAAAAGGTAACTAAAATGGAGAGGACAAGCTCATTACTGTGAGACCATGCATAAAAAATACACCAATACAGTTAAAGGGAAACAAGAAAATCAAAGTCTGTAAGAAGTATAATTGTTTCAATAATACATAAATAAGACTGATGGAAGGTAATTATATTTCTCAAAAGATGCAGTTCATGGATCTGGAATGAGACTTTATTTTAAAAAAATCTCAAAGGAACCCAACCCCCAAATACAAAAATATCTAACAGTGTATGAGGAAAGCTCACTGAAATAATAAAGAAAAAAATAGATTAGCTTTAATACAGAGAAATTAAGACTTCTATTCTAGCACAACAAGTATATTTTGAAAACCCTTTAGCTGTTGGAACTACTGTTCTCATGTGAGAATTTGACCAGATATGCTTTCCATCAGGTAAAGCTTCTGTTCAAGAAAAGATGATGTTCCTCGTGTTAAGGAATTTTCAAGTGATTTTCAGTAAATATTGAATGTAGTGACTGGACATTATAGGAAGTACACTTGGTTGTTAATTTTAAATGATGTCAATCCATACAGGTACTGGGGATCTGTACTCACAAAAAAGAGAACACACTCACCAGAACACCAGAATTTAAATTACACTATGATCAACAATTCTGGAGTACGGTGCAGAGCTGTCAGACTTTTAAGGAAACTTTCCTTGGGGCACAAGAGCTCTCCATCCCCTTGTGTAGGAGGTCCAGAAAGGAAGGCAAGACACCAGCATGATGCCTTTTCTTAGTATTGATAGTTGATAACCAGTGAGAAGGTAGTTGATAACCAGTGATAGAAGGCCCTTAATGGCCCTTCTATCACATTTTGTTACTTATCTGTGGTGTATTTAGGAGCAGGATAGAACCACAGAATCAGAATCATTTGAGTTAGAAGGGACCTTTAAGACCCTGTAGTCCAGCTCCCTGCAATGAACATGGAAACCAGCAGCTAGATCAGGTTGCTCAGTGCTCAGTCCAGCTTGTACCTCAAATATTTGCAGGGATGAGGCACCCACCACCTCTCTGGCCAAGATGTTTGGGCGCTTTACTACCCTTATAGTAAAAAAACTTTTTCCTTATATTCAATCTAAATCTTCCGTCTTTTAGTTTGAAACCAATTCCACTTGTTCTATCACAACCGACCCCGCTAAAAACTCTCTCCCCCTCTTTCTTAGAACCTCGCTTCAGGTACTGAAAGGTTACTGTCAGGACTCCCTGGGTCCTTCTCTTCTCCAGGCTGAACATTCAATGTATGGATGTTTTCAACTCACCTGCTGCAGACGTCAACATGATTAATCATATATTCCAGGTCATCATCAGTAAAGTCATACTGATGTCCCTGATAGCAACAACTATCTCTTGTATCAAAAGAAGTATCTTGCATCAAGAGAAGTGAGACCAGCAGGTCCATGGAGCTGATTCTGCCCTTCTGCTCTGCTCTTGTGAGACTCCACCTGCAGTATCATGTCCAATTCTGGGGCCTGCAACACAAGAAGGACTTTGAGATGTTGAAGCAGGTCCAGAAGAGGACGATGAAGATAATCAGAGGGCTGATGCACTTCCCCTACGGGGACAGGCTGGAGAAGGCTCTGGAGGGACCTTATAGTGGCCTTCCAGTACCTGAAGAGGGCCTACAGGAAAGCTGGGGAGGGACTTTTTAGAAGGGAAAGTAGAGACAAGGGCTTTAAACTGGAAGAGGGTAAATTTAGACTAGATATCAGAAAGAAATTTTAATATGTAGACTAAATTCTAATAGGGTGGTGAGACACTGGAACAGGTTGCCCAGAGAGGTTGTGAATGCCCCCTCCCTGGAAGCATTCAAGGCCAGGCTGGATGGGACTTTGAGCAACATGGTCTAGAGGGACATGTCCCTGCCTATAGCACGGGGGTTGGAACTAGATCTTAAAGGTCCCATTTAACCCAAACCATTCTATGATTCTATCTCATTAATCCCACCAATTTCCCTCCTTTCTGACCTTTAGAAGTTAGAAGACTCTTACAATACACAGAAGAGTTATGATCTGTAATAGTAACTAAAAAATATAAAAAGCTTCTGCAGTATTAGGCTAAACTTACAGACTATTAGGCTAAACTTATAGACTGTGATGGCTGAAATTTCAACTAATAGTCTTCCAAATAAAGATAGCCTGGAAGTATATATATAACAGACATTGCTGAGGTGTGCAGTATGACATAGATAGGCCCATTTTTTAAAATTGCATTGTGCATGAGGGAATTTAGTAACTAGCTGTGAAATATAATTTCACTGAAATGTTACATTTGCTAGAATACAGCATATCTTGTTACAGTTATATACAGAGAACATAATTCTAGAAACCTAATTTTACTTTAACTAAGTATGGAATGTCCTTATGTCTTTTAGACAGGAGAATGACATTCACACTCAATATATATATATTTTTAAGAACCTTCTATCTTTCCATGTTCTGGGCCAGCAGGAGTTACGTGCTAACAGATACTGTTCTGATACTGCTTGCAGTGTTCATTAGAATTCAGTTTAATAAATTACTGAAATCTTAAATCTAGGAAATCAAGGTCACCTTGTAACTGTTAAGACAATGGAAAACACTAAGTAAATGCAGCATGCAATGAAAATTCATACAATGATACTTTCATTTTCTTATTGGCATGAAAGGTTTTCTGCACTACATTTAACTGTCATTCTACAAAATTTCAAGCACTGCAGGCAGATTAGCAATCACAATTGCTTCAGTACTTTACTATCTGCTGTATAGGATTATGGTGCTCCTTTCTTCCGACAGCACAAGCAAAGAAAAATTATTATGTCATCTCATAGGAACAGTCTAAATTTACTATCCAGGTATTAGAGAGAATGTACAAAAACATCTTACAAGACAGATGATGAATTATTCCTAAAAGTTTTGTCCCGTTGTAACTTTTAGGACCTAGCTCATCTCTAATGCTTAGCTTTTCTAACAGAACTGAGGATAGTCTCAACCACGTAAGTAGAAGTTAAAGAATAAGAAACTGCTAATTCATAAGCCTGCCCTCAGTGTAAAACCCAGACAAGACCAGCTCATGTATGCTGTTTCTTCTCTTTGCTAAGCCTACTTTTATACTTGTTTTGGCCTATTTTTTTTAGTCTCTCTTCAAACAGAAATCTTTCTATAATCATAACTGTTTCTGCCTCCATGTCTGGACTCCATCTGATAAACAGACTGTACTTTTATTTCATCTCTCTCTTCGATGACATGTTAAAAGTTCAGCAGTAAAGCCATTTCTAGCCACCTACTGTTTGAACATGTATAAGAAACATTATTTGTCCTGCCTTATTGGCAAGTCGATAGCTGACATTAAAAGAAAAAAAAAAAAAAAATTAAAAAGCCCAGGCAGTTTGAATTGAATTCATAATCTACTTTGGCAGGATTCTCTGAAGTACATACGTGTCATCTAAAAAGAATATAGCAACAGATACCATATTAGCCAATATGCTTCAGACAGAACAAGACTATCAAATCAAAATGATGACTTGTTATGAAAAGAACTAAAAAGAGCTGCAAGTGCTTGTTCAAAAACTATTCACACATTTGCAGTTATTCTGAGATATATCTTCAGTAATACTAATCTCTAATACATTGAGATTCAAACACAGCACTTGCAGTCACTGATTTTTATTATTATTTCTTTATTTTTAAAAGATTTAATTGTGGCAAGAATTCATCTCCATGATTCAGGCCAGCCAGCCATAGCATTTTATTCATATGCATGGGTGATTATGAATTGTCATCCATAAGGAAACAAGTAACACAACTGCTCTTCAAAACGTTGTTTAATTTCCTAGCATTTGTGACCTTATTACATCAGGCAACTATCAGATACTGAAAAGCAAAATGCAAAACCAATGATTCTCAATACCAGATTAATCTCCCATTTAGAATTCAGAAGCTTTTTGATAAGATACTGAATTCATATGTTGTCTTTCTCAAGCATTCAACAAGCATATGTTGCTGTGAAATCCATTCTTAAAGTGGATTTTGATGACCTGCCCAGGTTACCTCAATCTCTTTATGGTCTCAGTGCTCCAGATGTGGAATGCAGATGCATTCTAATGGGAATAGCATACAATTGGCATCACAACTGAAGAGGTCAGAAAACAGCAGCCTTAGTTTTATTCCAGTTTAGATGGCAACACAGGAATTAAAATCATTGATAAAGCTTCTCCTACCAGAACAAATTGGTTGGTCACTCCTGTCAGTGTTAAGAGGGAGTTTGCATGACAGACATTGAAAAAACAGTTTATCTCTTAAATGATATGATCTTGAATATTACTTGCCAAGTTTTTGATCAAATTCTATCCACCATGCTTCTGACTTCATTTTAACCCTGTTTTCATTGATCTGTGCAGTTGCTATTTCAGAGCAATGTTAAAAAGGGGTTACATATGGGCTGAACAGCAGAAGCTCTCTGTAAGATTTCTATTTAAAAACTCATGCAAGCCTAACTATATATAAACATCAAGTTTGGTACAAAGGGGTTATACTTTTGTCCTTATTTAGATTCTCATAAAAATTCTTGGGGAAAATAAAAGGTAATAGAAGAAATATGTGCAGATGAAAATAAACGCTTCCAGATATTTGCCATTCCTTTCAGCTCTATATAGGAAACACAGTGATAGTTTGGAAGTATTTCCCAGATGTTGAATGACAATGTGAAATATCATATCATCATAATTCATATTATTACTTTCTGTGGAGATGAAGAGCTGATTTAATATCTGGACTTTAAATACAAAGTTGTTCATGATACTTCCAAATTTTAATGCGTATTTATCTAAACTGAAATGTACTAATTATATAGGGATTTGAGTAGCAGCTTCTAGCTGTAGTTCTAAATCCTGTTAAACCACAATGTAAAGCTATGCCTACATTTAAAAAACCAAATATATATAGCAGGTATCTGCATTCTGTCTTCACTTTCAGATTCCCAAATAAGCTGTGTGGTAAGTGTTGGACAACTATGAAGGAAAAGAGAATCTACAGAGCAGTTTGGGAATAATAAAGCAATAACACTCTATATCCTCCTATTTCATAACAAAAGATTATTTTGCACTCCAAATAGTCCTGGCAAATCCCATATTTTTATTGGTGCTAGCTGTAATTTGGACAAATCAAGGGATCTTATTTAGTGAAAACTCTGTTGGGATCTGTCATATCTGCTGCCAAATTATATCTTCTTGTCATTAAAACATAATCTTGGTGTTTTATTATTGGACATCTTCAGCTTATGCTAGAAAATTAAATTTGGACTGGTACTTTGAATTCCATTCATAGTGCTGAGATTTCACCATCACACAAGTCATCATCCTTAAGGATAACTTTGAAAAAAAATCAGTTCTCTTTTTTTTTTTTTTTTTAAACTGCCTTATTATGTATGTAGAAATAGCAGAATAAGCTACAGTCTTCAAGTCAGATGCTATATTAATAAAATATGTATACTTTAGTGACAAGTTCTTTTTATCCTTAGGGAAAAGGACTGTAGTGAGACTCTTCTGGAAGACCTCAAAGCTGAAACATGTGCAAGACAAAGCTAGAGTAAACATTTAAGTTCATGAACTCATTATAAGCAAATTTAGCTAAGGCAACCATTTGCTTTTTTTCTGATGATAAATGTAAAATAACAGGACTTCACAAGTGGTTACTATGCCAAGGTTTTCCAAGTGAATATTATCAGAAACCATTAAAATTCTCAGTGTGGAACCCAGAGTCAAGATTGGATGCATGATAGCACCACTGTTATTTAAACAACAGAGAAATATGCATCTAATGGATACCAAAGGTTTTGGAATGACATAGAAGTGAGTGCAAATACATTCACTCAAGCTCTGAGCATGTGGATGCAGATATTTTTACTTCAGGTAAGCTATGCTGTTCTCAATCACCTATTTTTTTTTTTAATCTCCCTATAAGCTGGCTGTGATTGAATGCATGAGGCCCCCTAGGCAAAGACATCACTTTTGAGTTGCAGAGGTACTTATCAAAATTGTCCGTATTAAGGTTCTGTCCATGGTATAACAATTTTCTTGAGGAAAAGAGTGTATCTGAATATTCAGCTGATTTTATTAAATCAGTTCTCCTAGGCCATGCTCACATCCTTTGGGGTGTTTGATTTTCATGAACATTTGAGTGACTAACTTATTGGCATGCACATTTGTGCAAAGTTAATTTCAAAGTACTATGAACCAGTATTTGCAGAAGGAAAGTAAAATCCACACACAGAAGTATTTGTGCTAGAAGGGCTTACTGCTGTGGGATTTATCTGATTTACCACGAAATCCCAACCTCCAGCAGTCAATATCTACCAAACCGCACATGATCTTCAGAGTTCAAAATTATTTCAATAACTTGATTTTTTAAATAATTAACGTTTGTTTTGAAAAAAAAAAAAAAAACAAAACAAACAAAAACAAACAAACAAAAAAAAAACCTGCTCACAAACAAGGAGCAGAAAAAGAGGCCAAGCTTTAAAAACGAACATATCAACTACTTCAAACCACCAATTTCCAGCAATTATTATTTTAGTAGATATATTTAATGGATATAAATATTTGTAGAATATTGGACAGGGTATTTAGTTTGTTTATTCTTTCATGGGAATAATATAAACGTAATGTTACTGCCAATGCCAGCTTTGCACGCATTTTAATATTCCTTTATTTTCCTATCATCTCTCTTAAGAACAGACTCATATTTCCCCTCCAGAAGTTTGAAATAACAGGTCATATCTATGGAAAATATAGTTTTATTTGAATTATTGAGTAAATCATTGCTTCTCCAGTTCATTAAACTCAGTAAGAAAATTCAAATTCATATATATTTTTCTCCATTTTCATGTACATTTTCCAGTTCTGCTGCTCATTTATTTTCAATATGAAAGATGTATTAAAGTATTAATCTATGCTATCAACATCTAAGGGAACTAATGATAGTTTCACATGAAATTCATTGTATAATACTGTAATCACACTTTGAAGAACCTCTCATAAAATTGCACTGAGCTGAGGACAGAGCCTCAGTAGGGCTGAGCTGTAGTTGTTAAACTACATTGAAAAAAGATATGTGCTTATGTTTTTGCATTTATTTCTGCTTCAGAAATACATTTGGATTCCACCAGCTGTGGTTGTCAAGAAACATGCAAATTAAAAAACAAACAAACAACAACAACTTAGAGAACTCAAAACAAAGTTTTAGTAAGGTTTCATTTTTCTAGGTGAAAATGCTTCTACTTTGCTTATCACTGCAGGATTTGTAGGAAAAGAAGAAAATATAATAAGTTCTGCTGCCTTGCTTTTCTGTGATCAATGGAAGAGCTGAGTTCAGAAGATAGAGTATCACCTGCTGGGGTGGAGAGGCTCATTTAAAGTTTTTAGAAAGATAATAAAATATTCACATAAGAAATGAACTCTAGTGCATTGTTTGGAATGGAATAATCATAACAAATATTAAAGTTATTGCTCATGTGTAAGGGCACATTGTTGTTACATTTACTACTGAAAATAAAAAAACTGAAAAAGGTCAGAAAAGAACGAGGCTCTTCTTTCTTCAAAATCTACGTGGAATGAAGCAGAAGGGAGAACCCTGTATTTGGTTTCTCCTGAATCAAGGTGGCATAAAAAAAATAAAAGAGAATCAGAAAGTAACCTGGACAGCTTGTTAGAAGAACGTCTCCAGAACTCCTGTGCTGCTCTGCTTCTCTAAAATCTTGCACTCACGCACAGCAAGTGCCTTGGAAAGCAGCATGTCAGTGGGATTATTGGGTAGGCAGAAACCTCGCCTGGGGAGAATTGTACCTATTTTATTCTTTTTAGAATATGATGTGCAGGGCTTACCAAAAAAAAAAAAAAAAAAAAAAGGATTTGAAGAAAGGTGATGCTAACCTGCAAAAATGTGAAAGAAAATAAAAGGTGCTCTGGGGGCCAGCACAAAACACAGAATGAACGAAGGATTTCTTACTCATATGCACGAACAGAGCTACATTTCACTTCCTTCACAAATGGAAGGTACCACTTCTTTTTGTGCTCCTACTTAACAGGCAGGTAGTCTCCTGGGAATCCTCCCTCTGGGAGCATAGCTTGTAAGGGACATTATAAGTTTTCTGACCTTTACACTTCCCTGCTTCAGGGTCTCACATCACAGTTACCAAACCTTTAGTAAAGGACTTCAGGCTGTCAGTCAGAGCTAGCTAATACCATGCCATCCAGCCAGGTCAACATGGAATAGAAACAAATGTTTAATTTGCAGGCCTAACACAGACATCATGGTGAAGCCTAAAAGACTGCTTCCAGTGTAGTATATATTACAAATACTTAATTTGTGATGATTGAAATCTGACTTTCTCTGACTATTAGTTTGCCTACATCAATGTATGATAAATCCAAAATATTACTTCTAATAGCTCTCTACGCATAAGGTCAAACAGTTCATTACAGCAGTAGATGGGGAAAGGGAGTTTGAAGGAGATAGATAATTAGCTTTACTCTCCTCTTATTCTCTCCTCCCAGTTTATATCTTTTTCTTCCCTGTTCCTCTCCCCAGCAGACAGCCTCACCATGCTATCTCTCCTGACATGGCATGGAGAAAAAGCTCCAGGATTGAGCGTGTACATGTCAGAGATACATCCTTTCCACTGTTACAAGCATTTTTAACAGATGCTCGTAATAATTAAACAGCACTTCTTGTACCAAAAAAAGTCCTTTGGAAAACAAAACAAGTTTGGATTAAATGTAAGATTGTGTTATTTTAAAATTTGTGAAAAGGAAAAGAAGTAATTTAAGATGAGCTTACACTGTATACAAAATGTTCTACCTTTCGGCACTGTAAGAAAACTCTTGCCTTAAGCCATTGACTTTGGCCTCACAGGTTAATTAATCCATTGTTGTTCTGCGTACAGTTAAGTAAACGTTAGTTGAAGCCGATAGTTACCTTTCCAGGTAGGTATGTGACAAAAAGTGGTGTTTTATGTTCTCCCTCCATTCCAAGTGTCCATACAGATGCCAAAAGGACTGATACAGGGAAACAGCAAGCAGATTATATTTATATAGCACAGGTAAGTAAACTCACCCCAAACGCACACATCTCCTCCAAAAGAAAAACACATTTGCAGGTACCAGAAACTGCAAGTTAGGATTTGAACCTAGAAGTTAGACACAAACAGTTTAAACCTTCAGATTGTTAATTTTTTTTTAACACAGTAACTGTAACCCCTAATGAGCAGAATTTTTCATTACTCATGACCTTTCCTGCGAATCTCTGGGTCAGGAGGACAGAAAATGATACTTGGTGAAAATTCTGAGATAGTGAATGTTGTATAAAGCCATAGTTGATATTTATTGACATGGTGTTAGGAAGCTTTGCAAACATTAGGTCATACCTGGCCCTTGAGCCCACGGCAACATCAATGGATGTTCCGCAAAGATTCCTGCTTTTAGCGTTGTCATCCTTTATCTTAGCAAACATCAAAATCTGGGCACAAAAGACAGAAAATGAGCTATTGATTTTTCAGTATTGTCTTAACCTGCAGCTTAATTGAAGGTCAGTATATGTATTCCTGTCAAAGACAGACTTTTGCTATTCATTGTCGTTATCTGACACAAAACTCTCCTCAAGAAGGAGAGCACAGATACTTTTCAGACAGTGAATAGAAGAATACACAGCTCAACACCTTCAAACTAAGGAACACTGAGGCATGGAGAACAACAAGACCAAAGTAATTGGATTAGATGTCAAAAGCTTTAAAGAAGCTGGAGCAAGGGGAGGGAGGGAAAAAGAAGAGGAAGAGACAGAAAGAAAGGGAGAGAAAGACAGAGAGATGAATGTGTATTTGCCATCAAAAGACAACAAATAAATTGTCTCTTTAGAGAAAGTGTATGGCTGCCTTTCTCTTTCTGTGTTGTTCATTCTCTCATTGAAGGATGTACAACTGCAAACACTTCCTAACAGTGTAATATAGTAGTTTTTGTAAATAAAAGGAGCTTGTTTTATTAGAAGACAAATGTAGTATGACAGTAAAACAGAAGTTGACAGATAACAGATAGGAAAGAAAATCCACATCTTTCTCTTATTTCCTGTTATTGCTCTTGCTTAGCTAATCCTTCACCATCATCTGCTCATGAAGGATCAGATTTTGCCACTTCATATTTGTCATTCAAGAAGGAAGTAGTAAAGATTATTTTAGAATAATAATAATAAAGTAGATTTTCATTTATGAAGCTTGTACTTCTGTCATTAACCTACTTCAGGTCACTTTCCCCCTCCACATTAAATTAATTCATTTTTTCCCCTGGATAAGTCAATCAACATCATTCTATACTCCTCCTGCTTCCTGTTTAATGGCTAAAGAGCTGGACAGATGAGCAAAGGAGAAAGATGCATATCTATTTAGTCTCACATTGCAGTAAAGCTCCTTAGATGGTTACAGTCAACTCAAAATGTTTTGGTAAAATCAGACATTCAAGTAAAAATCTTTCCTTTCTGTCAGTATCAGACTTTTTGAATGAACTTTAATCTGTTGTCAGAATGTGACTACATGATCACAAGTATACAGAGTGAACTAAACATCAAGTCATTCCCATTTAATTCAGAAGAATTTTGCAGTTGGAGGAGCATTATCTTTAAGGTCCTACCTGTCCAAACCGTTCTCCAATATGACCATACTTGTATATATGAATTACTTCATGATGGATGAGTAACAACAGTTAATTGTCACTTGCTCCAGAATGTGTACAGACAAGAGCATACAATGTTGACATCTTGTAGGGGTTCATATTTGAACTACAAAACTTAGTAGTATAACTACTAAGTTTTCAAGTGCTTATTAATTAACAAATCTGTTTCTTATTTTAGAAAATGTATGGACTGGCATTTCATCAGAAGGGCTCCAAGTGTGCAGATTTGTATCCAAACCAGTCAGAGCTTCATCCGTGACATGCATCAACATTCTGGGGTTTCTAGCACAATCTTGAGCTCATACTACAGTCACAAAGCATGCACAATGATGTGGAACAGTACAAAATCTACAGTAGCATGTGTATGAGATTGGAGCATTACTCTTAAACAGCAAAACTTATTAGTTAGCTCTGGCGAGCATCCTAAATAACTGTTATTAAAACCTTTTGTATGACATCTTTGAGTATAGTGCACATCTTAACAATACAAGAAAATATTTTGGAATATATGTTGCCTGTTTGAAGTATATTAAATGTCCTAATATTCTGCATCTATACACAGAAAAGAAAGTTACCGTAGGTTGCTAGATGAATATAGAAAATAAAAAACTTTCAAGAGATCTTCTTAATGGATAGCTAAAAGAAATTCAGCTACATGTAGATAACCAAAAAGAATAAGATTCCACTTCTATAACTCATGAGATCAGATAGAACAGCGGGATGTAACTGATGAAAATTAGAATACTAAGACACAAAGTACTTGTACTTCTAAGTACAAATACGGGAACATTAATACCCTGCAAAGAACAATAAAATGAAGTTGGTTTTGGAACAAGGGGATCAGGAAAGCACTCTGACAAATGAGAAGTGATTAGAAGTTCTTGACTTGTTTATGCCAGAAAAAAAAAAAAGCTTCACAGAGACAGGGCTGCTTTCTCTAAGTTCAGGAGGGTGACAGATTCCAGAGAAGTAAATACAAGTAGTATTAGCATGTTGGAAAGAAGAGACAGAGGATATAAACCAGCAATGAGTAAGACTTTTTAGACACTAGAAGATCCCCAAACAATAAGATAGGCAGTTCTTCAGGAACTCAGACTACTATGAATCTCTTCACTTGCAACATCTCCATTATCTCCAAACTGACACATTTTTCCTACCTTAATGGCTATTCGTTTACACTATTTGATAATTCTTTGTATGTCTTGCACACTGTACACAATTATGCAAATAAGAAAATACAAGCACAGTCTTCAGTTCTTACTTTGTATGTTACCCTACACAGTACACAGCTTTGAAATTTGTAAATTTCATACACAGAATTAATCTCATTTTTGCTGTGTCTTCATGTTTACTTCAGCATAAAGATGAAAATCATGGTTTTGTGTTGTTATAACATTTAAATTGTGACACTTAAAATACATGTCTGTAGGTAACTTTCACAGGGATTCCTCACACGTGAGCATCTCAGTTGTAAAAACTACTAACATTTTTTTACAATGCTCACTGCTTTTCTGTGCATTATATGCTTCCAAAGTTTGCTGTTTATTTGCAAGTGATTTTAGTCCCCACTATTGTCTTAAACAAATGAATAAGAAGCTAAAACTGTACACTTTGTGCTGATCAGATGTGTAGATGCCTTTATTCCCTCAACCTATATTGTGTCATGACAGCTAATTTTCTCATTTTGCTGTACAGGCATTACAAATTGATCATCATTAATACTCACTTTTTGCCTGAGGTTTGATTTTTCATTAAAAGAGCATAAATAGAGCAAGTTTCAGCTTACTGCAACAAAAAAAAAAGTCTTTTTTTGATGAAGCCAATTCCAAGCTACACTTAGATGGACAAGAGCCATCTGCCTGGTTATCAGCTGTCCCACCTCGTCCTTTCTATGCGTATGACTTCTCTATATCGTAAGAGAACTCCAAAGAGCAGGACTTTCTAAGATACAGTCAGGTCTACCTCTTACACAAAAATTCCACAGGTTAAAAGAATAAATAGTCATCCCACTTAATAAAGATTGTCTGAGTTGCAACACTTTTAATGCCAGCCATGAGGTATCAGCAGTTTTGGGGCAAAGCATTGAGGAAGAACGTAGAGGAGTGTAAATAGAGTTAATGCTTAGAGGTTAGGACTTCCCGTGACATTACACTCATACTGCACTGAAATGACGATGCTCCCTGCTGTTGAACACAGTTTACTACAACCCTCTTCCAGCATCAAAAGCTATCAGAAATTCATCTCTATGGTTCTTGCAGTTGTACCTTAATCATAGCAGAGTATATCAGGAAAACATATCACCACCATTACTGACACTTGTCTGACATCCATCTCTTAAAGAACAGTAAACCTTTTATACATTTATACACTAATGTTATCCCAGAGCACGAAAACAAACCTTAAACTGATAAAAATGGAAAATAACTCTTCTATTCCCAGCTGATACTGCCTCTGTTCAACATGCTCAAAGTAGGCAATTGCCCAGTACACAGCTTCATATCTGTGTGGATTTTACAGATAAAAGCTGTGTACAAGAAGGGATTCAGCATACAGTTCACTGAATATCTCCATTTTTTTTTGTATTGAACTACCTATAAAATGTGATAGCTAAATGTTTACTACATTGATGATTTAACTCGCTTGTAAAATGCCTTGAGAACAGCAAAATAAAACTCAGAAAATGAAGTTTTATTATTTTATAGTTATCAGACAAATTCTTAAACATGATTTCCTTGTTAGAGACGGCTGGGGGGAAGCTTTTTATTCAACTTTTGCTTTCTGTTGAGAAAAAGCCACTAGTGAAAAAATATTTTCCCAAGTTTGCGAATCTCTATTATCTGTAGTTATGAAGCTTTCTGACAGTTCTTGTGATTTAAGGCACACAGAATTGGCTGACACTCCTCAGACATTTGGCAGCCATCAGACTTTCCTTAGCACAACTGTAACGACTGTGTTTGAAGTAACAGTCCTTCTGAAAGGCAGATGGATCCCTGCCCAGCCTGCTCCCTCAGCTGATTCACTGGAAGAGAGAGTGGAGGAGGAAATGTACACGTTTTACTTTGTGCAGAATGGAGCCTTAGTCCCAGAATTTATTCACATCTAACCATTACCTGTAAAGAGGCAAGAGAAAATGTGTTTGCTATTATGTGTTTTACCTAGTGTGCAGTTGCAGAGAGGGAGGCATAATGGGTTTTGGTAGCTTATGCATGAAGCCCGTGTTGTAGCTGTGCTCTGGTTTGTGACACACTTCGCTTGCTCTCTGACTGCCTCAAATCCCACCTCTGACTCTCATGTTCCCTTTCACAGTCTCCCCTGAGGCTTTTTAACAGCTCATAGTATGAGATATCAAAGTTACTGAGAAAAAAACCTTTCCTCCTTAGAAACCACCTGCTATTGCCTCCTCTTCCAACACTTTTGAGTTCACTGTATGGGAAACTGATTCTATGATTCTATGAAATCAGGAAAGAAAAATTCTAATTTATAACTGCAGATATACTGCCTACAGTTGCAAGTCTGCCCATCTCTCTCCCAATATAACTCTCCCATCAAGCACAGGGAAGATATCCAAGGAGAGAGAGCTCTTAAGTATGTTCTCAAGCCATCTGTGAACATTTTAAACCGTGTTCCAAAGCACACAGGAGACTACAGCATCATATGGAATGTAAGTGAAATGCACGGCATGGGGCTGGATCCAAATAGATGACTTCTGTAGGGAGGATAGCAACAACCCACACATGTTTTTTTGGAGCATCATTTTACATCTCCAGAGTCAGACTGGTGAGTATTAGGCTATACAACTCTGTGCTTACAGATGATTATTTTGATTAATTAATATGCTTCTGTAGAAAGACAAATCTTTTATGGACTTTCTTAGAAGCAAAACCAGCACAGAACATGCTGATATTGAAGCTTTCCTATTTCCATCTTCCATGTGCAGGAGTAATGCATTTGGAGTCAGAGAAAAAAAGAAACAAAGACATATTAAATATATGCCTAAGACTAGAAACTTCTGTCTGAATGAATTGCTTTATTTCAGAAACCATGCCAAATTGATTTCTTTAAATAAAGGTTTATTTTAACCTTCCTTTGTTCATTGTGAGTAAACTCTTATGGTAGCCTGTCTTTTGGAGTTAATTGCTGCTTGTCTCCTTGGATATCATCATTTGCATAATTGTGATTCTTTTCAATAAAAAGGGATTATATAATCTTGGAGAAGCAAACATCATAAAATTTAAATTTACATGAAATTAAAGAAATAAGTGTTCCATGGTAACAGTGCTATTAACTTCCACCAAAGAATAGAGTCTTTAATACTATAAAGTCAACATATTTATAGAAAATAATTTGGACTATGCTGCTTTTCAAATGTCATGCAAAATTAAAACATCAGACCATACTTTGAAGCAACATTACTGAAATAAATATTAATGCCAACTTTATGTTTGTAATAAAGACATAAGGTTCTCCTGAGGTCAATTTCATATTTCTGACTTGAAAAAATTGTAAGAGTAAAAGAAGCAGATGGATAGTCATTTTATAAATATGTGTAAATTTTGAAGCATGCCATGTAAAGTTTTCTATTTCTTCCTGTAGGCACGACATAACTAGTGCTTGCATAAATGAACTGCAACAAGATGCAGTGAGATTCTGAGTTTATAGTAGAGTTTTTCCTGCCAGGGTAACTGGACCATTTTACCTCTTCCTTCTTTAAAGTATGGATTAATTAATTGTATTTGTTCTTATTGCCACTAACATTTGAAATTGCTGAGAGAACATGGCAGGCTAATCTAATTAAGAAAGTGCTTTGTAAGCTGAAGAATAAAACCAAATTAGTTCAAAGACCTGACACTGAAGAGCTACCAACCCAAATTCTCTAGCATTGTGTCAGTAAATTTTTAAATAATTCTTTCACAATGCATTGTGACACATTCAATAGTCTAAGAAATTAAATTAGGCCAATCTGTAGCATAAAAACAAATAAACAACCACTCGCACCTCTCTCCCGCTTTGTTTAGAGCCATCCAGTTTCCCACAAAATTTCTGTCAAGAATTTCTTACAATTAAACCAGGATGAAGTCCTCGATTGTTGCAACCTCAAATAGATCAGTATAGAGAACATAACTATGGAATATTATATGGCACTCAATGCAGTCACCTCTCTTCCAAGAATGGTAACTTTTGAAATAAGATGATGGAGACACAATTCAAAGCACAACATACATTTTAGAAATAGAAGAAACTGATGAACCTGAACTACTTTAAAGCTGAAAAAAATTGCTGCTCCAGCCTGAAAACAAGTACTTTTTCCTTTTACTTTATAAGGTAAATAGGCATGACAGAAAAAAAAAGAATAATCTAGATGTCATCATGATCTGAGAATCAATTAATATGAGTCTATTGCCTTAGCACACCATGCAGTTCCTCAGCTCAGCACAGTGAGCAACATGAAGTCTTAGAAAAAGCTACTGGCCCCATATCAAGGCATTTCTTTGCCTTCTGGTTTATTTTTTTTAGTTCAGAAAGACAGATAAAAATCATCTAGCCTGTGATGGCCATCTTAGCCCTCAGAAAAGAGTAACTGTATTTTACTTGTTTTTCCCAAATGACAAATGCTCTTAAGACAGTAAATCGGAATGTCTCTTCTACCCTGCACTGCCACATCTGCTGTGAGGATTTGGGAAGCTATGAATTGATGTTCATAGCAAAGTAAACAATTTTATCACTGTTCAGTGTATACAGAAAAAGATACCCAAAACAATAAAACCAACTGTATTTATTTTAGGCATGAATCTTGGCTGCGATAATTGGCTGGCAATATAGACAACATAGAAAATCAGGCTATGCATGCCTTGTATTTGCCTTTCTCATTGCAGCCACATATGTTAAATATTCCAGTTAGATTAGAATAAAAATCAAGGGGAAAATAGTAACTAAAAGTGTAGGTGTGGAGATCTTTTATTCATTCATTGATAGGAAAAAGAAACCATTTCTGGTTCAATAATTGCAAAATGTTGGAATGCTTCCTTCAGAAAAAACACCCTTGCAAAACACATTTTCATGTTTAGCAAAACAAAACAAGGCGAAGGAAATACTAGGTATCCATGTCTTGGGATTTCATCTTGGGATAGGAAAACATTTTCAAGTTTGGAATAGTGACTTAAAAAAAAAAAAAAACCTACAGATTTGTGTTATCCGTCACATGTATCGGATCCTTGGTTGCCATGTAACTTGCACCTATGCAGTACTAATCTAAGGTGTGCTGGAAATGTTCAAGGAAATTTATTGGTCATAGGCATACATTCCAGAACCGTCCAGAAACATCTTGTGAGCTACACTTTTGTTCAGAAAAGTAGTAATGGAGATTCTGTACAAGCTTTATGTGACTTAAAGTATACATAAAATGTATCCTCTAGCTTAAAAATGGATGGGGGAAATTTCCATTTCAATTGAATTATGTCATAATTACTTTGTTAGGGAGAAATTATTATCTTTTTTAATCTTCATTTTTAAAAGGTTTGGGATACTGTAAATACATAGCTCAGTGAAATATTTTTTTTCTCAATAACTAGAGATGACAACAAAAAAACAACAGCTCGTAACTCCAAACTGTTTTTCTAACTTCATGTCCAAATGTTAGATAGAGAGTGATAAAAAGATAACAAATAAATGAGCAAAACCTGTAGCCAGACAAGCAACGCACCAGCAAAACTGCATTCTTTCGTATATAGCTTTGTAGTAAAATGGTAGAATCTGTGCTAGTGTTGAAAAAGAGAGCAAGCTGGAATTTCTCCTTGAAGTGGAAGGATGAGAAGTGGAAGATTTTTTTCTAGAATTGAAAGCACTGTGAATTACACCTACACATACAATGTTGAACAGCAAACTATGCTCCACGGGAACGGCTGCAGCTTTCACAGAGGCATGACAGTGAGGTTAACCCACTGGATTACGACATGGGAAGTAATGCTTGTGATAAAGTCATTGGCAGCCAGAACTTGATGAGAACCCAGGTGTTCTACTCTTATCTAGATTTTCTCTAGCAGACAGAGCTCTTCCGGACAGACTGTCTTCTTTTGAGCACAGATGGTTGAAATTAAAATAGCTATGACACTTCATTAACATTTTGGGGACAGCTGCTTTCCGTCTATTCTTTCTGTCTGGACTGATTTTGTCCTTTGCCAAGTTTGGATCTGTACCTCATGTAACTCAGACAGCAACACAACGCAACGAGTCACTGCTACAGCAGTGCTCTGAAAAGTTAGGCATTACTCTCTGCCAGTGCCTGCACCACCTGGCTCAGACTGGGAGCTGCAGAAATGGTCATTAAACAAACACACATCCCCATGTGTCCTCCAAGGTTGTGTATCTAAGTACATATGCAAAAAAAAAAAAACAACCAACCAAAAAAACCTTAAATTGTTACTGTACTATATTATACTATAGTATAATTTGTGTTATACGTACATAAAGTACATTTCAGAGGATTAATTCAAACATTTTAATGAAATAAGAGAACAAGACAACCACTCCTTGCTTCTCAGTGTATGACACTATTCAGTGTACACCATTCAGAACGATCCAGCCTAGCAGATGTTATTACAAGGAATTATTCTGATCCATTTTTTCCAGGAATAACAGCAAAATCAGTATCAAAAACATGATAACTATGAGCACAGAAGCAACAGAAGTTCTGTTATTGCACCCTCAAGAACAGACAAAGACAGCATCATGTTCTTCTTAAGAAAAATACAAATAAATAAAAATAAGGTAAAAAAAATCAACAAGGGCATTTGTCTGGAAGTTTAAACACCCATGCCATATTGCTTTGCTTTATTCCTGATTCCTGGGCTTATGAAAAATATTAGCTGTACATTACACCCAATGTGTGATTTTAAGTCTGGATTAAAATAGCTATTAAGAGATAAGAATCAATGTAGAGTGTTCAAATGCACAGCAAGCCATTATTACATGCAGCCAGTACAGATTGCATACTAGCTGCATATTTTCCAGAATTCTAAGTTAAATGTAAGTTACTGCTGCCACCAACAGGATATTCCTCAGTATATTTTATCCTTGTAGCTCCCTAAATTTGCCTTTCAAACTTCTGTATACTTGCAGGATACTTCCGCTGTGATTTGAATTTCACAATCAACACTGAAAAAGCTATACAGCAAAGAACTCTACGTTCCTAGTAAACACAAAATATACATTATTTTTCCTCCTCATGAAAAAAAAATGTACAGAAAATAGCCTACTGTCCTGGGTATAAGTCGATTGCTTCAAAAAACAGTTCCTCACCCAAGCAACACAGAATAAAGAGAGCCTATGAAATGGATGAAGAGTTCGATCTAGTGAGTACCATAAAAAGTAGATTGACACTACTTGAATTTTTTTACAGTATCAAGAGATTCTATTTACAGATAATGTAATCACGGTACAACCATGTTTAGAGCAAACTGACTGAAAAGAGAGGAAAAAATACTGGGATGAAAAGCACTGCTGATATAGATGAGGGTCTCCTCCTTTTCACATTCTTCTGTTGATCTGACCTTGTTTGGCATGTGTGCTTGTTTATGAGAGGGGAGCAGAAGGAAAAGTGAGGGAACTGTCTTGGTTCACATGATAGATGGAGGGGTGGTTTGCAAGTGACTTCACAAAGCATCCAGGCTTTGTAGAAGGGCACGGAACATGGCTGAGGAGGTGTCCAGCAAGGCTGTACCATAAAGATCACCCCCAACCCCCCTCCCAAATAAATAAATAAAAACAAGTAAGAATTATTTTTCATTACAGCTGCCATAATACACTGGTAAGTATCAGTGCTTGCCAAGATGATAGCAAAATTATTGTCTGTAAGAACAAAGCTTTGACAAGACTAGCAGATTTATAAACAAATCAATTCTAATCTGTTGAAAGGTCATCCTTCCATTAAGACTGAATAGGAATGAGATTAAATTACATGGTTGGCTACAGACATCAACAACAGGGCACCAAGCAGAGGGGCAGTTAGGAGCTGAATTGCATTAAAAGAGTAAAATAATACTCCCCATCTTTTCTCCTGAACACTCGTGTGAGGCTGGCTAGACAAGATCACATTGATATATCTATATGGTCAAAGGGAAATGTACAAGTAAAGAAATGCTGTAATGATAGTTCACTCTGTTTTTACACAATAAATGTTTCTTTCCTCCTCTATAAATTAGGTCCATGTGATGAAACCTGCAATGGCAAGATTCAACTGCTGTGGTTCATTCTCTGCTGTTTTCCTTCCCTGCAAATTTTCCTTCTGAAAGGCACAGAAACAAGATGCGTATTCTGCAATAACGGACAAAGAGGAGCTAGAGAAGGAAAGGGACAGAACAGAAAGTTTGACTTCAGCACCCAAATCCTCATAAGAAAAGTTATGCTCTAACTAAAAGGATAAGGAAATACAGTTAGTGTCTGGATAACTTACTTCACTTTTAATGTTTCTGCAAATTCCAACATGAACAGGCCCAATGTAAATCAGCTTTCCTCACTAAGCTGACGGCTAAACTACAGCAGATGCCAGAGGATTTTTAAACTGCACAGGTCACATTTAGAGGCTGATGCAGTACAATGCTGATATTGTCTACTAGCTTGATTTCAGCATTCCCTTTGAAGGTAGAAAAGCACTTTGCAAAAGACTGAGAGAAAACAGTTCTTCACTTGTGCCCTCAGAATATGTTTTTAAACTACCTTTTCATTTCTAATGTAAAGACAAAGAAAACTAGTCACTAGAGAATCACTATTAAATATAATATAACATGCATTTCTTGTTCTTTTTCCAACGTTTGCTTTAAATGTGTCACTAAATATGTTAGCTTAATTAGCTTATACTGGCACCTATTGGTGAAAAATAATATTTGCAAGCGCCATTATTAATTACTGCTAGCTCTTTAATCACAAACAACAATGCTCTTTGTAGTAATTATTGGCTTGCACACTTCCCACTTCATTTCCAGTGTATTTTCCACTGTTTTAATTGTCTTACAATAATCTGGTGTTGAGAATAATGAGTATGGGTTAAAACTGTTCTTATTTATGTAAGAGTTAGATTTGTTTTCTTTTTATCTTGAAAGTGTTCTAAAAAAAGTTTCTTAACTGAGGCTCATACTAAGAAAACCTGCAAAGAATATTCAGTCACTGCGGTCAACCAGAAATCAGATGACAAAACAGTGTTTTTACAGGGAAGCATAGAATGTCTGAGTCTTAGCAAGCAAATGATTACCCACAGCCAGTATTGAAAAGATGATTGAAAATTATCCTTGGAATGGTAATTAATTGGATACTAAATTATTCCCAAATAGAACAGATTTAGAAATACATTTTTCACTATATTTTTTCTTATTGATTATGGATTTCATTATTTATTCGAAAAGGGGAACACTTTGAATCCCATTGTTTTTCTGTTTCACATCAGCTGCTCCTTGCCATGTCCAGAAAACATTTCCTAAGAAATCCAAATTTCAGCTGTTTTAAATGCCACTGCTCTGTAACTCAAATAACTTAACCACAGGATTCTTGTGCCATTGTACCTGTTCTGGGACAGCTCAAGTACCTTCCAGTTGCTGCTTCAGAGAAACACCAGTGTCCTTGCATACCTGCTAGACATTTCCTGAATGTTTAGAATACCTAAAACTGGCTTTAGATTTCAGTATTTAAGCAATTGCATTTTACACTTAATATTCAGAACAGCTTCACAAACACACTTGCTTGCACTGTCAGCTTGTCAGCCACACAAATAACTAGTATGAATAAACAAACTGATGCAAAATCCTGGATCCATGGTGCACCTTCTCTTATTGCTCAGTTATTTATCATTTCCCATTGTTTCTTGGAAATGGATCACCCAGTCAATCAGATGAATTAAATGGAATGGCTCACTTGCACGCTTCAACATATATATATATTTATAGTGAATTTAGTTAATATTCCATACACAAGGAGATATTAGGTACACAATATAGATATTCCATACACAAGAGAGACAAAAATATATAGCAAAGTCAAAAAGAAAAAAAAAAGGCAATGCATGAGATACTATTTGAAAAGCACTGTCCAGCTTTAGCAATAAAAAGAAGTGCAGGAAAGGAACACAGTGTCTACTAGACATTGTGACCATATCTTCTTTCACTTTGAGCTCTGTAAAGATGCCCTAAGCACACATCTTTATGGCATTGTGGTTGTGATTTCATTTCACATCATAAGCTGCTATCAACACAGCCTTGTCATTGCAATTTGTCACACATAGTAGCGTGAACATTCTCTATCTCACCGAAATTTTTATCTCACCAGTCACAATCACAGACTGCTAGTTTAAAGCAGAGCTCTCAGACATTATGAGAAGATGAAATCACAAAAGATAACATTAATAGACATTGCCACCACCAGAGAGACAAATACTGTAGCTTTTCTGGAGCTTATAAAATCAAAGCTAAAATGACATAATAGCCAAGCTTTCACATACATATACATATGAGTGAAAAAAAGAGAATCCACTTACAACACTTCTGAATTTCTCAAGAAACACATCCAATGCTGTTTGTGTGAAGTATGAGATTTGCTTTTATTCTCTGTTTTATCATTTTTTATGTCTCCCTTCTTCCCTCCACACAGATGCAATCTTGAGGAAGAAGCTTTTTTCATTCCTCAGGTCTTAAGTTTCTAACATAATTTTTCCCCTCACTGTTATCCATATTTACTGTGATTGTGCTATGCAGCCCTTAAGCTGGAAATTTTAAATTAATTGAGGTGTAGATACAGAACACTGTTTACCCTAATCTATGCTATGTGAAACCGTGTGTTTTGTACCTGTAAAATTCCTGCCAGACTTTCACAACTGCACTCACATTTGATTGTTCATTTGTGAATGTTATTACCTATAGTTATCTCTACAACTAAAAACAAGAGTTTTTCATTTGCACCTCCAAAACAGCTGAGCTCTTTCATTGAGGCTTAATGAAATAAAAATCAGCAAAATGCAATTACAAGTTCAACATTTCATGTCCAACAGTTAAATTACCACAAATATATTAAAACTTCCTAACCACCCCAGAAATATTTCTGACAACTCTGCCAGTAAGTTAACTTACGATGATCTTAATAACATCAAGGACTAAACATTTGGAAATATTTAAGTATCTATTTGTCATTGATTTCCAGCAATTATTTTTCTGGAATTTACTGGAGCATCAATAAGTTAAAATAAGCATATAAACAAATCACAGCATTGTGTATTAATGTATCATTTTTTAATCAGAAATTCTGAATCTATAAAAAAAATACCACTTGATTTTTAAAAATTAACTTACATATTACTCATTATCATATTACTCATTACTCAACCAAAAACTTGGATTTTGGAAAAACAATCCCCTTAATTTGCGACCAATGATGAAAAAAAATGTATATTTTAGTAAGAAACAAGTACAAATAATACGAACAGAAAACAGAAACAGAGATAGAACAGATCAGAAAAAAAAAAGATGTGGATCTTCTGGAATGTGCCCTGAGCACATGAATTATGAAATGCCATTATCAAAGATGTGTCTATTGAAAAAACCCACAAAGATGATACAGATACAGTCACAGTCTAAATGCTTTTAGTAACGTATAGCATTGAAATACAAAATATACAGGATGTGCTTTAAGATTAATAGGAGTCCTCTCAATGCTTGAAAAGTGGTAAATACATTAAAATAAAAGGAGGAGCAGGTCCTACAGCATTTATCTCTACAGTTTTCACCTTTTTTTGGGGGGGGAGGAGGGGTGGTTAAATACATAACAAGCCCTGCATGCAGAGCTATAAAGCACGACGGAACAATATAAGGGGGAAAAAGTACTATTATCTTGTTGTAATATTGAACTGTTGGTCTTTGTATTTCAGTGGGCATTGTTCTGATGATCCAGACTATCTACAATACTGAGAGCTCTTTAAAACAATGAGCACTTAGAAAACAAAGTTAGAAGTAAATCCTCATCTTGGTTTAAGGCGCCACTTTTATTGGGATATATAATTAAGACAGAAGATGTGTAACTGCTGAGTGCTACTCAATCTAGAAGCAGTCATGAGCAGTTTATTTTCTCTTGTTTTTACTACCATTCTATCGACATTTTAGTTCCAAATTCCATCATTAAAATTTGTTCAAAGAGTATTTTCATTTTAGTTCAAGTCAAGCAGCTTACTACTCTTCAAATAGAAAGGTTTATTTTCTTGCTCAATTTTTTTTTTTTTTTAATTGTCGAATGTAAGAATGCATTTAAAATCTACATATAGTGGTCAAGAGAGAAAAATTAGTTATGTTAAAAACATTAAATAGAACAAAGCAATACAGTAAACATTGAATGACAACAAAAACAGCCTAAGATGTTCTGCTTTGTACATGATTTTCTCTGCATCTTTTATATACAAGACCCAAATAGCAATAAAGACCATCTTCTGTGGTCAGTTCAGATAGCTTACTATGTTAAAAAAGCAAAAAGCGGGGGGGGGAGGGTGTAAGATTTCCCCACCCCATGTGGATTCCCTGTGTTCGCACATAAGAAGTAAAAATAATCAACATTTAGATTTAGAGCGGAATTTTACAATAACAAAGTGTTTTCATTTTTTGCTATAAATGACAGTTCAAAAGATACCATACCTATGCCTTGTTACACTCGATGAAGTACTTAAAAGTTTAAAACATTCACTTCATTTGTCACAGACCGAAGCTTCCTATTAAAATATTCTTCACAAAGGGATCAAATTAGCACTGGGGTTTCTGAAGGTTTATATATATTTTTTTTTGCTACCATGAAAAGTTGTATGTTATGTAGTTGGATTTATTCCAACTTCTGCTTTCCTTATCACTGTCTGAGCTGTGAAAAAATAGATGTTTATCCAAGAATGCAGAACCCGTTAAATTTACTTTGATAAATAAATAAATAAAGCACTTGAATGACTCAAGTAGATCTTTTGGGGCCTGATGTAGGAGTTTGATTTCTCTGCAGAGAGCTGGTACTTTCGAACAAAGAGCAGAAACCTGATCAAAACCACAGTTTTTTTTTTTTTTTTTTTTTTTTTTTAAACGCTCTACATTGTTGGGTGTGAGATCATAGTATCACTCTTATTAAGCAGAGCTACTGAAATAGGTCACATAATTTAAAAGATACTATCGGGAAAGGAGGTGACAGATGTATAAAGTTAATGTTAATGTCAATTACCTCTATTATTTTTTTATTTTATCTCCCCCTGACTGTAAGTATCCTTATAAATGAAAAGTAGATTTATTTTTTTTCTAAGGAGTACCTAATGTCATAAAAGTTTAAATGAGAAATGAGTACAACTCCTCAAGACTTGGCAAATATGAATGAGATTTCTTGGCATACGTAGATGCCATTTAGTAAGATTAAGTGTTCAGGAATCTGAGTTCATAAAGGATAATCCGTTTGAAGGCTTGAGTATAAGAAGTTTGGATGCTGAGTCCTCTAACCTGGATTGGAGAAAGAAAGAAAGGAAAAAACAAGACAATTGAGAGAACTTTTCTATGAATTTTTGATGACAAAATTGAGACAGTCTGCAGAAACTCTTCCTAACGTGTTGCATGTCACCTTTTCTCTTTAGAGAATTTTTTAAAAAAGTAAGAAAAACTGATATAGAGTAGAGCTCTTACTAAAAATATGAAGCAGTCAAGCAGTCTTAATGGGAAAGTCTAATCTTGGGTAAAAAGAAAGGAATATGCTTTTCCAAACAGACTCTGGAGGATGAGATGTCAAATTGTCAGTCTGTAAAGATGCAAAGTGATTCATATTTGTCTGTGAACACAAAGATGATACAGCTGTTAAAGATAAAACTTTCACTGAAGAGGGAGGACTTTCAAAGAGCGTGTATTATTTATATTTATAAAGTATAAAACATTAACCAAAAGTGTTTTCTTAAAACAACAGCATAACAAATATCCAATCATATATTGTTTTGTTAATTTCAATTTATGTGTTTTTCTGCATCATCTGTACATATCATCAAAAAAGATGCAAAGCAATAGTTCTCAGGTTTTTCTTTCCTAATTAGGTTTCTATATTAAAGCAATTTAACAAAAACACGGGCTTACACAACATTGGACATTTTAACAAACCATCGTATGGAACTATATTTTGATGAATACATTCACTTTGTACTCAGTTACTTGCCAAGTATCAGATTGTGGGTTCAGGAAGCAGTTACACAAAGGTGTGGAATAAAAGCTTGTCAAAGTCTAGCAATCATCATCACATTTCATCACTCATTAAGCACAACAAAGGCACAAGAACAGAAGTAAGAAACAACATGTAATACACAGAGAAGATGTTATTAAATACTTTTTAAATTGTTACGCACTTCCCTTAAGGCTCCCAGTTGGAGCCAGGATCTGGGCTTGGACTAATCTGTATTATGAGCCATTATAGCCATCACTAAGTAATAAAAATGGTGAAGGGGTCCTCAGCAAATTTGAAGCATCTCAGGGCATCTGACAGTCCTTATTGACAATTAGCACTAAATCTTCAGGTTATATTCTGAGCTTCACAGAATCTGCTCTGCTAATACAGAATTAGCTCTTTCAGTTATTCAGCATGAAACTCTTTGCCTGTTTGTAGTAGATTTCCCTTGAAGTTCAGGAGAAATAGACATAAATAAAAAAACTCTGACCTGTCAGTATTAAGTTTTTCCCTAAATGGGAAAATATGTTCTGCAGTCTTATTCTTATAACTCCAAACAAACTTCAGACATGATAACTTTAGGTACAGGCTTCTCTATGCAGATTACATTTGACAGAACGCTTCTCCTGCACCAAAGCTGGCAGTAAAGAACCTATTAATGATGTCAGGGCCTTCAAGTAATGACAAGAGCATTTTCCCTCAAGGATCACAACACACAATATAATATAGCAAGGTGTAGATGCTGAAAATATGCGGGCCTGAAGCAAGTGGTTTGCAGTGAACAGCTCAGACAGGTTGCCAGCAGTGTTTCCATGCCCCTATGGACCAGAAGCTGTGAAGCTTTTAGTTTCTTTTGCTTGGGAATATTGTATGTCTTGAGGAGAGCAAGGCTGAAGCATATCTACAAACATTAATGCCTCCTGTAATAGCTGAAAGATGACTGCATACACTGTGTGATTTTGATGATGTTAAGAATGAGCTTGGACAAAGAAATGTACTGATCATTGTACATTCCACTTCTCAGCCCTTGGAAAAAGAGAGAAGAGGTATAAGGCACATAGGTCGTTCTGCTCCCAGTAAATATTAACTATGTATGGAAGCAACAGACAGGGACTATGCCTTCTCAGCAGCTATGTCTTGCTTCAAACCAAATGCAGGCTGCTGAAATACAAGTTCAGGCAGCCCAATTCAGTCTGACACACAAACAGAACAAGGCAGAAAATTGGCGGTGAGAATCAGGAGCCAGTTCATGGAACACATATGAAACAATATGAGAGTAAACGAGGATGCAGTTATATAGAGTTGCAGTTTCATCTCAAGTTTTGCCCATTTTGAATGTAGGATGCTGTCAAAAATGGATATATTCTCTTATCCTGCTCAGCTATGAATTCTTCTCATGCTAAACCTCATAGCCTGTGACTGCACAGTGCAGTTCAGGAGCTTGTTAATGTGGAGGAATGCTAACTCATTTAAAATAATCAACAAAATAACAGTTTCTTTCCCTGCCCACTGCCTTCTTCCAATTGGTTAATTGTAGTAAAAATAAAGTTTTAAAAAGTTACATAAACTTGGTAATGCAGCTCATCCTGCAAATGGATATGCTGGCAATAGCACTTTTTAAAATCTTGAGTATATTAATAAATTTAAAGAAAAATTAAACTTTGATAACTCATTTTTATTAAAGATCTTCCAATCATCTCCTGTATTACAGGAATTGGTTTCACCTGTTTAATGTTTTTTTCTGGAACAATGATACGAAATGAGAAAGAGCAAATCAGTCAAAATTGAACAATTTTTTTTTTTCTCCACAAATAATCTACTTATTAATTGCCTACTATTAAGGACATTAGATTTTAAAAGTCCTCACTTGCTCCAAAAGTTATAGCAGTGAAATAGTTTGCAATCAATTTTATGAACAACTTTAAGTTTTGCTTCACATGTGATAAAAAACAGTCTTGACTTCTTCAAAAAGTCTTCCAGCAATACTCCCACACAATGCTGGCAGAGATAAATCCTACAAAAAGCCAATACAATAAATGACCTCAAAATGCTTTCAAAATCTGGAATATCAGCCTTTATGAGTTAATGTTATCTATACAATACTGAGTAAAAGCTTCTAACCGTTATTATACCTTAATGGTTAAGAAAAAAAAAAAAAACTTGAAATTCAAAAGCATCCTACAGGATAAAACCCTAATTAAATAAGAGAAAGCTAGCAAAGTTTAGCTTTAAACTTGTTAATCTGGGGGAATGCTAAAGTCTTCAAAGAAATGTTAGCACAGTTATAGGATGCACTTGTAAAGCTGTTAGCTTTATAACTAAGTGGAAATAATCCATAAATAAATTGAAATATTTTGCTTTATTATATTTCTACTTCTATTTTATTTGCACTTATTTTAAAATACTGTATAAGATAGACTTCAAGTCTGGAAGTACAGAACTTTCAAGGGGAGGAAATTTCATTTTAAGATCGTAGTTTTATCGATAATATAGTTTTTTATGTTTTCCAGTTAAGAAATTATTAATATTTTAAAAGCACTGAACATTCATGCAAGCTTTGGAATTTGGGTTTCTAAGTAGTTTGCAGAAACATTTTCTTTGCACAGGACTTTTAGTTTTGATTTAGTTCCAGATTTGAAGAAATAGTCAAATTCCACTTGGTTTTGCACTGCCAGTATCATGGATATTACAAAATCTTTGCTATGTCTACAGAAAGACAAAGCACATCAGCACTTCACAAAATAGACTGAAAAAACTACAGTCAAATATGCAATCAAATATATGAAACTTTTTGCAGCATGACTTGTGCAGTAGAAAGATACGTTCATCTCTGCAATCACATTATTTCCATGATGAAATCATTGCTTTCACACAATTTATTGTACAGTGTCAAAATGCTCCACAACCACATCTGCTCATTACCTCTTCTTAAATACCTACAGAACATGAATAAAAATCTCTCAGATGACATCCCAGCATACGCTGTGGTCCAGTTGGGTTACCCTTGACAGCCTTTGGTTACTTCACTGTTAAGTTCCCAAATTCATGTGGTACATGGCTACTTGGGAAAGCAATTGGAGCCCTCAGCACATGACTAACTCCAGGATAGCAGAGGTGCAACTCTTGGCTCAAGGACTTCAGGCTATCTGATTGCAACACATACAATGATGGGCTCTGCCTTATTCAGCTACTAGAAATGATTTAAAAAAAAAAAAATGTGTTCCCAGAAGTTAACAACAACCCGGTTTCTCCTTACAAACCTAAACACTATTGAACAGATAAAGCAGTGCAATGTGAAGAAGGTGCCTCTCTGCTGATGAAATGAGCTTTGGAAATCAGAATTCACTGCTAAAAGGAAAAGAGCTTGCACTTAAAAAGGAAAGTGCGCTAATACGATAGTTCTGTTATTATATTACAACTCAGGCTACATAGAACATCCCTCATCTGGATGGCTCAGATGGCTTTAAGTATTTGATAAATGCATTTTCCAATCTATAATTTCAGAGTGTAATAATCAAGTGTCATGTGAATTTTCTGCATATGTTCTGTATATATTTAGGATTAAAAAACCTAAAAAGTCTCCTGTTGAAAAGCTAGATAAAAGAATCTGAACTGTCCAGATGTACTGTCAGGTGACTTCAGTACTTCATGAGTTTACAGGGATATTTCTGCTTGCAGTAACAATAGCAGATCAAGTAAATTTCATTTATTTGCAATATGCATCAGGTGGACCTGGTTGTC